>NC_048429.1:12115112-12160066 GCF_013103735.1 Etheostoma cragini | reverse complement strand
CCCCCCCCCCCACACACACACACACACACAGATACACACTTCACCCTCCCCTCTTTGATGCACATCCCGTGTTTTTTAGGGGGTGTGCGCGCGCTAAGGTGTAATTTTCACTGGGAACCCACTTTGCAAAATCGCATTTGTGTCTCCATCAATCGCCACAGAGGAACAGAACAGAAAGAGCCAGTGAACACATGCACGCGCTCGCGTCCAGGAAGGTTGCAAGCACACTCTAAAAATAGTTCACAAAACAATAGAAATATCTTATGGTGGACATTTTTTAACTCGATCAATAGCCTTTTATCTACCAGTTATATATAGAAAACAAACCACTTCAACACCTTGAGGTCCACTTGGAAGTCCAGTGATCCTTCTCACCTTTTACCCCAGAACAGTTTGAAAGGCGGCAGTGGAAATTGAATCTTACATTATTTAAATTATAGTCACACACAAAACAATAATGGTCACATTTTTGACTTTTTAATTCTCTTAAGTCTTTGCAATCTACCCCTATAAAAAACAATACAGAAAGTAAGATATTTTCTTATTCATAGTAGCATCACACTCTGGTCCACTTGATTATATCCTGGACTTTGTACCTCCATAGTCCCCGAATGTATTAAGAAATGCAGGAAATTGGGTTGACTAGAAAGAGTGGAAGGTTGAAAAAAAAAAGAGGAAAAAAGTGAAGGGGGTGGGGGCAGGAGAGATACAGCACAGAGAGAGAAACCGAAAGACGCGATACGCAGTGAGAGTGGTAACAAGTGTCTGGCTCTTTGTGTCTTGATATATTGTTCCACTGGCAGAAGGAGACAGCCTGTCATGGGGACGTGATTGACAACTAGATGAATTCTGGATCAGCCTTAGAGTAGGCTTCCCAGTTGAGAGAGAGAAAGAGAGAGAGAGAGAGAGAGAGTGTGCATGTAGCTATGTTGCATTACAGAGCAGCTACTCATCCATTATTGACACATAGTTATAACTGTGGTTTGGTTTTAAAATGCTGAATTATTTAGCATATATAGAATAGAACATAATTTATACAATCCATGACAAACCTTTACTATTGAGGGATGAGTATGTCACAGCATAATCCTAAAGGGACTCGGTCCATTTGATGGTAAATCTCTCTTAAGCTGTAATCACAATTAAAAAAGTGACTGTCATGTACTCTCACAAAGTGTTTGGATGTGCCCGAGAGGGACGTGACAAGCCCAGGCAGGTTATTGCAAGCATTAGTCAACTAGTCCATGTTTTAATCGAGGTAGCCACGCTAGCAGGAAGGCTCAGTAGCTTTGATTTGATCGATTTGGTACAGACATTCACTCTCCTCTTCTCGATGAATTGTTCCAAAATGTTCCATCATGTTCCATTATCAGGTTCAAAATGTATCCAATAGCTACTTTGATTAACGATCAAATATCAGCAGAAATAATGACCCATCATCTGCCTCTGCTGTGCTTTGTGTTTAGTGCAAATGTCAGCATGCTGACACGCTAAACTAAGGTAATAACATAAATTATACCTACTGTACTTAAAATCAGCACGTTAGCATTATCATTGTGAGCATGTTACTATGCTAGTAATAACAGTTTTTGCCCCAAATAGGAAGCCCTACATGTACAGCATGACAGAACAACATAGCTACATGAAATGTGGGGGGAGGGAAGGAGTTTTTCAATGAGTTAATCTAAAAGCATTCCAATATGTGAGGCACAGCTGGTGTATGAAATGTTCCGTTTGACTGAAAATGCCACCTCAGCATCTCTTTGCTAAAAGGTGTTGGTGTGTGACCTTAGCTACACCTCCTCCCAAACTGTCACCTCTCCAAAATGTCAATTACCAACAGTCCATCAGTGCTTGGGCATTAATAGGCTAGCCCCGTATCCCCCTGGGTATTGTAGTATAATTACATGGCATTCACCCTCAGGGCCACTCAGATGTCCACACAGAGAGCTTTCCCCAAGAGGACATCCACCATTTTAAAGTCAGGTTTATTCTTATCTGAACATGGCTGTCAGCTGCTTCACATTTGGAGGCCATTAAACTCGACAGTCACAGAAAATTATGTGAATGCATGAAGAAATATGACAGGACTCAAACATGCATACACCACAATGTATGGTACACGTTGTGCTCCCCTGGGGATGTGCGTCTCGGAAAGGTCTCAGGGCCAACAGGGCCAAATCTGGCCCCTAAGGTGACAATAATAAAGGTTGGAGGGGGGAGAAGGGTGTGTGAGGTGGAGGGATCCAACCATCGTGATTACAGCAGAACTGAATTCCCACAGGGGCCCTATATGTGAAGGGACTCGGGCTGAATGTAGGCCAACTATATGGATATGCTGTGATGACGAAAGACATTGCTGCGGAGGTACACAATGTGCATCCCTCAAGCTGAACAATGCATTTTTTTTTCTCTTCATCATTTACTACATAAAAGGCCAACGAGTTCATCTTCCATTCCACCACTGCTGCACTGTAACCGTGGTGTGCGAGGGCTGCCAGGGCGCTCTGCCAGTACTGTATTGTATATCACCATATACAGTACTGGAATGTTGGATGCAACCCAAACTGAGTCACAAGCTTCCTTTTCCTGGAAGAGATCACCTGCAGGAAAATTAATGTTTAAAGAACCTTGAAGGACGGGTTCACACTTTGTCAAGTCTGTCTGAAAATAACACTCGCATGCTGATATGTGCCTTGAAATTGGTCAGTGTAATCTATGTTACCGTCTATCCTGGCTGTGAAGAAAACCCCTCCCAAAGCCATTTTAAAAAGGGAATTTTGCATAGATACTTGGTGAATAATTGAATGGAATTTCATCTTTCTGTATCTGAAGAGTTCAAGAGGATCCAATCAGATACTAGATGTTTGCCAATGCCAATATTGAGCTTAAAGGTCTTAAAATGTCTCGAAGTATACCAGCCTCTATTTAATTTTAGCAGCATGCCTTATCATAAACAGACATTTTTGATGAGGATACCTTATATATAGATAGTGACAAAAGGTATGTTCTACATGTTTAAAAATACATTTGTTCTTTCACTGAAAAACTATGTAATGGGTACACTGCAATATCTTGTAACTTAACAGTCGGCATATAAGCTGATACTGATGGATCTGTGATGAGCTAAAATCAGCCAATAATTGCGACATGACTGATGTATCAGTTGGGCTCTCATAGAAATTTGTAGCATTAGTGGAAAGAAAATGAGAAAGACATAGCTAATTTCATTTGTAAATCATTTTATTCAGAAACACAACCCGCATCGAATGCCCATATGCAATATGCATGAAAACTAAATCCCATGTGGAGGTTACAGTGCATCGTTGGCATCGCCTTGGATTATCAGTAGCAGTAAATCAGTGTGATATGCTCAGTGGTTAAAAGGCCAGCCTCATATACAGTAGCTGGCCAGTATGTGAGCCATATGTGAATACCAGCACTGAAGTCCTCCAAGTGTTGCGGTGAATGTGTGTCTTTTCCCCCCTGTCCCTCCCAAACTTTACTGTCTTTTCCACAGTAATCTATTTTGTTCCGCTCTGATTTTACTTACTTACTTTTCTTTCCCCACCCTCATCTCTCTGCCTTCTGTAATTAACTAGTTTATCTCCCTTACCCTTTCTTCTATCATTCTTTGTCAATAACTCACTATTAGCAGATGCCCCTCTATCTCTCACACACACACACACACACACACACACACACACTCTCTCTCTCTCATCTATCTTTGATGGGATCCTGGTATCTTGTATAGAATATGACTGTGGTCTGGTGCAGTGGGCCTGTACCAACAAAAGGGGGGTTGGCAAATCCTTTTGAAGCCATGCCAGTCTCTCCCTCACACACACACACACACACACACACACACACACACACACACACACACACACACACACCAAGGGAGCTTATAGAACTGCAGGAAAAAGGCCTGGAACTCATCCACCCACGGGCCCCTAACCCCCACCCTCTGTGCTTAGCACACAGTGGGGGGTCATCACACTCACACATGCACACACTCCACCCCCTGCAGAAAAAAACAGCTTCTGTATTGTGTTTCCTAGTTATTCTTTTTCAGCCAATCCGAGCTCTCGCAGTGAAGACAGGAGCGCTGTGATTTGGCAATGGTTTCACCCTAACAACGACATCTCTCCGGATCAAAGTGTTTGAGGGCTGACAGACAAAAAAGACACGCAACACGCTTCAATCATGTTGAATCTCTGTTGTTGCATTTCATAATTAAAACACAAGGAGATATTGTCGTTTGAAGCCACCAAGGATGGCGATTATAGGGTTAGTTTGTTTAGGTTTTGAGATACAGTATCTGTCTCTGATATTTCGGTTGGTCCCACAATACAATGAAGGCCAAGAGAATCTCATTAGTGGTGACAATTCAAGACAATTTAATAGCAACATCCCTTGCCAAGTTAAATGAGAGCATTGCTACCATTCCCATGGCGGAATAGTACATACTGTATGAAGCAGATTGTTTTAGTCCGTTCAAAAACTGAAGTGTATAACAAGATTTTGTAACCTCCGCAGAGCCAAGGAAGTTGTTTCACCTGCCTCAAGTCTTCGACTTCTAGCAAGGGAAAGTATTTCCAAAGACGTCAAATTGTTAAAATGTTTTTCATGACTGATAAACAAGAAAAGAAGGAATTACTTGGTGTAACCTTTTGAGTCCAAAGTCCCATTTGGCCCTTACTTTCGGCAACAATGTTTGTGCTGAGTGTGCTCATTGTGTCCCTGCTGATGCCTTTGCCATTGTTTTGTTGTCTTTGTAGTAATGGTAGTCTTGCCGACTCGCCCACGTCTCACACACAAACACTAACACTGGAGTGTGGAATCACCACAGCTGGACAACTGGCATGTGGCTTGACCTCAACTATTGAAACGTCAAGGGTCACAGGTTGCCTTCCAACAGATGGACTCTGATCTGTGTGTGTGTGTGCGCGCGTGTGTCAAGGGTTTGTTTGGGGCCGATTGTTTGCACGTGCTCACATGGTTTTAACATGGCTACAAACACAAGCTAGAGGAGGGGCGTGAGTCAGGAGCAGGCCTGGCGTGTGCCGGGGTCAAGACAGGTCAGAGGTCAACAAAGCGGACGAGGCCAGTGACTCCACTGAGGTCACTGGCTCGAGGCATCTTTTTGCTTTCCAAGCCTTTTATTGCCGAGCTGCCAGTGACCTGGTATTCATGGTGCAATTCCCAATGATTTGCCCTAGTCCTGTTGGAAAATGAGCAAGGTGGCTGCTAATTAAAAAAAAGGCAGGAAGTAAAGCTAAAGGTTACATTTGATTACGTGGGGAAGGGATTATTCTCTCTCCCCGTCAATCGCTCTGAATTGAGGCATTTACAGAGAGTCCAGGGATGGAAAGAATCGCCACCACTGTCACAAAACATTCCTATCCTGTGTAAACACTTGAGCAGAGTGCTTGCCAGCTGGGAGAGGCATGAGATCATTGCCCTGTGCTACTCTGCACCATTATCCCCCTAAACCCTTCACTCTTCGTCTCTCTCACACACACACACACACACAAACTCACACACACACAAATACACACTAATCTGACTGTTCTGTTTATTGATGACTAAAGCTTGCCGTTTCTTTCCGGATACACAGTCAACACTGGAGCTCTGGCACCTCGAGGCCTAATGGACTGATCTCGACTGTTTACAGCTGTGCCCTTTCTGGAATGACTGACAAAAGAAACAAAGACGTCTCTGTGTACAAGAGAGCTTTTCCTATTCTCATCAACAGGACCTACCAACGCGCACTGTACCTTTCTTTCCTAGCCCTTCTGTCTCTCCTCCTTCAAGAAGCTTGTCTTCTTCTCTCCGGGCTCACGGTCTGCTCGTCCTCTCCCCGTCTCTCGTCTGACTATCTCCGTCTTCTATTGTTATGTCTACTGGAGGTTCTCTACCTGTTCATCTGTCACCACTTGGACCCACCTGTTTCCTTTTTTACTTACAGTCTTCATTCTTCACCTAATTGGAATCCATGTGTCACTTGGAAGAAAAGCTTACCAGATAGTACAGTTTTCTTTGGCTAGTTCCAAACATCCCTATAAGTAGCCCAATACATACTGTTAATGCCGGAGTGACATTGATTTCCTTTCATCTTCCCATCCCCCCAATCCATTCTTTTCTCACCCTTGAACCTTTCCCCTTTGTCCCAGTTATCCGACTCTCCTCCTATGTACACGTACGGGTTTCCAGATATGTCTCTCCATGCGTACATGAGGACATGAGTGCCTCTGTACGTTAACACTTGCATGTTTGGCATCAGTTTTCCACTCTCTGTAGCTCGGAAGGCCTGTATTTGTTTGTTTAGGGAAAAGCCCCGGCGTGAGCGCTGCGTTGGCGCTCACCGATTAGCCCGCCTGGGAACAACACCCCATCGGAATGTCTGGAATTATACACAACAAGGATTAGCTCATCCCTGTCTGTTGTCTCTGGCCTCCGTGTTTGTCACTTTCATCACATTGGCTTAGAGACAGAGAGATGGACAGCTACCTAGAGACAAAGAAGGAAGCATGGTAGTGTTTACCTGAAGGCTTTAAGCCAAAACTTTGTGAGATTGGTAGTTTAATAAAAAATCCTGTTTTTTGTTCTTACTGTGTTTCTAATCGTTTGAAGGAAAAGTCCACAAAAGTCTCCTGCTGGCACTGTACCTGGCATTTTTATCCCTATGGGTAACCAGCCATGCTTAGACAGCATGACATCATGTCCAGATAGTTCCAAATAATCACAATAGAGTTTAGTTTTAAATAATCTGCAATGCAGCCTCCATTTAACGCATTTTAAAAATGATGGTGAATAGGAAGATTCTCACTGTCCTCAGCAAATTGCTGGAGTCAGTTTTCCAAATGTTCTAGTCAAATGTAAAACCTGCAGCTGAATGTATTCAATCTCCGAGAGGAAATCCCAAACGCATTCTGGGAATTATAGGGAACCAGTAAAACTAGAGCAATATTAAGATCAGATAAAAGGTTAACCAGAGCAAGATTAGGATCAGATAAAGGTTGACTACAGAACTCCATCACAATAAAACAGCAGAAATTGGATTTTTATCTTCAGCATCATAGTTTGGCTGCCTTTAAGCCTCTTTACTGTATTGTAATTAGATTTCCTTTCATGTTAAATGCAATACATTGGAGTGGCTGCTGCGTTCATTTACCCGTCCAAACAGTCTCATTATTAGCCTGATTGTTTATTTTTTGAAGTATTTGCACCATGAACAGAAGCCCTCCATGCCTTGTGTGTGTTGCAGATTTCTTTCATGTCATGTCTTTGTGAACACCGCCATCTTGTGGCCACTGTAGGATATGTAGGGACAGAGACCTTGTAGGACAGTAAAAACGTCTGACTGGACTGTTTACAATGTAACACACAGGTTATTCAATAACATCTACAGCATATTATATCTGTCCTTCATAGTTTTCAGGTGGAGGGATAATATCTCGGACCTGGCCTGGGATCGCCTCAGGATTCCCCAGTTTGAGCTGGTCAATGTGGCTCGGGAAAGGGAAGTTTGGGGTCTCCTGCTGGAGCTGCTGCCCCTGCGACCCGATACCAGATAAGTGGATGAAGATGGATGGATGGTTTATTATAAATCTAATAATTAGTAAGTTCTATTCACATGATAGGCCTCAGTCGTCAAATGAAACCCTTTAGATCAGGCCGGCAGGAAGAGGGCATTATCGATCAATAAGCATGGCAAGTCCAGATAAACACATCTGCCCCATCAGGTAAGATTTAATTTAAGTTCAGTTTGGAAAGAAATGTTTGGAATTGTTGGAGCGCTGGTGCTAGCATTAGCATTAGCAGGCGCTAATTTGGCTCTTGCTTAAACACTTGCTATGTTGTCTTTTTTCAATCTACCTATTTTTGAAAGTGTTGCTTTTCTGTGCATGCTTGTTCACTGTCACTCTCATTGGTACACAGAGCCATCGACGGTGCACTTTGACAAATATGAAAATATTAGCCTATTGGTGACAGCGCACCTTGACAAAAACATTATTGGTGATGGCTCACTTTGACAGATACCAACACATTATTGGTGATGGCTCACCTTGACACATACCAAAACATTATTGGTGACGGCGCACCAAAACATTATTGGTGATGGCGCACCTTGACAAATACCAAAACATTATTGGTGATGGCTGACCTTGACAAATACCAAAAAATTATTGGTGACGGCGCACCTCGACAAATACCAAAACATTATCGGTGATGGCGCACCTCAACAAATACCAAAACATTATTGTTGATGGCTCACCTTGACAAATACCAAAACATTATTGGTGATGGTGCACCTTGACAAATACCAAAACATTATTGGTGATGGCTGTCCATGAAAAATACCAAAACATTATTGGTGATGGCGCACCTCGACAAATACCAAAACATTATTGGTGATGGCTGACCTTGACAAATACCAAAACATTATTGGTGACGGCGCACCTCGACAAATACCAAAACATTATCGGTGATGGCGCACCTCAACAAATACCAAAACATTATTGGTGATGGCTCACCTTGACAAATACCAAAACATTATTGGTGATGGTGCACCTTGACAAATACCAAAACATTATTGGTGATGGCTGTCCATGAAAAATACCAAAACATTATTGGTGATGGCTGACCTTGACAAATACCAAAACATTATTGGTGATGGCGCACCTCGACAAATACCAAAACATTATTGGTGATGGCTGACCTTGACAAATACCAGAACATTATTGGTGATGGTGCACCTTGACAAATACCAAAACATTATGGGTGATGGCTCACCTTGACAAATACTTAAACATTATTGGTGATGGCTCACCTTGACAAATACCAAAACATTATTGGTGATGGCTCACCTTGACAAATACCAAAACATTATTGGTGATGGCTCACCTTGACAAATACTAAATCATTATTGGTGATGGCTCA
This sequence comes from Etheostoma cragini, assembly GCF_013103735.1. Lineage (NCBI taxonomy): Eukaryota > Metazoa > Chordata > Actinopteri > Perciformes > Percidae > Etheostoma > Etheostoma cragini. The sequence continues at coordinate 12,151,120 of NC_048429.1, read as the reverse complement.
CCTTGACAAATACTAAAACATTATTGGTGATGGCTCACCTTGACACAAAAACATTGTTGGTGATGGTGCACCTTGACAAAAATCAGCAATATCACACCCGGCACAAGGAAATTGTTCATGGTAAGTGCATAGGCCTTATTTACATAGAACACAACTGGTTTGTTATTACTCAAAGACATAAATAGGTTCTACTTACATAGGCCGCAGTTTCTAATGAAACCCTTTAGATCCAGCCGGCAGGAATGGTAATTCTTGATCCATAGCATGGAAAGTGCAGATAAACACGTCTGTCCCATAGCTCCTTAGGTAAGATTTAATAAGGTTCAGTTTGGAAAGGAATCGCTTTGCAAATGTACAGTCACTGGAATTGTTGAGAAAAGCAGTGAAGTGGTCAGATGGCGTGCTGGTGATAGCATTAGCTCTAGCGTTAGCAGGTGTCTTGCTATCTTGTCTCTCTTTTTTTTTTTTTAAACTGCCTATCATTGGAAGATTTGCTTTTCTGTGCATGTTTGTTTGCCGTCACTCTCACTGGAACATTCGAAGAGAACAGAGCCATCATTAGTGTTGTTAGTTTCACTTGTGCTTTTCCTACTATGATCAGTCCCAAATGTCTGCTGTGGGAAAGACCTTGAACAGAAGAAAGCAGATCAATCAGCAGCTGTAGCAGAGAAGAAACTGCTGATGTGTCTCCAGCTGCAGGTAGGTAGAGCTCCACAGAGTTGACACTTGGAAAAGACACGTTCAACGTCTACATTCCTTGGCAGAGGACTTCAATTTTTAGTGTCAGTCAGTACAAGAAATGCACAACAAGGCCATCCAAATCAAACACACCTGCAATGATTCATCAGCAACAGGTTTGCACCTGTGGCTTTTACATGCTACACTCTCCAGCAGTCACTTCTGTGTTTACTTATGGAACCTTTACCTTCAGTGAGGTGTCTTTAAGGCCTCTCTTCCTTATTGTGAAAATAAAACCTGATTTGATCTTAGTTTTTCATAATAAATATGAACAAAGTTCAAATATTGCCAGAAATCAATATCATCATATCTTACAAATGTCACACTAAAGGGTATCTATGTAGTCTGCAGTTGGTGTAATACAACGTGTTTAGTCACATGTCCTGAAGATGGCACTGTTTACCATGTACTTTAGTATTCTGCACACTGCCTTTTTATCATCTATCATCACTGTAAATTAATAATAAAGTTTTAGAAAGTCAGTAATTGAAGTTTGATTCTAAATCATTATGAAATGTTTTAGCATCATGGACCTCATAACATAGCAAACATGGACTATATGTCCTCAAAATGTGCTCATCATCTTGATCAAAATAGTTTTTCAATATTGATCAAATTGTAACATTTTCCGTGTGTATTACATACAAACATTATTTTGTAGACAAAGTATGATTGCCCGCACAGTGCTTTTACCCATTTTGTGAGTTTTTTGTGTATCAAAATTGTGATTTTAATCAATGTTTTACAATGTAACAGCCAGTGATGCTATCTCTCATGCTACACTACATAAGTGAGATCATAGTTGGAATTCAGTGCATCTGTGTGTATGTTACCTGATGCATGAACTAAACACTCAGAGGTTGACCCATAAGTCGGGTCTATACAGAGTAAAAAGCGGAAAGAAAACCTCATGTAGCTCTTTCCCGGTAACTGATATAGAAAGATTATTGCTTTCATCATTCAAAGGTTTCATCCAAAGCCTCAAAGAGAGGTTGGGTACCATCAGGGCAGAACCACCCACAGGTCCCCCATCAGACTGGCAAGAACATGCAATCACGTTCCATTTCATTTCACACTGCGCTACAGTGCTGTTGGAATTTGTTTTTTCCATAACATTATTTTATTTGTGTCCTTGCAACCTTTTTCTCAGTATTGACATTTGTTGTTTATTGTCCTCAGTCTTTCTCTCTTGCATTGCTTTCTTTCATACTTGCTACTTTCTTTCGCTTTAACTTTTGTTCTTCTATTTACGGTTTTCCTTATTTGTATCACTTTCTTTCTTTCATTCTTTCTTTCTTCCACTTTTACTTTGGTTCTTGGATTTGTTCCTTTCTTTCTTTTACTTTTTCTTCTTGCGAGCTGCTCAAACCTATCCTCCCTGTTATTCTAGCCATGCAGACAGTTTAGGATTGCAGTCTGTAAATAGTAGGACAGTTACTTATTTTCTGTTGTCAACAAATAAGGATTGCTTCTTTCACAGCATCCACAAGAATCCCCAGGTGCTACTGTGATTTTCCTATTTCATGGGAAGATGGACTTTAGTATTTCTAAAACGCAGGCAATGGCAACCTAATGAAGGTTATAGTTGTGTTTGCTCTACAGTCTAATACTTGAATACCTGAAGTATACTTGGACCTGAACCTGGAGTGTCTTTGAACAACCTGACCTACAGGGTTACACTGACACTGTGTTGTCATACTTTAAGTTTTGCACAGACAACAGTTAATAAACACATTTGTATTCATCCAAACAAGCAGCCTTGGATGACAAGCGAAGTTCAGTTGCTCCTAAGAACCTGCAACTCTGCCTTCAGGTCAGGTGACAGGACCCTGTACAGCTCAGAAAGAGAGGCATTAAAGGGGCCCAGGTGGCCTATAAAGAGGGTTTACCCACACTCACTGCCACCACAGACTGCAACTCACCTACACTGTCCAGCCAAGATCATCAAGTAAGCAGTGTGCTTACGTCTGTAAACACAAGGAAAGCTGCGGGGCCTGATGGAGTAGCTGGCATAGTACTTGAATGTAAATTTAAATAGACGGTTCTAATATACCGCTTTTCTAGTCTTAACGACTACTCAAAACGCTTTTACAAAGTACAGGAACCTTTCACACATTCATACACTGTGGCCGAGGCCGCCGTACAAGGTGCCACCGGCTCATCAGATAAACACACACACATTTACACTCTGATGGCGCAGTGTCTTGCCCAAAGACACTTCAACATGGGACTGCACGACCAGGGATCAAACCAACAATCTTCGATTGGCAGGTGACCGCTCTACCACTGAGCCAAAGCTGTCCCTTGTCAGAACTTGAGGCTTGTGTTAATCAGCTCTTAGCACTCCGTACAAACATATTTAGTCCCTCCCTTACACACTGCACGTTATCATTCTATTAAAGCCTTCCTCCTGCCTGCATTTGAATCTCATCAGTTTGCATACAGAGTGGAAAGCACAGTACAATCTACGGATGATGCTACTTCCAGAGTCCTCCACACTGCTCCCAGTCACCTGGAACATCTTCGAACCTCCTTTTGCATGCTCTTCATCGACTACAGTTCAGTCTTCAACACCACAATCCCCATCATCTAGTTGGCAAGCTGTATGCCCTGGATTTTCCTCCTGCCACTTGTTTCCTAAATTCAAAACTTTCTCACAAACCGCCTGCGGACTGTAAAAATCAGCACCCACAGCTTCTCCACCCATATGCTTAGCACTGGATCCCCACAGGGTTGTGGGCTGAGCCCACTCCTAGATGCCGTATGCAACCATGACTGAACACCCACCCATACCACCAACACAATGATACCATTTGCAGACGAGACCACCTTGGCTTGGCTCATAACTGGAGATGACAAGACGGCAAACAGGGATGAGGTACGGTGACTGGTGGTGTACTAGAAATCACTTAAGACAAAAAAGCTAAGGTGGTCATTGATTTCAAGAGAGACAAGGCTGAACCTGACCCTCTCCACATCAATGGTGACTGTGTGGAGAGGGTCCTCACTTTTAAATTCCTGGGGAATTACATCTCTGAAGACTTCACATGGGCAGCTAATACAACAACAGTGGCAAAAAAGGCCCAGCGGTGACTCCTAAAGATACTGAGAAGCAACAGACTGGAGGAGATGCTGCTGGTGACCTTCTCCCACTCCACCATTGAGAGTCTGCTGGCATACTCAATCACCATATGGTATGCAAATGGATTTGAAATGAAACAAACATTAACTGCAGACAATCAGCTTTAATTTGATAATGTTTAAATCCAATACAGGTGAACGGTGTAGGAATTACAACAGTTTGTATAAGTACCTTCCACTTTTTAAGGGACCAAAAGTAATGGGACACTGGCTGCTCAGCTGTTCCATGGCCAGGTGTGTCATTCCCTCATTATCCCATTTACAAGGAGTGGATAAAAGGTCTAGAATGCATTTCAAGCGTGCAATTTCCATTTGCTGTCAACACTCAATATGAGATCCAAAGAGCTGTCGTATATCAGTGAAGCAAGCCATTATTAGGCTGAAAAATGAAAACAAACCCATCAGAGAGATAGCAAAAACATTAGGTGTTCCCAAATCAACTGTTTGGAACATTCTTAAAAAGAAAGAACTCACCGGTGAGCTCAGCAACACCAAAAGACCTGAAAGACCACGGAAAACAGCTGTGGTGGATGACCAAAGAATTCTTTCCCTGGGGAAGAAAGAGTTGACCGGATCAAAAATATTCCCCAGGACGTATGTGTATGTGTGTCAAAGTCAACAATCAAGATAAGATATCACCAGAGTGAATACAGAGGGTTCACCACAAGATAGACACCATTGTTGAGCCTCAAAAACAGGAAGGCCAGATTAGAGTTTGCCAAACAACATCTAAAAATGCCTTCACAGTTCTGGAACAACTTCCTATGGACAGATGAGACAAAGATCAACTTGTACCAGAGGGATGGAAAGAGAAGAGGAGAGCATGGAGAAGGAAAGGAACTTCTTGTGATCCAAAGCCTACCACCTCGTCAGTGAAGCCTGGTGGTGGTAGTGTCATGGCGTGGGCAAGTATGGCTGCCAGTGGAACTGGTTCTCTTGTATTTATTGATGATGTGACTGCTGACAAAAGCAGCAGGATGAATTCTGAAGTGTTTCAGGCAATAATATCTGGTCATGTTCAGCTAAATACTTCAGAACTCATTCACAGTGCAGATGGACAATGATCCAAAGCATCGAAAGCAACCAAAGAGTTTTTTAAGGGAAAGAAGTGGAATGTTATGCAATGGCCAAGTCAATCACCTGACCTGAATCTGATTGAGCATGCATTTCACTTGCTGAAGACAAAACTGAAGGAAAAATGCCCCAAGAACAAGCAGGAACTAAAGACAGTTGCAGTAGAGGCCTGGCAGACCATCCCCAGGGATGAAACCCAGCGTCTGGCGATGTCTATTGTTCTAGACTTCAGGCTGTAATTGACTGCAAAGGATTTGCAACCAAGTATTAAAAAGTGAAAGTTTGATTTATAATGTTAATCTGTCCCATTACTTTTGGTCCCTTAAAAAGTGGGAGACACATATACAAACTTTTGTAATTCCTACACCGTTCACCTGATTTGGATGTAAATACCCTCAAATTAAAGCTGAACGTCTGCAGTTAAAGCGCATCTTGTTCATTTTATTTTATTCAGAGCCAAAAAGATTAGAATTGTGTCAATGTCCCAATATTTATGGACCCGACTGTATTTTCCTGCCCCGTCTTGTTTTTAAGTATTAAATTAAAGTTAAAGTTTTTAGCTATTTAATGTCTATGTTGTTATCTCTAAAGCACCTTCAGTTGTGTCACTCAAAGTTTTATGGTATGGGTCTCAAGAAATAGGTTTATCTCATCTTATCTTGAACTGCAAAACTATGAGGTTGAAGTCTTTCACCTTTAGTTTAAAGGTGTAAACAGTACATTGATTTTGATCAAATTAACAGTGAGATTTGCTCTGCAAGTCCGTCTGGCCAAAAGCCCATTCAAGCCCATTTCCGATTTTTTAAAATCGAGGCACCAATCACAACCGTTGAGGCGGGCTTCACATCTCCTTTATCGCTCTGATTGGTTTTAGGTCCATCCAAATTGCGCAAAGAGGCATTTGAGCGGTGTCCGTTGGAAATGGGCTGGGAATTAACCTTCCCCAGACCTACTCTCAGTTACAATTGAGAAGGGTCTGGTGTAAACAAGGCTGTCAAATATCCATGTTCAATGCTTTAGGCAACACAAACTCTAATGAGGTATAAGTGGCAGTTGAAATGTGGGCCAAACTGCATGAATGTGATATCATGTGTCCTAACTGGAAACATTGGGTCAACTTACCCTTTCAGCAAGTTCGTTAGCATTAAGTATATTTTCACGTTGAGGATCCTTTTGGGGTAAAAGCACCACCTGATACCTTTTGTAGATTTTGTGCTAAGTCACCATGAATTAAAATAATGACTCAACTTACCTTCAAATTAAACTATTTCCTCAACATGACTGAGATAAAGTGAGATGTAACGCTAGGCAAAGGTCACTCATTCTTTCTAGCTTGTGGACATGCTTTATGGTGATTCATAGAAGATTAAATTCCTTAATACTATGAGGAAGCTTTCCCTGTGTCTGCAGCTTTTGGGAAAAGGCAAGGTTAACATACCGTCTCTTGTACTATGTTGCATGTCCCGAAAGGATAGAAATAGACACTGCTTTTCACTTTCCAACTTTCCATGAGGTGATTAAATGCGTCATTTCAAAGAGGACATTATTTTCTTAATTTGTTTTGCTGACTCATCTAACAAGGAAATGTTTACCAGCACACCGGACCGAAAGACCCATTTAGAGTTTTACAGTAACAGGTTCCTTGTGTATGAATTTCGGGTCACAGGGTGGATGGTTTGTTACTTGCACACATGCATGCCTTCTGGGTAGTGTCGGCACATAGAGGCTACTGTTCTCTTACTGGTACAATGTCTTGTTTTGAGCAACTTAATTTGCATATGTAAACTAAACGGAAATGGATACCTTCCACAGAAAGATGTGTGTAGCACAGTTAAGTGATAGAGGAAGAGATTGTAAGAGTGTTTGTCAAGGCGACCATGGGAAATCAAACTAAAGCATTGGAAGGTTATCATTAGGAACGAATGAGCCATGACTTGAATTGGTGTCTGATTAGTATTCTTAATTTAAGATGCTACTGAAGCCCAGGACATGTGTAGGTTGGTGATCTAACATTGGGCCTGACATGAGGACTTACTTGCTTGTAGTTAGTAGTAGCTTGTAGTAGTTTACTTTGTATGGATTATCTGTTTGGATGTAATGAGAGCCAATACATGACGTTGTAAACTGAGGGGAATCTTTACAATTTAAAGAAACAAAGACAACTGAGCTAAAAACACTAATTAATGTACCTACTGGGTTCATCTCAAACTTAAACCTGCTGCTGGACACAAGAGCGGTGAAAGCAATGAAAGTGAAGCAAAAATGTAAAAAAACGTGTGGGTACATCAGCACGAGCAACACCTTTCACTTTACCCCTAGTCATTTAATTCATTGGTAAAATAAAATAACATGAGAACAGCAGCTTTCACAATATGTGTTGTTACCAAAGTTTCATTCAATATAATTGAGTGTCAGCGTCAGTTCTGGCAGGCCAAGTAGTCAAGACGTTGCTAACTGCCATTGGCCAACAACACGGTTGCAGCAGCTGAGCTGCATCAGCTGATATGCATCTGCACATCAGCTGGTCAACTCCCCTCGCTGCTAAATGGCTAGTTAAAGCTGCTTTAATTTGCTCATCCTGCTTGCTGCTTAGTTTTGCGCCACTGATTGCTGCTGCTTTAGTTGCTCCTAAATGCCTTGATGCAACCCAACTCCTCCTCAGCTACACCTTGTTTTGTATAACATGGCACACGCTTCTATGTCATTGATGTTGCTGTGTTCAAGTGGGGAAATAGTCTAGTTCTCCCAGTCGTAAACTGTGTGAGCGTCCCCTAATGCTGCTGCTGTCCAGGGGACTCCTCTGAACAGAGTCATACCGCCAAACTTAATTTAAAAATGTATTAAATAAAATTTCTTAAAGCATTTTCATTGTCTGTGTTGTTCTTGGCTTAATGGGCTGGACAGAAATGTGCTCATTGTCACTCAGATCATTCCAATCAGTGACATGTGGAATGTTGTGCCTCCCTTTCTAAGACTCTGCTATTTAAGCAGGCTTGTAGTTAGTCAAGCTGTTTTTTCATGGTTGTTTGTTATGTTTTCTATTCATATGAACATTTTGTTATGCATTGTAATTTAATTTGTTGTATTGTGTTACAGTTATAGTGAAGCACTTTGTGATTTTTATCTGTGAAATGTTCTAAACAAATAAACATTACTCATTTACTTGATTTGAGATGTGTTATGAGCTTCCATAAATAAATAAAAAATATTAAAAATTATATGTTTTTTCTCCTAGTTATTAAAATGGTTCATGGGGACTTATATACAGCAGAATTATGTGAATTTAATAAACGTGCAAAAGTATTAACACTCCTGTTGTCCTAGGGTCAAATTTGACGCTTTTAAAAATTGTCTATATCTGAAATATGGGTTTCCTTTTAACCAAATTACCACTAAAAAATGGATTGGAGTCCTTACAACGCTCTTTGCAAATACAATTTATCACTGTCATTCCTGATAAAAACTCATCTCTATGTTCCTCTGATCTTAATTATTAGTCAAATAATTCAAAATCTTTCTTTTTCAACTCATATATTAGGTATAATTCTATATAAATGAGGGTTACTGACCATGAATTCCAAAAACTAGTGTAAGGCGGTGTTAGTGAAAACTTAAAAAAAAGAAATGCCTGAAAAAGGGACAAAAATGACAAACGTTTGTCAGTTTTTGACCCGGGAGGACAACACAAGTATTAAGGAAGTGGAGTACTTAAAAGGAAATAGAGAACATCAGAACTGGCTTGTTGGAACAAGTGTGGGAGCCCCAGAGAAAACCTGTTTCTTGAACCTGTGTTTAAACACAAGAGGAAACCTATTGGCTATGGGAATAGGGTGTGGAAAAGATCAAACAAACACCTAGCAATTCAGTATAACACAACAAATACCGGTTTGGGTTCTTAGTGTAAAGGGTCAGATGTGGTCATTCCTGTTTACTGTATGATTTCCAATTATGTTATGTGACACTGTGAGGGATGTGCCACATTTAAGGCTGTGATTGTTGTTTGCTACTAAGACAATTAGCTAAGATTTTAAATTATAGGACAAAAGTTCATTATGAAACTAAATAAGAAACTAAATAAGAAAAATGAAAATAAATTAGCAGGTTTTCTTTCATGTTTTGCATTTTTTTATTGAAAATATAAATTTAAATAAGGACAGGAACTGGCCGTTTAGCTGCAAGCTACATCAACATTTTAATTTAAAAAAATAGACAACGTACACATTAACTCTCAACACAAACGGAACACATAAAAAAACAGCCAATACCTATAACAAGCATACTAAAGAGCAGACATACAGCGACATATACTCTATAAAATTAAATATCTTTCCCTACATTGTACACGTCATTCAACAGAGAACTCTTATGGTTTGGGTAACAACTTAACAGTTTCATACTGCACATACATGTAATGCTTTTGACCAGAGCACCGTTATTTGGTCAGTCAGAAATTAGGTTGGCCTTCTCGGTGTTCCCACACTGGGGTGAATCAGGTATGAGTACCCTTCCGTGGAGAACAGGTTGAGTTTGTAATACAGGGACTACACAGTCCGGATCTGTCAAAACAAAAGATTAGGTTCAACTTTGAGGTATTTAAAAAAATGCACATGCTATGCAGTCACCAAAATTGTAGTCTTGCATTGTCAGACATTCCACTCCGGCTAGGGGTCCGGCTAGTCCACACCACATTCAGGGATGGGAGAAAAACATGCTCTGGTTTATTGGCATTTCTTTAAACCAATCACAATTCTCTTGGGCTACACTAAGCACTAGACAGAGCAATGGTGCCTCTGCAAAATAGCCTCGGGAAGGAACTTGTTTTGGTGGAACATGTTCAAAGGTTGTTTTACTCGTGCAACAGAAAACTCAAATTGAACAGATAGTCTAGCTAGCTTTCTGGATTTACCCTGCAGAGATCTGAGGAGCAGTTAAAAATAGTCCTCAGAAATCCACCGGAATGCCAACACAAAGAAAGCTGAAGGTAACAGACATCATGAAATAAGGGACATCCAGCACAATTTCCGGAGGCACACGAACAATCCCAGAAACTAAACGTTGTTTAAATAGACTACCAAAATAGTGATAATCTTACCTGTTTGCTTTCCAGAGATACAGCCTCCATTTCTTTTTTGTTTCCTCCTCTGATACACTAAAATAAAATACAGTGGCAATCAATAACAGAGTCTGTCAATTTGAAGGATGGACAAAATAATGTTGGCGTGTTTCCATAACAATATGTTAACAGAGAAGACAACACAGCAGGTAATCTTAATGACGTAGTTTTCTACATACCGGTTAACAGTACGTGGAGCAGCAGAGTGTTTATGATGATGCCAGAGAGGCAAACACCAGCAGGTACAACGACCCAAGATAAGTCCCAAGAGGCTCGACTGGAGGGGATAGCTCTGAGGATCGATGATTGATCTGTGAAGAGAATTTACAGTAAATGAGTTAGATTTTAAAGTACTGGTAAGTGGATTTAATTCACCTTTAGACTGAGCCAGACTTACTGTTTCCCCTTGTTCCCAATCGCTACGTTAAGCTAAGCTAATTGGCTACTTGCTCTAGCTTCACATTTGACATTTTGATGACAAAACAATTGTCTGTGTTTATCAGACTATTAAAAAATGATCCAACCAATATGCATTCTCCTCCCTACAGTTTATCAGTGTTTTTAGTTCTCAATTACGCGCAAAGAAATTGGAGCTCAAATGCATCGATGACAGTCTTCTTCACTTTCTGCGGAGCACTTATGTTTATACATTAGGGTTTTATCCACCATTAATCACAGAAAAAAAGAGGATTACGCAATGCTGGTTTCAGAGAATCCTTATATTTTTCAAACTGATGCCAAGAAACCGCTTAGAGCTACTTACGAGGCACATGTTTTTGTGATTTACGCTAATAGAGACCACATTTAAAAAAAAAAAATAAGTAGTGGAAGCCATTTGCACTTCAAACTGATGTGCCTCAGGTTGTGACTATTAAAGTGGAAGGAAAGGAAAAAAGCAATAGACCTCACGGGATGGAACCGTTTTTAAGGAGCAGTAAAACCATACTTACTGGATTGCTCAAGACAGTGAATGACCGTGGCAGAAAACGTGACATCGAGCCTCTTCACCTGTACAAATACAAAATGTGTATTTAAAGGGATTGCATGTCTAAATTTAAGGGAGCATGCACATAGTGAAAAGATCTATTAAGGACACATACCTTGAGACAAGAGTTGCATAGTTCGCCTGTCAAGTTTAAGCCAACAGCTTTGTGTTTTGTCTAAAAAAGAGACAAAAGGAAACAATATACGCTTAGACGCTTAACTGGGCCGGTGTTATGGAGGTTGTCATGGTTTCTATTTTGCTGTTACTGTGTTATCAGCGATGCTACTGTTTACTAGTCATTCAGATATGATTGTTTGATAAAGTATTAAAGTGTTATTTTAACAACAAAGACATACTGTATCTAAGCGACTTCCTACAACAACTAACAGAAAACCAGTTTTTTGGTAGATACCCTTTAATGATTGGTGTAATTAGATTTAATTGCTTTGTTGAGTACACACAGTGGTTAGAAGATACACCACCGTAGAGAAAACATCTTGCTTTGCGGCAATAAAAAGGAAATATATATAACTGCACAAGACGTGGCCATGTAATCATTGCCAGCACATTGTTGCAGCTTATTCATATAACTAATGCAGATGTTTTTCATACAGTGCACACGTATGAATATACATTACTTTGTTCTATGTGATACCTACCACATGCATAGTGTGTGTGTCGCAAACAGTAGAGCCTTCGGACCTTGCACACAGCCCCACAGAAAACGTTGCAGTGACCTGTGACAACATCTCGATGTCTTCCTGACCTTGTTGTCTCGTCACAATCATCTCCCATGCTGGAAATTGTTGCACAACTATATTATATTGACCAGTTCTACAACACCACTTTACATGATGTCTGTCATTATCTTCATTATATAATCAAAAGATTTCTCTAAAACAACAGTAAAAGTGGGTATGTTGCCTGCTGTATCCACTAATAGAAGATATTTGTGATAGGAATATGATAAAAAAATAGTACCTTGGAATCTTGCATTAACAAAGGGACACCTGATCCAGGAGTGAGATCCTGCAGTGAACTGAAGAACATAGTACAATTATATTTTGTCGCGCTTTTCATCCAACAGTTATATGAAACTCATAAACATTACCTCTTAGTTCTAAGAAAGGAATCTAAATGTGAGAATGTGCATCAGAGACCCTATACAACCCATTTTATGCAACATATACAGGCCTATGGTTCCAATAAACTGTGTAACCACTGTTTTAAATCAATAGTCAAAGTATTAACAAACTGCAGATAACAATAGTTGCATTACTTCTGCTTTGTGTTTAGGTTACCAGTTAACTCTCACTGTTGAATTTATCTAGAAAGGAAGACTGTTTGAACACAATGTTCCCTTTTCCCCCTGTAAACGCGTGATAATACACTGTGGGCTGTCCTTACATAGAAATAAACTAGCGTAGCGGACAAAATGCTACTAGCATTATTCCCAAACTGATGCATTTGATTGTTTTTTTATCCAATGTACTGAATATCCCATTTTCTAGCTTGGTCACTTTGTAGCTTATGTTAGCTAACTGGCTAACCAGTATCTGGCTTCCTCTTACAAACAGCTAGACTGGCTATGTCTAAAATCAGCCTAACATCAACTCTAAAGCTTGCAACCAGATAGACTTACTGAAGTTAATGTAGGTTACACAGCCAAGAAATAGTCTGACACAAAAATCCCAATAAAATTGCAGCATGCAATTTGTCCTTTGGTTTGATTTGAATAAGTTATGACATGTTAATTAGTGAACTTTCGAGGTTATGGTATGTTAATTTTGAACCCTTTGACAGACGTAGGCAAGCTATTTTTAGTTGAGCAGAGCTAAGTTAACCAGTTGCTTGCTGTGGCTTTATATTTAAGGTAAGAACAAACATGAGAGTCATATTAATCTTATCATCCTACTCTAAGCAAGAAATAAGTGTATTTCCCAACACATTTAATTATTCTTTAAACCGAGAGCCAAGTTATTTGAGCTGAACCCAATTTCTGATATGCTGCCTTCATAAAAACAACATTTGCACAGTTGCCACAGCAGGTGGAAAGGACATCTTTTTGTAATAAGACCTGATAGTGTCCACATTTAACTCCTAGTCATATGTTATGGTAACAATATTATGATTTATATCAACCCCATTGTTTCTCTACAGTGAAACTCCTGAAGTGTCAAAGGTAAAAAGTGATCATTACCTTCATGCACATCTGAGGGTGTGGATCCACTTTAGAAAATGAAATCTGAAAATCAAAGATTGATGAAATAGTTATTATTAAAAAACACAAAGCAGCACTTTAAGTATTTAGTTTAGGTCAGACTGACTAGACTCTAGTTTGGGTTCAGACTGAGTTTCTTTATAGGTAAGCTGGATTTCGCTTCCTGGCTATTTAGAGAATTCCCTTCTCAATTGACATTGCCTCATGTGTTATTCAATAACAATCTCTAATCAATTTCAGATGTTCTAAACAATTTCAGTTCCTTTTAAGGATTAAAACGTGCCCAGGCTCTCCCGTTTTTGCTGCAACTGCACTATTTTTAGCAAGTGTTAGGATAAGCTTTACTGCATACGGGTCTAAATCAACATTTACATGAGCTCATGCAAGATGTTCCAATGTAAACAATTGATCTTTGACATATTACCGTTTTTACAAGATGAAAAATATACATAACAAACATATATGCATTTTTCCACTGTATAAAGTGCGCTTAGTCGTTGAGTGAGACATCGCCTGAATGTGTTTGTACTTTGCATATCACGTAAACACCACCTTCAAGTGACCAGAAACCTAGCAAGGGAAACACAACTGCGGTTTCAACATTGTTGTTTGTACCTTTTCTCTGCTGACATTCTGTGAGGCATGAGGAAAATCCACACAGAAGCCATCGTCTCTTTTCTGACACAACCCAACCACAGCAGTCACTGGACAGGCGGGCTTCCATGATAGAGTCTCCTCCAGTGGGTCAAAGTTAATGCCAGACCACAGGTCCTCGAGACCTGCGAGCAAGGGGGGTCACAATCTTTTATAAATCATATGGCATCAGTTCTGAAACACTAGAGCACACGTTTGGTTTACTTTTCATGACTAAAAACAATCAGGGAACTCACGGTCTTTGAAGGGGCAGACCTGGACTCTCGGAGCATCCATCACAGTTGACCAACCCTTTAAAAGGAATATATTTGTAAAGTTCAATCCCTTATCTTAGAAGTGATGTAGAAACAGATAATAAGTGCTCATAACCAGAAGTGTTGGCAGAAGCTTTACCTCAATGCAGAGGCAGGGCAAAGGTCGGGAGTATGGGAAGGTGGCGCTCTTTACGGGTTCCCCTTTCTTTATCTGGAAGGTAAACAAAGCTTTATAACAGTTTTCCATCTTTCTTTGGCATGCATGTTTGTAAGCATGGGTTTGTGGTTGACGATTCTGGGGGATTCCTTAGTCAAAAGAAGCCACATTTCTTTTCACTGGCAGATTCAGTAAAAGTTCCCAAAAGGTAACTGAGCATCCCTACTAAGATTGTTCTTTCATGAAGTGGTGAATACTTATTCACACAAAAAATCATTCTGATTCTTAGTTTCCAACAAACTGAGGGACTAACCAGTGTGTTGGCCCCTATCCCAACGCAGATGAAATCCTTATGGCATAGACGGAGGTGGTAGTCGTGATCTTCCAGCATGTTTGACACAGTGACACTCAGCTCCTTCCTCTCTGGGTTTACATCATATGATAGCCTACCAGCTGAATGAGACAGACATCAATGTTAGTGAGAGATTTTCATCTTGGTCATAGGTACAAGTGAGTGTTATAGTTTGGGTGTTTTATCATGTCTTATTGTGGTAGTCTGTTTTCCTTGTTTGAATTCCTGCCTTAGTTTTCCTGCCCTTGTGATTGTCTGATGTCATTCACCCGTCTCCCCGCCCGTGTGTCACCTGCCTCAAGGTACCTTATTACCCTCTGTATCAAGTCTTTGTGTTCCTCTTGTCCGTTGTCAGATTATTGTTTTCCTGTTACGGTGTTCCATGACACAGTGTCTGTTGTCAACCCTGTTGTTTGTGTTCTGGTTACTGCGTTTTTTTGGAATCCTGCCAGTTTCCGGATTTTGCACTTCATGTTGTGCTTTTTGCCTGCTGGATTATTGGACTCCCTGTTTGTATGAACTCTGCGTTCTAATAAATCCTCAACTCAAACTTTCTTTTGCCTTGCCTGCCTGCCTGTTCTCTGCGTTTGGGTCCTCTCATCCCCTGCATCCCAACAGTTAGGGCCAACAGTAGGTTTCCAACCTGAGTGTTGGTACCGGCTAGGGGCCACAAGATATTCTGAGGGGTCCAAAAAACAAATCTTCCTGTTCAATCTTTGCTTTTTTCTTGTTAAGTACTGGATAGTGTTACTTCTTCAGGCCACTAGAATGAATTCAAACAAAACAATCTCAGGGGAGAAAATCACGCTTTGATTTAACTGCTAGGGCTAACTGACACATGCTAACAAGACCTACTGGATTTAGATTTGTTTTAAAAGCTTAATGGGCAAAAAGGTTGCAGGCCACTGGTTTATAATACTGTATGTTAGACAAAATGATGCATTGCCTCAATGGTTTAAGAAACAAACATGTACTCACTGATGCATTCTGGGACATGATTTCGCAAATCTTCATTGGTGCATTCTGTGGACAAATGTAAAAAGGACTACTGATTGCCATGGGGATTTCAATAAAATACAAGGAATTTTTTGGGAGCTTACACAACATCAATCATTGACTTAATTTATTTACAATGTAATGCAATCCATCTTCAGCTGTTTGATTTTCTATGTTAACACTTTTCCTCCCATGTGTGTTTGCATTATTGTGCAAATACGGCACATGGTCTCACCTGGAGCGTTATAAGTTCCTTTCCAGGTCACATCACAGTAGTTTGGCACAGTTTTCACTGTCACTTGCACATATTGGCTTGGAGAAATGTCGGTGCAATCATTCTCAACTATTACCTTCAGGAAAAGGGCAAATAAAAACACACACTGTCACACTTCTGCAGTTTAGAAATGTCATCGAGCAAAATGTACTGTATGTTTATCAATCTACAAAAAAGTGACTTTCATTGTTAAATTACAGCCTGTCTTAGTCTGGGTTTTGAGAGTTTAGAGTTTAAATATGATCTATAAAAATGCACCAAATATCAGAATAATTGCCTTTTTAAACTAGAAGTCATTACTTATCTGTCATCTGACATTGTTATGTCTTTATATTGAAGAATTGTGTGCTTAAGACTTTGAGAAATGAAAGCCAACTCACAGATGTTACAGAAAATATCTTGATTAATGTTTTGGCAATGTCATTTTGTCTTTTTTATTTTTTTTAAGTATACTCTAACAGAAAAGTTTTCAGTACCTGCATTCCAGACATTCTTTCTCTTGACGCTCTTTTGAAGGTGAACATTTGGCAGTTGACCATCATCCCCGCAGTGGAGGTGCAGATGCTCAAACCATGTATGGACTCTGGAGAGAAAAATATATCAAAGTCAGAAGCCAGAAGGTGGGTTCAAGACACAGTTGTGGTGAACGTGACATACATAATTCACCATGTTGCTAAGTGTTGTTCCACACACATTTGATTAGACATGTAATTTGCTGCCTTGGAGTCACCGCAGTTAATGATAACTGTTCAGGGAACATGGCTCCTTTAAATGCTGTGAATGCGTGATGATGTGGGACGTTATAAGGTCAGCATTAGGCTCAGCACATCATTCTGTATTTAATGGTTTTCTCCGGTTGAATAAACAAGCCACGCTTTTCTAGTGCTCAACGTGAGAAATTGTCTCTTGCATCTTGCTAAAATTTCCACACTGGTGACCCCGACTTTTGTCTGGTAGACGGATCCAGAGATACGACACGATCATGACCGCAAACGCTGTCACCCTCAAACTCCCCGAATTCTTGGAATCATCGGCTTCTGCATGGTTCGCCCAGACAGAAGCGCAGTTTGCGTTGCGGAAGATCACCTCGGATACAACAAAGTACTACCATTGTTGTGTCTGCCCTCGGAAATTCAACAGCATCCAGAGTGGTGAGCTTGCTAAAAAAACCTCCGGCAAATGGGAAGAATGCAGCACACAAGGCCCACCTGTTGAAAACATTTGAGCTGTCGGACGCCAAGAGAGCCAGTAGGCTTTTCTCTCTTCAAGGACTGGGTGACAGCAAACCCTCTGAGCTCATAGACCCGTGCTGGACCTTTTGGGTGAACACAGGTCCGATTTTCTGTTCGTTCAGATTTTCCTGCATCAGCTGCCTTTTCAAGTTAGAGCTGCACTAGCTAACACCACAATCATTGCCTGTCGGAGACTGGCCAAAGAGGCTGATAAGTTTTTCCTGACGAGTCAGGGAAATTGCGTGGCCGCGACTTTTCCCCCGCGCATCTGTCCTGTGACACTGGACGACTCCACACTCATCGCTGCAACCACTTCTCGCCAGCGGCAGTCTTCAGATCCCCAACGGTCTTCAGGCTTGTGTTTTTACCATGCCAAGTTTGGACCCAAGGCTAGCAAAAGACTCAGTTTTGAAGGACCTGTCTTTTCTTTTTGTGTACTTGGATGACATCCTGGTGACAACCACATCCAAATCTCAGCACCTGGCACACCTCCGCACCCTGTTTGAGTGGCTTAGCCAGCATGGACTAATTATCAACCCCGTCAAGTGCCAGTTTGGTCTCGCTACCATTGACTTCCTGGGACACAGAGTCACTGAGAATGGGGCAGTCCCCCTCCCTTCACAGTTTCCACGCCCGACACTGTCAAATCCCTGCAGGAGTTCCCGGGCATGGTGAATTTTTACCATCGCCTCATTCCTTGCGCCGCTCAGCTAATGCAGCCCTTGCATGAGCCTTTGAAAGGTAAACCCAAGCAGGCTGTGGACTGTACTTAGAGCAGGGACAAGGTGTTCGCTGCCACTAAGGAAGCCCTAGCGAACGCCACCCTGCTGGCTCACCCCTCTCCTACAGCCCCCATCGCCATCACCTCAGATGCCTCGGACTATGGTGTCGGGGCTATCTACGAGGAGTGCGGGGTGGGGCCTGGCAGCCGCTGGCTTTCTTTAGCCGTCACGGTTACGCCCCAGTGAGCGGAATGACAGCACTTTCGACCGAGAGCTGTTGGGTCTCTACCTCGCCGTCAGAGATTTTCGTTCCCTGCTGGAAGGCTGACACTTCACTGCTTTTGTGGACCACAAGCCGCTAACTGATGCCATGGCCAAGGTGGCTGAGCCGTGGTCCGCCCGCCAGCAACAACATCTGTCCTACATTTTGGAGTTTACTACGGACTTGCAGCACGTTGCCGGTAAGAGCAACCACGTGGCAGACTGCCTGTCACGGGTCGTAGCAGGGGCAGTCCATCTTGGTTTGGATTACAATCACATGGCAACGGATCAGACCAAAGACCCGGACGTGGAACTCCTGAGGACCCCGACTACAGGGCTGCAAGTTGAGGATGTGGGTTTTGGCAATGCCGGCCCCATAGTCCTGTGTGACGTCACCACAGGCCGTCCTGGGCCACTTGTCCCAACTGGATGGAGACGTAAAGTTTTTGATGCCATTCATGGTCTCTCCCACCCAGGTTCGAAAGCGTCAGAAAAACTGGTTGCAGCAAAGTTTGTTTGGCACGGCCTCAAGAAGGATGTTAGGGACTGGGCCCACAGCTTTGTTGACTGCCAATGGGCCAAAGTGAACCACCACACTAAAGCCCCGTTAGAGTTGTTCCCCGTTCCAGAGAGACGTTTTGACCATGTGAACGTTGATCTAGTTGGTCCCCTGGCCTCCTCTAATGGTTTCACATACCTGTTTACCATGGTTGACAGGACCACCCGCTGGCTTGAGGCTGTGCCACTGACGTCGGTGACGGCTGTCGAGATGACACGGGCATTTATCGGCACTTGGGTTGCCCGTTTTGACACTTCATCAGACATCTCCTCTGACCGGCGAGCGCAATTCACGTCTGAGCTGTGGAATGCTGTCACACGGAGCCTTGGAGTGAAGCCCCACCGCACGACCGCATATCACCCGCAGGCTAACTGACTTTGTGAACGTTTTCATAGGTCAATGAAGGCTGCCCTGCGTGCCAGCCTTAAAGACAGCAACTGGGTTGACAAGCTCCCATGGGTGATTATGGGCATCAGGACTGCGCCAAAGGAGGACCTTTAGTCCTCTACAACAAAGCTGGTTTATGAACAGCCGCTGCAGGTTCCATGGGATTTTGTCCATAGTGCCACAGTTCCCTGGTCTGCTACTCTCCAGCGGTCTACTTTACTGGACAATGCCAGGCTTTTTGCGCCTGTCCCCACTTCTTGTCATGGACTTCCTCAGTCACACGTCCCTGCTGGGCTTCAGACGACTGACTATGTTTTAATCCGCCAGGAGGCCCACAAGGGACCTTAACCAGCTAGTTAATTATTTGTGCCTTTCAGTGTGACTCAGCTTGACTTTAATGTCATACAGGAAGGAAAAGTATGTGTCACATTATATTGCCTGAGTGGACTAAAGTATCAATCAGGATCAAAGGGATTTCCCCATTTCAGCCCAGGCAATAAGGAAACCCATGGAAATGAGTGTCCTGTGCTGCAAATATCTGCCAGCATGTGAGTTTTGGTCTACATCTTATCAGATTAAGTGCAAAATCAGGAACAGAAAAAAGCAATTTATACAGCCATGACGCAGAAGCAGAAGTCTCATGGAATTATCAGTCATCTTGCAAATGAGTTAGTTTAGTAAATGAGACTGCCTTCACTGGTTGTCACTGGTCATCTGCATTTTCATGCAACACAAGTAAATTCTGGTCAATAACCCAGTAACACTGTCTCTACAGCACCTGTTTACTGGTTCCACTTATTATTCCACTTATTTAGTATTTTCATCATTCTCATTCTCACATCTCACTTATTATTTACTATTTACTCCTCAATCCCATTCTCACATCTCACTTATTATTTATTATTTATTTGTTATTTATTCATCATTCTCATTTCCTATTTTAGAACTGTTCAAATTGTCCACACTATTTATACTGTTCATATTGTAACATAATAACATAATACTATTTATTCCCAGTATCCTTTGCATTATGCTCCACATTTAAATAATTTTTATTGAACTCTTCATTTTACTCATGCCTCTATATTGTTTCTGTTTAGAGTATGTATATATTGTGTATATATTAATGTGTATATATATATATATTTATATATATATATTTTTTTTAATGTGTAAGCAAATTTTGAGCAACGATGCTCCAAAGAAAAATTCCTCGTATGTGTCCTCATATCGGGCAAATAAAGCTGATTCTTATTCTGATTCTGATCAGTGATGACCACATCTAACTGCCTAATTGACTCATCCTACATTGGCTTGACCAAACCCAAAAAGTTGCATTTGAAACGTACTCATTATGACGAAGTCAAATAAATTGAGTCACACCTTCTGTTGGTGTGACGGTAAGTTATGAAGAACATACTAGAATTCTAGAAAATAAAGACAGTGTGAACAGTAGGCAGTCACTGATAGCAACATATAAATTCTGCAGGCTAGGGGCCCCATTACTTATTAGATTCTATTCCTACAACAGTCACCTGCATCAACGTATCTGTAATGGGGTATTGTGAGGTGTTTTTGGGTGAAACAAATTCAGTTTTTAAGTTGGCTTTTACATCTTTTAAGTCATGCTGATGACATTTGTTTGTAAAAAAAATAAAAAAATGTTTCATTACTTAGTATTGCTCTGTTAAAGATTGATATTTAAACAACTCTAATTCCACAGCACACTGTGGTTTAAAAGGCAGCCAATCTACAGTTTGGATGTATTTAATGTCCATTGACAATTAACTTTGCTAAACCCAGCTGATCACTGGCTAATCAATGTCTAACCTTGGAATGTCTCCTCTACGGTGCAGGCTAAACACGTATTACAAGAATCTGGTGGGATGTAGTTCACATTTTATGGTAAAACTGTGCAATAGCTTCAGTAACTTCATACATGTTCCCGCTAAACCCAATTAGTCACATAGGAATGTCTCAATCAGTTGTTTAAAAAAAAAAACTTGCTTATGTGGTAACTGTTCATTACAGAACATTTCAAAATGTTCACTGAGGAAGAAAGGTCAACTAGATGGACAACTTAGTGGCAATCAAACGTTTTTTCTATGTAAAAGCATTCTGCAAATATAGTGTCAAAACATTTACATACCAGTAAGTTGTAATGTGGTTTTGATCCTGAGGCGTAAGGAGCACTTCTGCCTCCCTTCACAACTCATGACTGTGGAGAGGCTGATGTTTTGGAACACGGAGGATGGGTTGAGACCTTCAGCGGGGTCCTGACACGGAGGCGGAAACCAATCTACACGGGACAGGGGCCGAGAATAAATATGTGTCACACATCATCTTTCAGGGCCCATACTGCCACATACTTGATTAGTTAGAAAATACTGATGCAATCATGTTGTTCTGTCACAGAACAGTAAGTCATTCCTACATTTTTATTATGTTCTGGTTGAGTATTTCTCCTGTCACAATCCCAGTAACATTGTGTGTATGTTTCCAGGGAAAGAGACTGGCATGTCAAATCAAGCATAAACTGTGCTTTCCAAATGTGAAAAAATATCAATTAACCATGTGTTTTGTCATTCTCTATTCTTTATTTAGAAGAGCAAAGAACAGCATTTCCTCCATCATGGTCTTTTGTGCACATAACATGTCACATGCAACATCAAGCTACTTCTTTAGATCTTTAAATGAGAGTGTGTTCTGTTCAGTTTGTTGACTGTCAGTTGTGCATTACATGGTAGTGTTGAAATAATATATTGGGTTATTATTTTAATTGCATGTACTTCAACTTCAACTTTGTGTCCCTGAAGGGCAATAAGGGGTGCAGCAAGTATAAACACGTACAAGACACATAAATCCATAATCTTTAATAACATAACACACATAGTCCAACTGGAATACAACAGTAAGAGTACAGGGAAAAATAAATACCAGTACAAGACAACAACATCAGCATCCATTACATTACATCACCAACCCCTTTTATCAACCTTATTGACATCCTCAACACATAGTCAACAGACTAGAATATATAACCAACCAAGGAATAAAGAAAGAAAGAAAGAAAAGAAAGAGGACAAAATTAGGTGGACAAGAGATCAAAGAAGACTCTTAAGGCAAAGGCTCCCGGTATAAAGGAGTAATTGTACCTGTTACTCCTTACAGATAGATATATTAGACGGGAGACAGGCGACGAGGCTGAAATTCAGGGAATAAGGGGTGGGAACTGTCGGAGTGACTATCCTGACTATCTGTACATGGAACAAGTCTGACAATGTGCACTGTTGGACAACCAATGTATTGTTGCTCATCTGCACAACTCTGTATAGTGCAGTTTTGGACTTGATGTTAAGATTTCCAAACCAACAGAGAAGTGAGAAGGTCAGAAGAGATTTAATATAAGATCGGAATCATGAGGGACTTGTTGACATGAAACTTGGACAGTTTCATCAAGCAATACAGGCCCTGCTGGCCTTTTTCATACCATATGAGTGGTGAGGCACTCTTCAGATTGATTTTCAACAATGGTTTGTGTTTAAACAAGTTTTATAGGCTTTTTCAACCCTGCCTTAAAGGCAACTCTGAACACTGAAGGGAATTTCAAAGGCACCCTCACTAATTTGTATTTATTTACTTAATTGTGCAGAATCATGTCCTGTTTGCATGCACGAGTGCAGATGTGATGTAGCTGCAGTGCATGTCTATACTCACTGTTTGGCTTGGTTTTGCAGTGGAGGCCCTGCAAGGGGAGAGAGGGAGAGAGAGAGAGAGAGAGAGAGAGAGAGAGAAACAAAATAAAACACAGTGTTACTCTGTGAATCATTTTGAATAGGTAGTTTACATTAATAAAGTACAAAGGTAACTGCGCTCTAGATCGGGGGATTCCCGTACAACCAGGAGCTTTTTACATCCTCATTGCTCCTTTAGGTAAAACACTATCTGTTTGTCTTTTTGCCGCAGTTGGTCATCGTCCAACACAGCCAAGCGTGTAGGCTAAACCTGGAGCCTGCGCCAACCTTATATTAGTTTTTAATTTGCAGAGAGCATTCACACAGAGTGCATCCCCTGTGTCATCACGTGCACTTTGCTTAGGCTCACTTCCAAAACTTTGTAGAATGCAGCCTTGTGTAGGCCTATTTATCAGACAGGAAATATGCCCTGTGTTCATGCACCAGTGGTGACTGACAAGATGTATGAAGTGAATTCAGGGCTTTTTTAAATTTGGTAAATACTCCACTTGTTCTTTATTTAGGAGGCGTTGTAAACATGCAACAAAAGATAGTTTATAAGTCTGAAAGAGAAGTAATGCTACAGTAGAAAGGTGAGTGTGTTCTCTAATCACTCTCCACCAAAGTACATTTGCAGCTGGTTTGATTTCCTTCTTAGGCTTGAGTAAATGGTAAGTTGAGTAATACTGTACAGGATTTGAAAAAAAATACTATAGTCTTTGTGGACTACACACTAGCCCCCTTTAAATATGCCTGCTCCCCTTTGCATTATGTATCCTCATACACATGGGTAAGTCACACAGGTAGAGGTATGTGTCATGCATTGGCTCACTAGAGCCCTTTCCCCAGAAAGAATGCACAATGGTTGTTACTTGTAGAATAAGTTGTAGCTATACAGGTGGTGGTGGTAGTAATAGCAGATAACTTATGATAGACATCACATTTCTTTTAACTTTTAGAAACTATACAATGAGCAGCAGTATTATTGTATACTATCAGTAGCCTCATCAGCAGTAATATGAGGTAATGATATGACACTACTATATTTACAGAGGCAATTGTTTTGTATCTTGGTTTGTTTAATGTTACAAAGGATGCAGTTTTACCTTAGAACACCTGGTACCACATTTCTCTATCCTCTCCAGTCCTGAGTTTTCTTCTGCAGCTCCATCCAGACACAAACAACAATGACACATCAGCAAGGCTGCCCACACGATCATTTTCACCAGAACTAGGCACCCAAACTTAGACGTCTTCTTCCTCTTGCTGGGTCCTGCAAACAGTTACTTTTGCTGCTTCTTCTTCTTTTTTATATTGCTATTTTTCTTTTCTTTTTACCAGGCCGAGGGGATGCGTGGCAGTGTCAGATGAGGATTGGCCTGATGTGACAGGTAGTTGGATGGTGAGGAGACTCTCCTGTTTATGTTGTCTTGAGTGTGATGATATCCAGTGAGGTAGTGCACTGGGGCAGAGCCAAGCACACGGAGTGAAACACAGGCTGGTAAAAAGAGTGGATTTAAATATTCCTCAGAGGAGGCGGGCCAAAAGCATTTCTCTTTTTTACTCTTCAGCAACATGCAAGTCATACAACACATCCTCCTTTTTTCTACTTTCTCCTCCTTTTTTTTGGTACTTCTGACACACTTCAAACAATCAACGCTGATTGGAAAATCGGAATCCTTGCCAATGCGCCACACACACACACACACACACACACACACACACACACACACAAAACTATTGCTTCAATTCAAACTCTAAAATTACGGTGCATCCTTCCCCGAAATAACACATTTTTTAATTTCTGGGAAATACAACAATCCCATGTGATGACGGAGATATGGTGGCTGAAACTTGATCCATGCATGACTTTCATTATGCTGTGTTCACCCTGTTTGACCTTTTTGAAAGCCACAGGACAAGACGGTACGTTTGACGAAATGGAGTTTCGGAAGAGCTATTGGGAAAAGGCTAGTTAATGAGCTGGTTTTGTTTCTGTAAAACACAAATACTTTCACTCGCAGTGACAGCAATAACAATGGCCCCTGACATTTAACTCCCCCACAAAGAAAACTTCCTCTTGGCTTTTGCTATAACTGCACACATGCCCTAACATGGGCAACACTCTGTGGCGTTGAAAGGACTGTCTTGGACTGTATAATTTGACGAGTTTGCACATGTTTCTTTTAAAGAATAATTTCTTTAACTTGCCATCACTTATTGTTTTTGGGTGCTTTTTAGGAGGATCTGTGAACACAATTGACATATAGCAATTTATTAGCAAATCGTTTCTTATTTACATAACCAGCTGATACAGATAAGCAACATTAGCCTTTATGTTGTGTTTCTGGCCAACTGGCAAAGTCAAATATTTGCTCTGCTATGGCTTTTAACCTGAGTGACCTAACCTAAGTACTGAGGCTCTTTAGCAGGTATTAGCTCCACTATGTTTACCAGCTAGTGGCTCACTGTGTCTGTATGTCTGCTGTTTGGTGCAGAGTAGGTAGTGTACAGTGGGTTTTTTTCTGTTAAAAACAGCATCTGGCTTTGGCCAAAACAACAATGAGAGCAATGAGAGGAAACCCAAACCCTTTAACCATTACACAATAATTTGACCTGTTTTTGTGCAACAGGTCAATGTGCTTTAAATCAATCATCCAGTGTCTTAATTCTTAATGTTTTGTTTGCCTTTTTATAGTGTGAACCACCTCTTTCTACTACTAAATCACATCAAGCAACAGCTCTCACACTACAGAATTTCCTATCTTTATTCATTAGAACTACTTGTCCTGCCAGAAACAGAATGTTACAAAGAAAAAAAATTAAAAGACCAAAAAAAAAGTCTTAAAGCAATGTAGGAATTTCCTAATCCCTCTGATGCTGGGAATGACAGGGAAGAAAAGCCCTTCTATTATAATCTCAGGTTATTAGAATGTCTGGAGGGCATTTGATTGATCACAACAAGTGAGTCAACAAATGTAGAGATATGCATTACAAAAGTCTGTCTGGCATTTCCAAACAGCAACCATGCAGTACAATGAAGAACAAAACACTTCACTTGTGTTTATTGTCAGACACTGCACTTCTTTGAAATGCCGTGTTGTGCAATAACATCAAAGCAAGACGATTAAAGAGTTCAGCCAATGGGACAAGTGAGATGATCTTTATCATGCACAATTGTATCTTTACATGAACATGATGAACATGACAAAAAAATTATCCAGCTAGGTTCCTACTGTTGTTCCTAACCCTTAGGAAAAAGACATGCCTGGCTTAAATCCGACCAATTACGTAGGTAAAACAAAACACAAACAACGTCAGAGAGTTGTCAATAAAGAATCAATTGGTTCCTCAACGAAAAGTCAAAGAATATTGATATGACACACCTGGAGCTATTGATATAAGACCTATTTATGGTAGTATTTCTTGTCATTATTTCCCAAAATAGCACTATAACACAGTATAGCTTGAAGGATTTCCTGAAAGAACACTGTAACAAAAATCACTTTGGTACCTTGCACAGTCATTGCGTTATCAGGTTAAACCTGTTGTGTAACGGCTCTATCTACTGGGATTGAGTAAGTATTACAACACTCACTGTTTTCCCCACAGTCATGACATTTGCTATGGGTTTCAATGGGTAATGATAAAGTTATAAATGTTAGTAATTCATTAATAACTAGTCATTGCTTTTTATGTACAGTGAGCCATCAAGGATGCAGTCACAACCTTTTGGTAATTCAGACTGAAGGAGTTCTCATTTTATCGCCGGATTAGTCATCAAGTGTGGTTGTTTTGTAAATCATTAATAACGTGCTTCCGCCACTGTGATGACCTGTCATGTATGTGGGAGTACATGTTAATAAGCTGTGCAGCTCTTCTCTCAAATATAAGTGCTTATTGGAGGGGCCCTCTTGGCGAATTAAAGAAACTATGCTGGGGAACATTATGTACAGACATATCTTTTATTAACAGATAATAAAAACATGACCCTATAAGTTATTAACCCAATTTAGGAAATACAAAATCATTTTCTAGGTATTATTTTTGGCTTTAACGTCAAACAAAACAAAAGTAAGAAGTATAATAAGAGTAATACTTATGAATAATAACAATAATATTAAGAAGAATTTTAATATGCCTATAAAGTATGTATTAAGGATTAATAAAAATAATAATAATAATAATAATAACACAGTAAAAATAACATTTTATAAATCTAATTACTTCCATCGTATTCCAAATTGAAATGTTTTCTCTTACCAATAGTGTCCTTCAGCTGCTTATTTGGGACAGACGGGTCTAGCCTTTATAAAGTACTTTGGAATAGGCCACAGGAGACGCCCTCGGGTGGCTCCCTTAATTTCCTCCACAGGGATTTAAAAAAAAGACAAACTCCTTTTCCTTTTGATCATCAAAATAATTCCTGACATAGCCTCTGCCAACCGTCATGTAGCCTAAGTGTGGTATCAAGTGTTAAATTGTAATATAATATTTATTTCGTTTATGACAATAGTGTACAATCCAGGGGCAGGGTTTTTACATAGACTGTTAATATTAATAATATACAGTCTATGGGTTTCTATAGCTGGTATAAAGGCTTATCTTTAACCTGCTGTCAGACGCTGTAAGCTGCTCATCCTGACCACAGCACTCACTGTGAGAATGATCAATCTTTGCTGCTCCTACACTGCAAAAAATATCAGTCTCATTTACTGTAGTCCATAGGCGTAGTTTACAGGGAGGGGGGGGTCAAAACTGGCCAGTGCAAATCACCCCAAAAATTAATTTCCTTTACACAAATAAAGATATTTGCAACATGCAAACAAATTCAACAGAATGATGAAAATGAAGTGTTTTACGCTCAAAATTCCAATTTTGCTCAATAATGAAAAGCTCACCCCCCCCCCCCATGCTGAACCCATATTTTTACGCCCTTCCTGTAGCCTACTGAGCGTTGAAATCTTATTGTACATTGATGAGTTAAAATGTGTTATAATTAGTTAGTTATTGTTAGCGTTAACTATTAACTTGTCGTTATTACATACAAGTAATTCGGGGCGTGGATGGAGTCTAACAACTCAATAAGAAAACGTGCTTCATCATCTCAACGTCATATCCCTCCGCCAACCTAACTGTTACTGAATTACAGGCAGGGTAACAAGTTAAATAGCTAAGTCAAGGAACAGAATACACTATGAAGCTACAATTAATGGAAATTCCAGTTACCCTAAAAAAAGGTCATTTCTTAACTAAATATTCAAATAATAAATCTCATCTTACAATAAAGTATACTTGTTTCCAGTGTAGTAGCCTGCTGTTTTCACAATAAAGCTATCTTAAACTTGACTCTTCGCCACTGTTGTTGCAGTTGATCCCTGAAAATCTCGAAGGTCACTGGGCATATTATAATTTTTTTGCCTTTAAAATTTAATAACTCCATATAAACCTGGGGTCTATACGGAATTAACATTTTTTGCAGTGTGCATCCATGGTTGCATCACATGACCCGTTAATCTTCACTGTATTTCCGCGTTCACGACGGCCGATCTGTTATCAATGACTCTCCGTGGGTGTGCAGGGTTTTACCGAATGCATATCTGTCTACATCACCCTCTCCTCCGGCCGCTGAATGAATGAAGCTGTGATCATCTGAGGTTCTCCTCTTCCTCCTCCTCCTCCTCTCCCTCCGTCTCCTTCTCCATCGAGCCTGTCGTCGACCCGCGCGGCCGAGCTGGGGGGGAATCCGGGAAAAGGCAGCCGCGGCACCTCGCACCGGCCGACGGACACTCCGCCGCGACGCGCCACAAACATGCTCACCCGGGTCAAGACCGCGGTGGCCGGGTTCATGGGCGGTATAATGTCCGGGGGCAACTCCGGCGGAGTGGGCAACACCGGTTCCGAGCTGCCGCTGAAATTCCCATATATGAGACCCGAGTTCCTGGGACTGTCCCTGGATGAGATCGAGTGCTCCGCGGACCACATAGCTCGGCCCATCCTCATCCTGAAGGAAACAAGGAGATTACCGTGGGCCACCGGCTACGCTGAGTAAGTAACGGCATCACAGTGGCATGCAATGGAAAAGCATCAGCGTGTAGTCTTGTTGAGGCCCAAGTGCTTGCATGTGTCCATCACAGCAGTCCATCTCACTGATTTGCTCCTAAAGCAGGCAGGTAGACCTACACACTCCCTACACACTCTTAGGTCTTAGGACCTGCACCTGTTGTGATTGACATCCATCTCCAATGTGACTGTGGATCCATGCAGCATGCTTTTGTTCTCCATGCTTTGTGTCATATTTACATTGACATGGATGGCAGCATTCATCCAACTGGTCACAGCACCCAGAGAGCTCTTGTGCAAGAGGATGATGCACTCTCTACTGTACCAGCATCATCTGGTTATTAGTCTACAACTGTGCTCTATTCATGGCAATAGCTGTGTGTCAGTGTGTGATTGCATGGCAATAGCTTCTATATTAGCCTATACTGTAGACTGCTGGCTCTTCTTTAACGCACTCAAGTAAAGAGTTAGTTGCTGCATGCTGTAGTTTAGCAGAGGACCAACGGTTCAAGAAAGCCCTGTTAGTGTGTGGTAGGCGGTGGTTTATTAATAGCCAACTACATACAGTACAAAGTTGTATTTCAGGTTAACTCCCCTTAATATCTGCAAAAGGTGTTAGCTGTAACTAAACATTCATTCATACCGCTGTTGACTTATGATTATTAATGTTACTGGGTGTAGCCCGGGGTGCCACACAACAAGGAAAAATAAGGAACTAATTGCTACTCAACTAATTATCACATAGCACCAGAATGACAAAGAAGTAAAAAATAGGGTGCTATCTTAGATCTTTAATGACTATTCCTCCTAGATATCTGTGAATCTTCTATTGCTTTCCTTCAACAAAAATTGTTCTTCCATTAAGTCAAGATCTTTTGACCAGTTAATTAGGAAACAAGTTTGTTCTCATTCTGAATACTAAGGGTGTTCCTCAACGTTATTTATTATTATAAATATCCAGTCCTTTCTTCTCTTTTTTCACACTGGATAATAATAATAATAATAATAATAATAATAATAATAATAATAATAATAATAATTAAATTGTTAGTAATGTAATTCTTTAATTGTTTATCTGGTCTTTGGTTACAGCTTACTTCCTTTTTCTTTCATTTTCTATCTTTATAACACACACACACACACACACACACACACGCACACGCACACGCACACATACATACTCAGAGATGGCATAAAGTGTCTCTTTGGGACCGGTGTCGTTAATAAGGTCAGCTCATACCAGCATTCATCTGTAATTAAAGCCTCCTTTGCTGTTATTACAGCAGCTGTTTTGGCTCTCACCTCTCCTACACCTCCCACTTTGTCTCTCGTACTCTCTACTCTTTTCTGCTCCCAACATGAACAACAGACATGAGGAGTTGAGGAATTAAATCTTGTTTTTAACCAGACACCTTCCTGATGTGATCCCATTTTGCTGTGTTATTTTTTGTATCTCTTTCATTCAGGTGGTAGTGCAATATTGACCAAAACGCTCAAACCCTCAAGAAAAAGTGTTAAATTTGGACTTTTTGTAAGTATTTTAAGTATCGCAGCTCTTTCAATGTTAGGGTTTCTTTAATTACTTAAAACAGAGGCAACGCTATAAAGCATTGTGCTTCACCAAATAATGATCTCATCCATGGGGCCAATGTCTGAACCAGAATCTGTTGCCAAGGGTAAAGAAAGAAAGAGGGCATTAGATGTCTGACAATGGAGGGGGAAATTAGGTTTTGTTACTAATGGGAGGAAAGCTAATTGTTCCGAATGAAACAAGATTGGCAGGGAAATAAAATGACTCATCCTGCCAAATTGAGAAATAAAGACAAATTAGATGCAAGAGCATTTTTATTCACACACACACACACACACGCACACACACACACACACACACACACACACACACAATGGCAACAGCTGCACCCACCATGAAATAGAGTAGCACAGAATGATCCATTATTGATTGCACTCATTCAACACACTGTAGTCAAGAGGCATGAGAACTGTAAGTGTTGTAGGGTTTAAGAGTTCATATAAACATGCATTTTTTTTATACACAATAATGTACAACTTGCAGGACATGATCACACGCACAGATACACGCGGACACTCACAAACACACACACACACACACACGTACTTAGGTTATCAGATTACTGTTTGTTGACAGCAGATTCAATGAAGCGGACAAAGACTTCCTGGAATTGTTTATCATGAGCTCAAAAGTAGTCAGTTTGTCAGAGTGTGTTATGTGTATAATAACTCAAGAGGTATTTTCTACTATAATTACAGGTGCATTATGTATTATGTTTTAAAGCAGAGCTGTGTAATCATAGTGAGGACCCGCTGGACATGATGGTTTTTATACTATGCTACTACAAGACCTAACATGGCAACTGGTTCACACATTTTATGGGAGTTGTTAGTACAGTTATAACAAATACCAAATTTACTGTAGCAGTGTTTTCTTGACTATTGCTGCCACATTTAGAGGATTATAAGATTTGTGTGTTCCTACAGTTCAGCAGAGCCAAATTAACCATGTTTCAATGGAGCATTATAATAGTCTGAATATAGTTTAAAAAGACTCACGATGAGGCCAATTATTTGCATCCTGTGAATAATAAATGTCTTGTGTTGAACATTTATCAGACAAAAATACCATTTACATTAAAAAAAATTAAAACTAAAAGGGGCTGCTTGGTAACAAGATTTCCAAAGTACAAAGTCTTTGGATGTTAGATTCCATTGTAACAATACGTTTTAAAGTTGTAGCGAAACCCAGACATATGCCCCGATGGAGTCTAGACACTGGTGGTGGTGACGAAGAATCAAAGGCGACAAAACCAAAGGTGCCAAGGGGGCGGTCAGCTGATAAAGACCCACGGTATTATGGGTGAGACAACTGGTCTTTGAAGGGGAGGAGGAGGTGGGTCGCACTCTAGTCCTGACATGACAGCTGACAACCGCAGAGGAGAGACCAGATTTAAAACAGAGATGTCATGCTGTGATTGGCTGGGATTGGCTTGTGAAATACATGCTGATTGTGATTGGTTTAAGTGAAAAGTGAATGCATGGATATATCTGATGGTTACTAAAAAGTGATTGCATAGAAACAGTCGATCAACTAGGAGTGATGTGAAAATATTATTGGAGTCTTCCTTTAAGAATACCCCACCCATTGTCAAATACTCCATCAATTACACAATCCAATTCCATCAACATCCATCATTCGCTGAGCTCCATTAAAGCAAAATGGCCAAACAAATTAACATTGCAACAATGTTAAAAATAGAAAGTACTTTATTTATTTGGTATCCTCCTATTTACGTACTACATGGTCTGCAATGGAAATGGACTGCTACACAAAGCTTTCAAGACAATATATCTCTCTTTCTCTCAATCCCTTTGTTTTTCTCTCAAATTCAAAAAGGCTTTACATGGGCATTAGCCATTGTCACAAAAGCAATTGAATCACAAAAATAACAATTATAATTGGAACAGCAAAAGGCAAGTATTAAATCCAGATATGCTTAAGTGCATACATATTTGCATATTTATATAAATACAAGCAGAATTGCCACTTTTGCTAAGTATCTCTACATGAGCCTGTTCCTGTCTATTTTGTTCTATCTGCATTTAAGACAAAGAACCAGACGTTGATGCTGCCTAGCAGAAAACATCCACAGTCTGTGTCTATAAATAGGCATGCCAATTTCTTACACACACGCACACACACACATACAAAGATTCAAAACACCCTGCAGAGACGTCTGTAAAACTGGCCAGTCTCGTTGGAGCTGCCTCCACGATCTTTATTTTCTTACTTTTTATTTGGTAGCCCAATTACATTAGCTATCACAAGCTATAATGAAAACACTTTCATACTTTGTTGGTGTCTAGACAAGAATTTGGATTATTTGGTAAGATGTGGGGTATGTGTGTGTGTGTGGGGGGGGGGGGGGGGGGGGGGGGGGGGGGGGGGGGGGGGGGGGGGGGGGTGACCAACTCAGTATATTTCAAATCCTGTTGGATATGGCCTTGCTCATATTTGTATCTCAGGTAGCTTATTAAGAAAAGAAGCAAGGCAGTAATTTAAAAAGAATTTTTGTCAAATGCAGAAATGTGAAAAATCATATTAAAAACGTTTATGCACACCACAGATTTATTATGTGACTGTCCTTTATTGTATCATTACTGATTTTCATCTCTCCTTGGAACCTTCCGTCTCTGTGGTCTGCCTGGTTAAATCAGGGACAAATGAAGATGAAGGCTACACACACACACACACACATACACACACACACACACACTGGGCTTTGGGCATGTATGTAGTCGCACACAAACAAAGACTTCTAATTCTTCCAGAAGTGACTGTGCTGATGCATCAGGACACTCCCGGCAGAGCAGATACCGCAAACAAAGCTCTCGTGTTTGATCTTCATCAGGAACATGTACCATACAAAGCCAGCTGCTTCACTTTGTGTACAGATAGAAACCTCAGGCTGCGGCTCTGACTAACTGTTGGGATGCTGCAGTGAGCCATAATTACCACGAAAGACTGCAGTACCGTTTCGTCCAACAAAATCAGATGTTGGCTTTCATTCAACCGGACCACAGCTGTCAGACTGGGTTACCACAGCAAATGGTGCATCTGTTGCTCGTTAAAACATTTTATCTAGAAAAATGGGACTTTTATATAAAGACATCTGAGTGTCTGACAAACTGTCAAAGCCTACAACATGAGTGTGAACCTGTATACATCTTGCCTTTGTTTCAGGGTGATTAATGCTGGTAAGAGTGCGCTGAATGAGGACCAGGCCTGCTGCGAGGTGGTTGTAGCAAGAAGGAGGCCAATGAGCTACTGCCCGCCCTCCACACCCAGCAAGACCCCCACGGCCAAGAGACGCAATTCCCTGCCCAATGGAGAGGGCCTGGTGCTCCGTATTGACCACAACAAGTTTGGAGAGGTAAGAAGAACCAGAACTATAGACTCCATTGAATGTGTGAGTATAGTATATGCACAAAGGGTATACAGTGTGCATTTATTTTTTTAAGCAGTATTGATACTGAGTGGATTATCCTGGTTTAATAAAATAAACGAAAATAGTGTAAAATGAGTCATCCCAGCCATAATCGACGGTGTAATTAAGAAGGTAAAAAGGAAAAAATGTATAAATTATTAACTGGTGACATAATGGTAACATTAATTGTTTTGCACTTTAATTCCGATGCTCATGTAAGTCAGTGCCACCTCCACTAATTGGCTATCGGCCACAAAACTGCATGTCTGTTCTCTTAGAGGAGCCCTTTGAGACAGACGATTATGTCATGTTCAAAAATCCCAAAAGTTTGCATCCAAATGGAATCGTTTCCAGGGTGACACCCACTGCACTGCATGGGAATGCTGGCACAGAAGCCTGTTAGGGAATGTGGCGTAATTCCTATTTTTTCATGTCCTGGTACAGTTTTAATGGGGCAGGGTGTACAGCAACATTATTTGACAAAGACAGTGTATTTAGGCTCAGGTAGTACAAACACCCAGCAGCATTAATCATTAAGATTTGCATTTTTTTTTTTTCAGATGTGAAATTGTTTTTTAAAAATTACATTACTTCAGCCCGAGTTAGGTATAGATGATGAGTTGAAGCAGGTCTTTTGCCTACTTTTGTCAGATTTAGATCCATTATTCGCATGCATACTTAAATTGCTTTTTTAGCACAAAGATAAATTTAAAATACAGTTTCTCAGTACTTCAACATGAAAGAGGGCATTAAGATAATCTTTGTCCCAACAGCTTGATTTTTAGTCACTTATTAATCCAAAGAGGTGACCCATGACCCAGCTGTGTTTCCCGTCAACGCCCTGCTTTCATTGGAATACAGTCCACCACTGCCAAGGACTGACAGCATGGGAGAATTGGTCCTTCCAGAATTGTATAGATTTCCACTGAAAACCCATTATTCTGATGTTATAATCCCAAGAAATGGTATGAGGTACAATTCCAGTGAAGTTGTATTCCATCAGCCCCTTCAACTAGTGCATGAGTCATCATGAAGTAAATTGTGTCTGCACAGGATGCCCAGCAGAGAAGTTGCAGTTGGTGTTTAATTCATCCAGATGGAGAGATGGAGATGGACACAGAGATGGTCTTGCTTGTCCACGTAGTCAGGATGGTAGTCATAGGTCGTAGCTGATAACCGTCTTCACCTTTTCCCCCTTGGTCTTTACTATGATCTTAACATTTAAAAACCTTGAAAGGCCAGGCTGGAAGAGTCAGCAGGAGACCGGTGAGACGTCTTGATCCTGATGAGCGACTCAAAGTCATGAGATGGCCGCAGGGATCGTCTTGCTAGCTCAAGCTCATCTTCTCCATCTCGTCCTCTGTGTTTTCTCTGATGTTTCCATTTGAAAACTTGACTGACGAGCTGGCTGCCGACGACAGTCAGGACTAGCATGAAGCTATCAGAGTCAGCAGGAGACTTAAACCTTGTTGATTTCCCGATCCTGATGAGCCTCTTAGCCACATGACATCACTGTCCACGTCAACCACATAAAGCCCAACTTTTAGTTATTTTGAAAATAGAAAATTTTGCAAAAATTTTGCAGAGCTGTCAATGAGGCAACTGGAGAGGTCTGCGCCTTCTAGAACATAACATTTGGTAAAATGGCTTCACCAGATTGTTAAAAAAATCATAATTACCAAAAGTGGTCATTATAGCAAATAGCAACAATTTAGTAGTCTTTATAGAAAGTCAAAAGTATAGATAGTCGTTCTTAGAATTTTTTCAGTTGGAAGATATCTTACGTGTTGGTGTGGTTTAAGTTCACACAGATGTTTCTGGAAAGCAACAGAATTTTATTTTCTGTATAAATGAGTCTGTAGTTTTTCCGTAGCACACTCCAGACTCCAGTCATAAAACATTGTTAATGGGTATTAAAAGCCCCACTGATGAATTTGACTTTATAATAAGAGATGAGTCTAAATGCTGATCTTCTTCTAAAGCCTCTCTGTGGAAAGTGTTATGGGGGCGTGTGAGGATTGGACCCAAATGCAGAGAGGAGAACGGCAGGCAGGCAGATGGGGGTAAACA
>NC_048429.1:12090212-12115012 GCF_013103735.1 Etheostoma cragini | reverse complement strand
GGGAAAACCGGGACAAAAACACAGGGAAGGCCAAACAGGAAAAATACCCCAACAAAAACCCCAAACCATAACAGAAAGTCTGATCTGGCAATGACAGACAGACAGTGGGTCGGATGCTGATTAGTGGGTGTGAACATATGCATTATTGATATAAAAACAGTTAAATGCCTTTATCATTTTTATCAGGATTGTGTGATTGAATGTGTAGTTTTCTGTGCAACTACATGATGTTGCCACTTGCTATTAAATCAATATGCATGATGTATGTGTCTACAGGACAGTGAAGGACTGGTGTTTCACTACTGGGCCTTGTTCGATGGCCACGCTGGCTCAGGTGCAGCAGTTGTCGCCTCCCGCCTACTGCAGCACCACATCGCCTGCCAGCTCCAGTCCGTCATCGAGATCCTACGTAACGTTGCTTCTTTGCCACCGACCGTCCTGGGCGAGGAGCCCGACAACAACCCCTACCTCCAAGGAAACACCCCAGGCCCTCACCGAGCCCTGACCCGAGCCGCTTCTCTGCGCGGGGCCTCAGGTGCACCAGGTTCCCCGAGCAACACCCCGCCTCCGCCACGCTTCTTTACTGAGAAGAAGATCCAGCATGAGAGCCTTGTGATAGGAGCCATAGAGAACGCCTTCAAGGAGATGGTGAGAGACCGGAGCAGCAAGGCCATCATGTCATGCATCATTAACTATTTATGATTTGGGCTGAGAATCTTATTTAGAGAAATTTTAATAAAGGTTGCAAAAAAAATTTCATTATTTTCTTGCGGGGATCAGTTGTCTGACCTCTCAGTTACAGACCTGCCTTGTCATCATCTCATTATCAGCATCTTCAGAGCCTGCACTAGTTCCGCTTTCTCCTCAATCCGGAGTTCCACACTTCGAGAATATTATATCAATATAATAATAAATATACTACACCTTAAGTTATTTGGGCTGCTATGACATGTCACATGTTTTGGAAATTATTTACTACCTGAAAGTTGTAATGTGAATCTACATACAGATATCTGCATCAGATATGATGATCATTTAGTCTTTTGAGTCATTTTTTAAGCAAAGCCGGCAAAAGAAAAATAAGTGGTTCCAGTTTATCAAATGTAAATGTCTGTTGGTTTTTTAGATCTTGCTGATAGTCAGTTGAATATTGTTGGGTTAGAACTCAAACAAGACATTAGAATATGTCATCCTAGGAGCGATTAATCCCAAAAATAATTACAGATTATTGGGATTATGGACATGGACAAAATGTAGTTAGTACAGATGCACACACATTAAACACAGGCCTGAATTACACATATGTAGTTAGTGAAGGAGCTAAGACAATGCAAAATAGCACAGATTAAAAAAAAGAAGAAGCTGGTAGCAAATGCTGAATTAGTTTTTACTTCCATAATATGACATATGCTATACACACACTGATATTCTGACCTTAGGGCAAAAAGGCACACATATATTTACCAACCAAACCTTTTTTTAATTTTCCGACTACAATCTTTAGCATCTCTATTTACAGTGTAATTTGACGTCTGGCTTATGAAATGATGGCTCCAGGCCAAATGCTACTTAACTACACACATAAGCATTAGACTGCAGATTGCTGTTGCTCCGGTTCAAAGGCAGCATCTGACTAAAAGTGTCTCAAGTCATGTATTTTTTTTATTAAAGATACTTAGCTGAAATTCTGTGCTATTGAAGAAACAGCTAGAGGCCAATGTACTTTTTTGTGTTACTTAATGAATCCCAACCTTTTAAATTTCCCTCCCACTGTTTTGTTTCGTATGATTCTTTTAAATGGCTTTGAGAAGAGAATGTCTGTAGAAACCATAGACCGTTAATATATATACAGTCTATGGTAGAAACCAAAGTCTATGCAGTATTACCACTAGATGGCAATGGAAAACAGTCTACACTGTTTGAGCTGCGGTACCCAGATTGGCGCCACCCGCCACCCTAATGTAAAAAGAAGCATTCTTCCACTTGATTGGACATTCTTGGTAGGCGATTATCACTGCATCAGAGAGTTCTGTTTGCAGGGTTTCAGAAAATGTGGTTATATCCCTGTTGTAGCTGGTGAATTGCAGAATTACACGTAACAAATACCTAGTAAGCATGGAGTAGAGGGGTTAAAAAAGCACACTGAGTGTGTGCATGTACGATCAGTATAAAGCCTTTTAAACCTTGACATGAGAAGGTAATATGCAAGCCCTCTCACATATCACTGTCAACATTATACATGCACAAACAATTCTTGTTTACAGACATGCGGTCAACAAGAGGTTCAGGTTAAACCGATCAATAGTCTGCAACGATGCCTGCACATTATCCGATTTTTTTCTCAGTCTTGCTTCTTGCTCCCTTTTTGATTATTTCTCCCTACATCTGTGTCTTCATGTTTATGATTGAATAGAATAAGGCAGTGACTATGTATTTAAGCCTTGCCTGTGCCTGTGTGGGCTGCTTGCAGTGTGGATTTTTGACTTTTACTGTTGCATGTGGGTGGATTGTGGGAGGTTTTTAAAGCTTTTTTTTCTATTGTGCTTCTTAAGTGATGCTTCATTAAAGATTGACAACTGTCTCTTCCTTTACCAGGATGCCCAGATTGAGAAGGAGAAGCAAGTCTATGATATCACAGGAGGGTGTACAGCTCTCACTGTGGTTTACCTGCTAGGAAAACTATATGTTGCGAATGCAGGTGATAGCAGGTGTGTATACCTATCTTCTGTCCACTAAATGAAAGAGTATGTAAAGCAGGCGGAAATAATCACACCGCAGTAGAAGGAAGGACCCCAAAACATATGATGTCAGTACATTGTGACACCTTTCTTACTGTTTTGGACACTGTCCTGGCCAACCTCAGCAGGAAATTGGCTGACATTGGAGGGTAGTCAGCTTTCCATGCTTTAAAAGCTGGTCTGGTGCCCTGTCTCTTTCTTTCTACAGCTCATTCTTCATTCATCTTTTTGCTGTTACATCTTAAAAATATAAATTGTGTTGTAAAGGTCCCATTTTATGCTCACTTTCAGGTTTATTTTGGGTTTATAACGTATAACTATAACGTGTACATGCTTTAAAAAAAAAAAAAAGTGTCTGTACACTCCGTTTTAGCGCCTGTGTCTATAGGCAGCCCCCCACCCACCCACACACACCCCCACACACACACACACACACCCCACCCCCCGTAAAAAAAGTCTAGTCTGCTCTGATTGGACAGCATTTCTGGGTCTTCTGCATCCGCGCGCTCTAGTCGTTGCAACTGTAGCAGCACCTTCTACCTATAAATATAGTATGGTTGTGGTATATGGAAGTCCTGACCACTCATTTAAAGACATCGTTTCTGAATACGGCTGTGTGCATTTTCCATGAATTTGTTTGGATTCTTTGACAGTATTTATATATCACCTCAACCTGTCTTATGATCAAATGGAAATCTCACTTTTTTTAAATATGGGACCTTTCAAGTAAATCTCTTGCATGGACTCCCTCCTTGTCACACTCCCTGAGCCAGTTTGGGACAACACGCCAGGGCAGAGACATTATTTTCAGTGCAAAGGTTGCATGTACATTACTTGTCCAACTTTTTTGTCGCTGCAGGGCTATCGTTATTAGAAACAATGACATCATTCCCATGTCGACAGAGTTTACACCAGAATCAGAACGACAGCGACTCCAGTTCCTGGTAAGAAAACATTCATTGTACCATTCATTTTGATATAGAAATACAAAGAGTGTTTATGTGTATTCTCTTAAAAAGGGTAGGGCTGTACAACACATAGTCTTTATTGTCTTTAGAATGAAGTGTGTTCTAAATCTTGACAAATATATGTAATAAGTTTAGTAACACAAAGCCAGGTCAGTTTATTTAGTTGCCCAGAGGATCAGTGCTTACTGTTAGCCACAATGTGTTCACCATGTGTTCACATAATAAACAACCCAATCAGCAAGGCATCTGAAGTCCATCAATTTCAATTTCCTAGAGCTGTGAAACAAGGAAAATCAACAGCTGAAAATAGCTGGCCATGATTGACCTTTTTTATAGTCAGTAGTAATAAGCAGTGACGCTTCCAGGTTTGCTTTTCATTTCATGAATACATTACAAAGATGACGTTTGGATAAACTCTTGTTTCCTCTTTAGTTGAAAGCAAAGTTCACTACCAAGTGCTTTTGTTCTGCCTATATTTCCTACACAGATATCTATGTACAATATCATATATTAAGCAAAAGTGGGAGCCATTAGCACAGCTGATATTATCACTGATCTATTAGTGTATACTGTATGTATGCAAGTAAATAATTAGAAATTTTGCATACAGCAATGCCAGAGAGGTGAGTTAATTTAAGACTTTCTCTGTTTAATACTTTTTCCACTAGAGAGCAATAAGAAGTTTATTTTTCAACTGTAAAATATCCTGCTCAGTACAATTCTTTAATAACCAAACTTATGGCACATTTAAGGCATTTTTAATGTTAAAAAAAGGAAGGGATGGGGTCTATCCCTCAATCCAATCCAGTGTTAATCACAACAGCCTTAGCCACAATTGGTCAAAAATGTTTTACTCTACAGTCTATAATCAGGCTTGAGAGTGAAGTGATGGAGAAACCAAAGTGATGGAAGATCACTTTGGTTGCAAATCAGCGACACATTTAGCTGCTTGACTGACTTGAAGACCATCATTGTATTCTCCAGGGTTTCATGCAGCCTCACCTGTTAGGAAATGAGTTCACGCACCTGGAATTTCCTCGGAGAGTTCAGAGGAAGGAGGTAGGCAAGAGGATGCTCTACAGAGATTTCACCATGAATGGATGGTAAGTCTTCCTCCGTCTTTTTTATTATCTCTTTTACATACTATTTCCACTAAGTAGACAAAGCACTTCAATATGGCAGACCTCCAAATATGTGCTTAAGATGAATGTTGGCTGTCAAATTATGATGTCAAATGAAAACTGCTAATTTTGGGGGATGGCAACATTCCTCTCCAGCTGCGTCCACCTTAAATGAAACCACAATCTGAAAAAGAATTTCATTAGTTGATCGTGCCGTGGTCTCAA
Organism: Etheostoma cragini; assembly: GCF_013103735.1. NCBI lineage: Eukaryota > Metazoa > Chordata > Actinopteri > Perciformes > Percidae > Etheostoma > Etheostoma cragini. The sequence goes on along the minus strand of NC_048429.1, from coordinate 12,109,960 downwards.
TCTTTGCTTCTCTCGCTGCCTTTCCCTCTTTTATTGCTGCTTTCTATACAGCAAGAGCTGCAGAGACCAGCAGAGAGCTAATGAGGGAGCTCCCTGAGCCTAACTCGATATGATATAATGATACAGCAGAGATGGCCCAATATGTGCAGTGTTCTGTTGGCTAGCAAAGCAACCTGCTGTTTGAGCGTGGCTTCAGTGGAAGCCAGTAATGAGAATTTTGCTTTTACTGCTGCTCTCACTCACTCACTGATGCATACTGTAGAGCCACATACAGTACTGTGTGTATTGTGATGATTATTTCACAATAAAACAACCCATCAGGAGTAGAAATGTGCCGGCCATGATGTGCCCCTTTGTTGCTTATCCTCACATCCAAGCAAGGAAGAATTTTGGAGTCATTTTTAAAACATTGCCCCTATCTCAGAAGGATAGGGTGTTGTTTGAAAATGTTCAATCAGCCAGGGTCACAAACCAAGGCAGTTGGAGAAACATTTTGAGGGATTTTAGAAAGCCAAAAGATGCATTATGACTCTGCCTATGGATACTGTGGCTTCTGAGGTTGCTACTTCTGAGGTGCCCCTGAACAAGGCAGTATTCATATTGAGCTTCTCGAGAGCCGAACTGTCCATCGAAATTTCTCAGTGCCCGAGGTAATGTCTTTGAATGGCTTGTTTTGTTCAACAATCAGTCTGAACCCCAAAGATGTTGACAGACGGAGCAAACCCTGGTCAGATGTGAAGCCATTTGAAGTTGTTAATATTCTCCGCCAACTGCTGACGCCAAGTCTAATCTAGCTAGTTTAAGTACATCAGCGTCAGCCGTGGAGTCTTTCAGATGGACATCAAAGCTCCATTTCTGACTGTGTTTTTAGATCTTCTGCTTCCATTTATGCACTTCTGAACTAATTTTTGCGTTGTTTGCTTGTGTGTTCTAAGATTCCCTCCCCCACACTGTCTCTTGCTAAAGTTTTCACTGGCAAAAAAGTATTGCGATCTAGAGAGACGCCAAAATGAGACACAGAATCAAAATCCACAAGGGTAGTAGTGGCTTTATTTCCCGCCTACAATATGTTGGTAACAGTGGTTGAGCAAGAACAAAAAAGGAAATTTATATTTGTTTATTGTTGCAATTTGGTACACTTAGATTTTTCGCTGGTGTGAAACCAAACCAAACTGACCAAAGGCAATTTCGCTCCAAGGTTACTAACTCACTAACTGATTTGGACCAAAGCAAACAAACTACAGGTGTGAAATTGCCCTAACTCACTGGAGTGCACATGCACCTTTAAAGATGCCCCATGGGTCTGGATGAAATAGCCGACCCTGTCCACTTAACACTATTTTGCTATGTTAGCTAGCAAGCTATTTGACCGCATCGGACAGGCAAGCTAACTATTTGTTGTTTACCTGTGGAGCAGAAGAGAGTCAAAGCACTCACGAGTGCGCATAAATGTCACATTCTTTGGAGTCCTTTACATAGAAATCTGTCCACAGTTTGTCATAGACAACAGAGAAAAGTCGTGAAAGTTCATTAAGTTATGTAACAATCCAGTCACACGTTGGCAATACGATGCAATTAATACATGTATATTGCTTCACAAAAGTACCTTTAAGTGTGTGTTTATTTTTTCTGTGTGACTATGTGTTAGACAGAAAGATAAACGATTCATTCACTGTCTTGGTCTGTTTTTCCTTTTCCTTCCTCAAACACAGGGCATACAAGACCGTCAACGATGAAGATCTCAAGTTTCCACTGATATATGGGGAAGGGAAAAAGGTAAGGGCGCGTGCGTGTCTACTCCAAGTTCTGTAAATCGACTCTGGAATTTAGAACTGCAGAGAAAAATCACTCACTCAGAACGTTGTCAGTCTGCCACCCAGAGAGTGGGCGAACACTTGGTCTATGATGTGCGAGTATCACACTGCGCGTGTGTGTATCAGTGTATACCCTCACTAGAAGAGAGAGAGGAGACCGTCCATCTGTTTCACTCCAGTAGCTACATCTGACACACACACAGACAGACCCCACTCGGGAGATGACAGTCTCTTTGACAAGTGAAGTTAATCCCCACTGGGACAGCAGGGGCTGAGATGAGAAGAAGAAAACCTCCACACTCCACCAAAATAAATTGCGCAAAACGCTTCAAATTTTCAGTCATGTCAGTTTGTTTTCATGTTTTCAATCAATTCTGTTTGATGCAAAGAGAGACATAACGGACAAAAGCATCTGACGACCACATAGCACCAGTGTTGTCTGATGAAAAGCTGTTGAATTCAAAGACTGTACAAAAACAAGTTTTTGCACAGGGATAAAAGAGAAGAATATTGAAATTGATTTTGATCATTAATGGATTGGAAAGGAATAGAAAATAAATTTAAATAAATAAAATTTGTTTATTTAATGTAGACATTTACATGTAACGCACCAAAATAAAAAGCTGCTTTGCAACACTCTACTGTGAGCAATAACCAGCTCCACCACCGCCCGCATATCTTGTAAATCCATCAGAGTAAAAAACTGCAATCTCGGATAATCCGACTGTTGACAGAATAATAATGACTAACTGATAAACCCCGGAATTTCTGGCAAAAATGCTGTGTATAAAATGAATAAGCATCAAGAGATCTAAAGTAAACCAGTCTTTGTTTTACAGGCACGAGTGTTGGCCACCATTGGGGTGACCCGTGGGCTTGGTGACCATGACCTCAAAGTTCATGACTCCAACATCTACATCAAACCGTTCCTTTCCTGTTGCCCTGAGGTAAGAGCCAACACTGCAAATAGTCAAAGTCATGCCGACACAAATAAGCTTAAAGTCCAACTCCATTTTTTGTGTGTCTGCTACAGCATTCAGAGCTGCTCTGTAAATCACATGTCCTGTGTACGGAGAAATGTATATTTGTATGGTACGGTTTCAGGATGGCATAGCCTAGTTTTGCACTGCATGTGTCTACGTAGATGGAGACCTTATTATTTAAAACAACCAATTCAATCTTTCATTAAGCAGTACCATTAGCGTTCTGTCATAGGCAGAGCGGACAGTTCCACTTACTCAGCCAGCAGCCTGCTACACAACACAGGAGCAACGGAATAACAACCCACATTATCTTTGCTGCTAAAGTCTCCAGTTTATCTTACTTATAAACATGAACCCGTCTCACTTTCTTGCACTTTTTAAATGGGCCACCAAACTAAAGTGCACCGCTGTTGTCGGCTTTCAGGCTAATTATCTAATGATAGCCAGCTGCAGCTAATTAAACAGCATGTTATTCTATATGTAACTGTCACTTTGGGTCCAGTTGGACTCTCATGGTCCTTACTTTTATGTACCACTAACCAAGGATGGATGCAATGAATTACATTTGTTCTTGTCACTATACAAAGTTTTTATGTACTTTTGGGGGTATCTTTGACTTGACTGTGTCATATTCCACCTACCACTTCCCCTCCTGGGCAATGCCAGGTGCTCTTGAGCAAGGCACTGTACCCCCCCCCCACACACACACACACTCAGGGTACCAATCCAGCCCTGGCAGGCCACTCAATAGGTCCTGAGCATGTGTGTGTATTTCAGAACTACTGTGTAGTGATACAAAACAGAATTATAAATTGTAATTTCTCCACTGGGGATCAATGAATTATAATAATAATAATTATTATTAACAAAGATAATTGCCGGGTTCCTTTTTTTGTTTATGCCTTCTTGCTAATATTTCAGAAGGATTTCTCAAAACACCCGCTTTTGAGCGTGCCGATGAAAAACCTCAGTTTGGACGGTCACAGTCCTCTGTCCCAATAAGAACTGAAATCACTGTCGCTACATGTAAACATGTGAAACGCAGTAGTAGGGCTAAGGGAGTAGGGACAAAGGGTGGCTTTGGGTTGGCCCTATGCTATCATTTGCTTGGGTGTAACAGCGGCCCTCCGACAGCCTGCCAGCTGCTGTCAATCAAACACTGACACGCCCATCCAGCCGGCTGTTATGAAAAGGAGCATTTTTAAATTTCCACAACACAATTTTTCTTCCTTTTAAATAACCAAAAAAACTTCTGACTATGCACTCAAATTATTATTATTATACGTTATTTTCGAAAGTTGTTTTTGGTGACTAGTAAAACTAGCAGTGCACACGGGTGACTCAATACAGTCCTGCCAATGGGTTCACACAAAGACAATTATCTACAGGTGGTTTTAACACACCAAGAAACGTGTGTCAACAAAGACAGTAATAAAGAACGCCATCCAGTAAACATTTATACCTTTTAACAGCAGGTTAAAAGTTCTTGTACCTTTGGCAGGACATAATGTCCTTTCTTGTGAAAGCACATAAAGAAACACAGTAGATATCATTTTCCGTCTGTGGTTTGCCTGTGTTTCATGTTAGGATTTATCTGCGTTTGGTCGTTTGTTCCAGGTGAGCATCCATCTTCTTAAACCCATTAACCCTGATCAGATGTTGCAGGTGATTCTTTCCCCCATTCATACTAGTTCTTCTCAGCCCCATTCCTGACCTTGTTTTGTCTCATGAATTATTATGCCCTATATAAAAGCATCAGTCAGTTACACTCCATCTACCCCTGTCATATCTGCATCTGTCTGAACAAGGTCCTCTGCTGCAGGAGAACTCAAGCTCACCTATCTGACTGTCTGGTGCTGGTTTCAAAGCTCTTTCATCTCCTGATGTAGTTTGTCTTGACACAGTTTTACATTTTCCCTCACAAAGCTCTCTGCTTGATCTTTAATTCATTAATACCCAAGTTCATACCAGGTTCACATTGAAGACTTGAACTCCTCTCAGCTGTCTGTGTCTCTTTCTTTCTCGCTCCCAAACAGGACTCTCACCCTTAAAAAAACTTGAGCTACTTCAGCTGAGTGTACTTGATCTTGCCAGCCACTTAAAACAAACTTTTCACTTTGATAGAACTTTATAAGTCTGAGTTCCGATGTCATTGTTTTGGTTTCTGATCTGATAATAACCAATGTGTGATGCTACCAGACCAGTTGTTGTCAAGTGGTTCACAAAAGGTTGAGCTGCGCCTTAAAAACCCATTTGTTTGTCTTCTTCTTTGGCGCAGTAGTCAGGGGAAAAGTATAATGCAGCAAGGGAGGACTCGCACACGGAGAAGAAAAAAAGAGATTCAGACTAGAGTCTGGATTTTAAATTTATATGTCTACAGCGCTGTACAGACTGTGAAAACCTGTGCAAAGGGGTAAATGTTTCAGTGGAGGTTGGACCTTCCTCAGTAAAAGATGACCTTATATGTGGCTTCCTCTACAGGTGCACCTCGTCAATCATCTAGGGCTTGATTGAACACACCAGAACAATAATGGCTTTGGCACACTTTCACACACATACTGATATGTATACAAGCCCTGTAATATATTAATAGAAACATTTGAAATCCAGACTCTTTTTAATATCTTTTTTGTTCTGTGTGTGTGAGTCCCCTCTTGCTGCATTAAGGAAGTAAATTAAGGCATAATGTTTACCAAAATAATTTGGTGGGTACTTTTTTAATGAAATCCTTCCTGTGTTGTGTCTGGGCATTCAGGTTAAGGTATATAACCTGCAGCAGTTCGAACATGGGGCTGATGATGTTCTGGTAATGGGAACCGACGGTCTCTGGGATGTTCTCTCAAACCAGGAAGTAGCCGAAGCCGTCACTACATTCCTAGCCAACTGTGACCCCGATGACTTACACAGGTTGGCAGCTTTCCTTTCTTTCCTTTTTTTTTTAATTACAAGTTCGCTGCTTTTTAATATAATAAATCTGCAATTAAAGTCAAAAAGAGAAAGTCTCACCACTGCAGATGAGGTCCAATATCTTCTCCTTTTTGTAAAGTCTAAAGGGTCCTTGGTGAAAAGCAAGAGTGCGGTGTGTGGTCTCTGTGGTAACGCGGCTAAAAAAAATGTAGATACAACTTTACATGAGAAGGGAATGAAAAATAAATGGTGGTGGGCATGAATAGGACAAGAGGAAAAGGAGCACTTGGAGCACCCGGCTGCAGCGTATATTCAAGGAAGATACTCACTGTACAGCAGCAGAAAGGGCTTGCTAGTCATTAGACGCTAGTCACAAAGCTTCGTTCCGTGCACTCTGTCATACAAGAACGTTACAGCATCGACGGCTTCCGCTGCGACTGTGCCTTCGCTGACCTACCGTGTTTGTGTTAAAAACAACACATTAGTATCAGAACACGATTTTTATTAACAATGGCCGCTGTGTAAAATGTATCTAAAGCCCAAACTGCCTTGACAAAGCTGTCTGTTTGGAAACATAACGGCCTTTTCCCAGAGTTTAGACGTCTAGCTGTATGAAAAGCTAAAAAAAAAGCAAAGTTTAAAAAAGGAAAAAAAAAGGAGATGAAGAAACTTATATCAACATGGACAAAATCTGGAATGTACTAATTTGCTTTTTTGATGATGACCTTGCCGAAGTAAAAACATAACATCTAGAAAGTTTATTTTTTACAATGATTCAATGTAGGGTTATTATATAATTGCAATATGAAAAGCCACATTGACTCTTAATTTAATATACTGTATGGTTGGAAGAATTAAAAATGTATCCAAAATGTTTTAATTCTTAAAAATTAGGACTTTTATTATTGTGCAATGTAAGAAGGACTTTAAATGTTTTGCCAGTCAAATTAACTTTAATGAGGGCATGTCGAAACATTACACTGCAGGATCCCCCCTTCCAAAAAAAAAGTTTCAGTCTCAGGATTTTTTTTTTTCGCTTTAAGCACTACATACTGTGGATTCAAGACTTTTGTGTTGTTTGTCCAGGTATACAATGGCAGCACAAGACCTGGTGATGCGAGCGCGTGGCGTGCTGAGGGACAGAGGCTGGAGGATCACCAATGAGCGCCTGGGCTCCGGAGATGACATCTCGGCCTTCATCATACCGCTGATGTACGGCAACCGTCAGCCCTGAGGAGCCCCACGGAGATGTTACAGTTCAAGGACCTGGAGGGCATGTAGGCTCTTAAACCAACAGGATTAATTTGGACTGAGAATTCCCCTTCAGTTTCCTCAGTGCCATTTGCACATTTGTTTTTCTTCCTTAGACCAAGGATATACCACTATGTTTGGCTATCTAGAGTTGTCGGTGGTTCATATCTCCGAAGGAGTCCACGTTGGCTGCTCGGGGAACAGTACACTCAGCTCTGATTTGTTAGTTTATTTTTTTTAATACCTCAAATGTCTGAAAAACATGAAAATGTAGACACATTGTTATTTGATGAGTTTGTGTCATGAATCCAAATTGGCAGAAATAATTTGGCCTGTTTAAACTGAACTTCTGGAGAGATGTGAAAGCAGAAATAGACGAATGCTCTTACAAAGCGGCGAAAATACCTCTTTTCTTTCCTTCGCTCTTGCAGTGCTGTACATGGCCCATCTTCTTCACTATCTTTCAGTCCTACTGTCTTCTATGATGTACAGTCGACTTGTTTATAAAAAAACAAAAATTCCTTTGTCTCGTGCTCATGGACGAGCTGACTGATCAGCTGCGGTTTGTGTTTCGCCACAGTGTGGCTGTGGAGGATTCACTTTCTGGAGAACTGCTTCCAGATGCTTTTCAGATCACAGACTGATTGCAGCGATGAGATTTTGGCTCAAAACCACGTTGCTGTTCCCAGTCTGAGCATCTTGTTGTCATTTCAAAGACTTTCAGTATGTAACAGCCCTGGAAATCTTTTGTCTCATGGAACTTTGGGAGAGTGTTTCACATGCAATCAGTCAGGTTTTTAAGAATGTAAATGAAGAAAAGAAAAAGTCAAGGACCTAGGGCTGGGCAATATAGTGAAAATCAAATGTCACAATATTCTTATTGTGACCAAATACCTGGATGTCGATATTGCGACCTATTGTATGGTTGGCTATTGGTGCTTTAACAAAATGTTATTTACGCAATGATATTTTTGATAAATATTCTCTAGAGATGATAATGACTAAAGGTAAATAGGTGGTTTTAACAGACAGTTAAGGTAAAAAATAGAACAGCTAGAACAGTCTGGTAAGTTTAGAAAAAGGTATCTCTTTACTGTAATGCAGCCTGTAAAACCAGGCAAAGACAACACATTACATTATTACAATGTATCCAAAATCTGAGACGATATCTAGTCTCATATTGCAATATCAATACAACATCGAGATATTGCCCAGCCCTACAAGGACATGAAGTTAACCGTCTCACAGTAGCAAGGCAATTCAGTTTTACTGTAAAGTGAAAGCTCTTAGTATGATCTGGTTTATTTTTTTTTTTAAGTTTAAAATGAAAATTTGCATCATTTAACATCAGAAAAAGATGTTCAGTCAGTTAAGTCATTTAATCGGATATGGAATATTAACACTTAAAATCAATCTGTTATTTATTTAATTACTTTGTTTAGTTGGTGATTAGTCTATTATTGCCAGACAGGGCACAGCATTTCCAGGATGGGAGAAAAACATGCTCCGGTTTATTGGCATTTCTATAAACCAATCACAATGATCTTGGGCGGCACTAAACACCAGACAGAACAATGGTGCCTCGAAGAAGGCACCATTGAGAAGGAACCTGTTTTGGTGGAACGTTCAAAGGTTGTTTTACTCGTGCAGCCGAAAACTCTGATTGGACGGATAGTCTAGCTAGCTGTTTGGATTAACCCTGCAGAGATCTGAGGAGCAGTTAACCACAGTCCTCATCCACCGGAGTTTATAATGTCAACACAAAGAAAGCCCGAGGCAACGGACATCCGGCCTAAATGAGTGAAATCTTGTTGGCTTTCCGTCTGCAACGGAGCAATCCCGGAAGCGGAACGTTGGATATAGACTAGTTGGTGATTAACATTTGTGGTTATTAGAGCCCGACCGATACAAATATTTGGTTATTTAAAAATCTGATTTTGACAATATATCGGCCAATATATATGTAAAAAAAAATGTTTACGTTACAGAACATAAACAGATTTCCCAAGCATTAGTTATTTGTAGTTATTTAAGAGTTATCACAAAAATGATGATAATTTATTTTATTGTCACAACAGAACAGAGGAACATCAAAATATATTAAATGTTTGATAAATAAAATGTATAAAAAATACTAACTTAAGGTATGAAACTTAGTCCTTTGAACAAAAACACATTAAAAAAAAAATGTGTTGCCAACAGGGACGTTGTAGAGCGCCCTTTGGTGGACAAACTATCCAACGGCACATTCAAAACATGGTTGACCGTTTGTTTTTTTATTTAAATAATCATTCATCAGAATCATTTATTTGTCATTAAAAATGATTTTGATGAATTTTTATTTTCGGCCATTATAAATGCGTATACAAATAGATTGGGAAATGCCTAATATCAGCCAATAATATCCGTCGGGCTCTAGTGGTTATGATGTTATAACTTGGCTGGTTGTTTCGCGAACGTGAAATGTTCATGCTTCAACATTTAGGGAAAGATACAAATTTTTGGGGGATTAGATGAGAACATCGATACCACTCTCATTTTTGTCCGTTAGTAGACCCTTAGCTTATCTAAAGACCCGTAGCAGGGGGAAATAGGGGTTATTTGCACCACACATGGTCACTTGTGAACTTTCCAGGTCCTGGTAGGCGCCTTTGCACAGAGCCAAGCTAACGTTTCCTGCTGCTTACTGTATTTAAGCTGCTAAGCGAACGGTCACCTAGGTGTAGCTAGCTTCTTATTTAGTGTACAAAAGTGGGGGTGGCATCAATGTTCTTACGTAACTCTCAGCAAGAAAGCAAATATGCTTGTTTCCCAAAATGTCCACCAATTCTTTTTTTAAGTCAATATTGTATACACTTGTACACTGTGTGGATATTTAGTTTTTTAAGAAATCTCTTTCACACTTTGCTAAATGCCTCAGTTTTAACAGAAAAATAAATGACAATTGCTAAACGTTAGATAATGACTTCTGATCGCACTTTAAACCACATCATTTAACCAAGTAGCTATGATATATGAAATGATGAAGATGCAAATATTCCCTGTAGCAGGGAGGATTGAATTAAAATTATAATTCTAATAAAAAAATTTAAAAAAGCAAAAGCATGCTATACAATCAAAGTCAATCAGAACAAATGTTTGACACAAAGAAACTGAACTTTTCTTTTGCTTTAACGTGTTTTGCATGTTTCATAAGCTTTGGATACATTTGTCTTTTGAGGCATAAGTTTGGGAGAAACACTATCCTGATTTTGTATGTAGTAATTTACTGTGGTTCATTGCATGCAGTAGCATATTGTACTACGCCTGGGAATATGAGCAACGGTGCAATGGTTTACACCGCTATTTAGTATATTGATTGAATTTGTATTTCTGTAATGGATCAAAGTGGTTAGTTAGTTTCTGAATGTGCACACTCCATGCATTATTTCTAAGGTTGTGGTTCCGTTAGAGTTGTTAGCATCCTGAACATTTAGCATAAGAGCTAAGGGTATGATTTGTTGTGAAGGAAGGGAATTAAACCCTAATGCTAATGGAAAGACACACAACCACATTTTTGCACTTGAACTTGAGATAGAAAAGCGATCATAGAGTTCTGCTTGTCTGAAAACAGTGTCACAGCCTCAGAAACGGATGTACGTAAATTTTTTTTTCATCCCTGCATTATTATTCTGCATTCATACAGGCTCCACTCCTCTGCCAGCCACACTAGGTTGAGAGGCAGACGACAAGAAGGTGAAGTAGAAACTTCAGACTTTAGAAAATCAATTAAAAAAAGCTCTTTTTTAAAAAATTTGATCCAAGGCTGAGAAAACAAATTATTGACAAAGTACAATTAAAACCAACTGCGTTTTTTATGTTCTTGACTGACAAAATAAACAGTCATAGTTTAGTTTTATGATTTTTATTTTAAATTAATAGTGGATATGTAGAGTTTTGGAGTTGTGCTCGTTTACTTTAGGCCTGACTGTAAATGTCTCCTTATTTCATAAGGCGATTTTGACTGACTGAACCCAAAGAAAATAATTTAGAAGTTGTGCAGTACCAGGAGGAGGAAGTCATTGTTAAAGGAATAGTTTGAGATGTTGAGACATAGACTACCTTACTTTCTGGCAAAGCACATTTCCTGAAATGTTGAACATTTGTTTTACATCACATGATATGTGCGATTGTGTAGCATGTGCTATTTATCATCTTAGCTTTGACTTTTTTGCAGTTGACAGTTATCAACATTCCTCAAAGCAGCAGCCATTTACATTTGCATGAAGTTCATGTAGTGCACTTTTCCTCCTGTACAGTCCATGAATTTCTTTTTTTTTTAATTCTGTATTGTAATGTAATAATTTGCTGTGCATCTGTAATTCCATCATATAAGCTATTTGACAGTTACCAAGTTTTTTTTTTGTAATTTGTTGAGTCTAATCTGTCCTGACGCAACCTAAACATTGTCTTAGCATGCGTCCCAGTTCAACAGAGCGGTTCCAAACATCCAGACTTAATCCGACATAGAGAGTGAATGTTTTTGAACTGTAAACATGTTAAGACACTGTCTGAATGGGAGGGCGTCAGAATATGTGTTGAATTGTCATCCTTATACCCTTCATTAAGCCTTTTTCTCTTAGATGAATGTCAAAGAATGAATATATGATTTATTTTTGTCATCCTACCGTACAACCCAACTGCTGCACATCAACTCAGGTTCAATTATCATGTGTAGTTAAAGTGGACAAGCTGTTAAAAGTGATTTTCTTAAGGTGGGGAGTCCTCCAGGGTGGTTCATTAGTTCCACTACATTTTTAAATACATGAGAGAGGAAGCTCTTGAAAGTTTGCCTTGTCCATTCAGCCCAACTGTAGGTTTCCCTTTTTGAAGTTGCTGTATTGTAAAAGTATTCAATGCTGTTGTTTTTTCTACCTTTAGACTATAAGGTTTGTAATGGGAAAATGAGAAGAGCACCTGGGTGTTTTTTTTCTGTAGCAGAGGAAGACTGAAGTCCAATGGGGAACCATTTTAAAGTGACCATTGTGCTACCCTAACTTCTCCGTTTGTGAATGTGAAATGTACATTTTGTATAACAAAAATATAACTTATGAAGTCAAAAACAAATATTTTTAATGTTTCCTTGTGCAACTCTGACTTTGGAGGGGAAAAAAGCAATGTTTGCCTTCAGTGTTTCTTTCCCAGAACTGAAATCAAAAAATAAATAAATGTTAAAGTAGAAGTGGTTTGTGTCATTAACCCCCTGGGGCTGACAATGTTGTATAAGACATCCAATTTTGCCATTTATGTCATATAATATCTCTTGATCAATTCAAGCTAGCATTGGTCCAATTCTTTACCATGAAAGCTAACGGGGGCTTCTGCATGATCCTAGACCTTCCAGAAGCTTTTGTCATCTAGCCTGGAACTGCATTGTCTTTTCAAAGACTTTGCATAATAAATCCAGAATGATATATCCACAACTAAATGGTTATTTATTCATATTTTGGTGTGATAAAGGGTAAAGTTTTACTTGTTGTTGTAATGTTGTGTTTTGTGTGTTGTCCAATCCGACGCTGACTACCTGACTGTCGTCTTCTTCTTTGGTGTTTTTGGGCAGCCGGTATCTGCAATGTTGCACATCCTGACTGTTACTTCCATTGCTACATATATTAAAAAATGGAAATCAAAATAACATAGCAGCATTAAACTCAGAGGGTTAAAGGGGGTGTGGAGGGTTGGGGGGAGCTAATCAAAATTGTAGCTATTTCTGTTCCCTCAGTTCTCACTGGGGAAAAACTAACAGACAGGGTCAACGGGCCTCCAAACGACTGGTTACACTTTGTGAGCAGACAGCAGAGGGATTAATTAGAGGAACTACAGAGTGCTCACTAAAACCACCAAATCATTGTACAAGACATACCGAGGGTCGATGTTTACAGTATAATGTGGACTTACTGAATGTTCACACTTATACCAACGCAATTCTAAATAATGATGTTAAGATTGGTAAAAGCCATTAACCCAAATCGCAAAAAGAAACAAGCGAATTTCCACATTACTAGTACTAACTGGTACAACCAGGTTTATTTACTACTAAGGCCACCTAAAAAAGGTTAATAACATTTCAGGAGTGACTTTATATAAAATCATGTGACTCCTAAGTGACAATGACTGGCGTGAGGAGGGAGGCTGGACATTAATTTTGGAAAAATTGCTACATGCATCCACATTATCTTAGTAATTTAACACTATTGTTTCCCCTAAAAGTGCACTTTAAGATGGTGTATGTTAATGAAGTAATCAACTAACCCTAACTCAATGGGATTAGCAATTGATTAAATTATGACAAATACAATAATAATGCATCCATTTTATAAAATATTCCCACCATTGTTTTTTTATTTTGAAGAGCTTTCAATGTCACTTTATTGTTTTTTTGACACAGTTTGCTGCTTTCTGTTAAGATGCATTTTAAAGTAAAGGTGTAAACTCTCCGGAACTTACCAAGTAATTTCCGTACAGTCCCTATATCATATATTATATTTTATACTAGCCCAAAGGTGAATTCCAGTGCATTGGATAGCATTTATATGTTAATTCTCTAAATTCCAAAAAAACAATCTAGATAAGAACTCAATTCAGTTTCTTTGACTTCTGGATACACATCCTGACTTTCGTTGGCTAATACATTATTAATTGGAGAAAAGAAACACAGCCGCACGTGGTACATACCCTTAAAATCACTTTATTTTATCACCTTCTGATAATTTACGCACAACAATGGAGAGGTAATTATTTTGAAGGTATAACCATCTCGGTTTAATGTATTCTGTTTACCAACTACACCATGAGCTCAGTCATTCAGTTGGATCCGTTTGTCTCCTCTGACGCAAGTCACCAGCGCCAGCAAGGCAGTAGATTGCGCAGTCATCTCCACATAGGGGTAATATGACAACCCGACCAACAGCACAAACTACTACCTCAGCCAGCGCTTGGCCCCCGGTGCTCTTTGCCTTTTCTTTTGTCTTCATCACTCCTCCGTTCAGTCAGTGTCGCTGTGCGTAAAAGCGCACGGCAAAAATGGCGTGCGCGCAAAACGTGGCCGCAATAAAGCGAGGCAAAAACCCCACCCAAAGACAGAAAAGAAAAAAAAACCTCCAGTACCTTTCCCATATTTCCTGCACCCACTGCTCTCCTCGGATGACCTCGGTGGAAAAGGCATATGGCGGGCAGGACGGCGGGGCTGTCCGTGGATTTTCTGAGCGGCACGCAACCGACATGCGTCGCTTTACCACACTACAAAAAAAGGCATGTGGTATAAATGTAGTTTTTTAAATAATGAAATTAAAATATAGTCCGCATAACATGAATGAGCCTAACGAAAAACACAATTTATGATCGGCACTACATTCATCTTTAAACATCAAAAACATTGCACTACGCTTAACAAAAACACATCATTTTAACAAAGTGAAAAAACAATGGTTATTACAGTCTGTTGTTGGCGAATTGAAGCACACGAGTTTAAGTAGATTAACAAAAAAAAAAGTCACAATAAACTCCAAATAAATATTACCGGGATTTTGTTGGATGTGGAAAGAAAATGCAGAAATTCCACCTCATCATCCAGTCGTTCACCTTGCAGCTGAACTGCAGCAGATTGTTTTATAATCTATTGTTGTCTGTGTTTGTCCCTGCGTCGGGCAGGGAAGTTGTCCCGCAATCAAACCCACTCGGTTCAAAAGACCAAAACGTGTACAAATCCACATCCCGAGCAAAAAAACATTTTCTATTGCCCATCTCTCCGCAAATGCCGCATGTCAGCTACGTGTGGAAAATGAGTGGATTTGGAGGAGCGGCGTGGATAAAAATAAACGAAATGGAAAAAAAACGAAGAGGTCTCACTCTGACGGGTTTTTTTCAAACACAAACAGCTGTAGTCAGAGTGCGCCATCGGCTGGATGCATTCAAAAGAGCACACGTCTTCAACAGGATGAAGCAGCGAATCAATGCAAGAGATACTAAAGTGTATGTTGGTCCCTATACATTACCTGTGTACTAATCAGCTTGTTGATGTCAAACTAGTTATTTTCACTGGTAAACTCAACTTTTATTCAACTTTCCACAGTGGCAAAGCTCTTTTTTCTGGAACAGAGGACATTGGTTGGAACATAGTTAAATTGTACTGTATGTGAAATTAAAACCATACAAGAATGAACTAAAAGAAGACCAGTTTCAACATGTTATATATGACAATTATGTATAATAATATATAACATGGATAACAAAATATACTTTCACTGAAATAGCTTATTTTTCACCAGCTGATAAATGGTGTCTGATGAATGAAATCATGTTCAAACAGGAGTAATATGTGGCATATATATTTCTAAAAATGTTTTTTATATAGACAGATACAGCGAGGTGAAAATGTTCCGCAATGTCAACAACTGTTATGGAAGATAACACCGATTAAGCTTTCATTTTATTCATTGTTTCAATTACGCTTTTAGTATCTACAGGTGTTTGGGATGTTTAAATAATGTTAATAATGATTACGTTTTAAATTCATTGTATTTTTCCCTGCTCCACATCAGCATTTAGGTCTGGGCATTTTCTTTGACTGAGTAAATTTGGTTTCGGTTTTTTGAAGGTGAGTGATCCCCCCCTCTGCCTTAAGCCGCTCGTTCTTCTCCTCCTTCCTATTGGTTAGAAGGATGAGAGACCCCGTCAGAAACCGGAGAGAACACGGTGTTCCCCCTCATAGATACACACTGAGAGGAGAGTGCGGATAATAATGATGTAAGGCTTATATTTATTTCCTACAAAAACGAAAATGAACAACCCAGACATGATTCAGAGGGCTTCTTTATAGAGAGACGAAGGGATTGTTACTTCCTGCTGTGACCAAGATGTGCTTTGTATTAAAAAAAATACATCTGTTTAATTATTTCCCTAAAATTGTTAGGAAAGTGTGCCTTTTATCAGTTATGAAAAATACACAGTATAACATTGCAGGGCCTTTGATGTGAATGTAAAAAAATAAATAAATAATTTGTAATAATTTATACTATTTATTGATCCCCAGTGGGGAAGTTACATTTCACACTCCGTGTGTACACACACACACATAAAAACCACACACTTACACAGAGGCGCTGCAGTACACAGTGAAGAAAACCAGGGGAGGACCCATAGGAAGCTTTACACAACTTTATTGAAGATTGTGTATAAATACACATGCACATTTCAATTGTAAACCCAAGTGAACTCAAGTGCAGTCAAACCTGGAAACCCCGTTATGTCGTCATGCAAGGATGTCTGGATTATTTTTACAAAAAAAATGTCCCAAAACAGAACCATCCTTTTTTTAAATATCCCCTTCCTGACAAGAGCACAGGCAAGACTTTGCAAACTAGTGTGTACGTGTGGACTTAAACCACCCCCCCCCCCCCTGTCAAGGTTTTAAATATATTGTTTATTATTAAATGCTTACATATAAATAAATAAACTTTATCAAATGTGCACTCACAGAGTGAACTCTTATGTACAGTATTGTATAAGCCTATAGTAGCAATCACATCTCACTCAGTCAGGACGGGGGTGAGTCGCCCCAAAAAGCAAGGCAGCGCCGAGGCAATGGAGCCAACTGAAGTCAAAGCACAGAGATGCTCGTAAAGGCATGGCAACGCATCTAATATTCTGAGGCAACAACAGGTACGCTTATGCTGTTTACAATGGAAGAACAGGTAGAAAAAGTAAACATAACACTCCACCATGGAGAATAGTTTCATCATGAGTTACACCGATGGAGGAATATCCTGCAACAATCTGCCACAAAATATTTTTTCACTGCATCATGATTCCAAAAGCTGATTGGCCTTTTAGGCAGACTCACCCCACAGTTTTCAGTTTTGTCCCCCTCCCTCCCCGCCTACCCCCCCTCCCTCCCTCCCCATCCTCAAAGCTCAGGACCACGATGATGCATTTTGTCCCTCTCTGGAAAGGGATGCATTGAGCAGTACCCATCAATTCATACAGCTGTTACCAAAGACCAAGAACCCTTTACCATCACATTCAACCAAATCAAGAAAGGGAGCCATGGAAAATAAAAAATAAAACTTAAAATGTTTCAGCCAAATACGTCAGTGCTCATTCCATTCAGCGTACATTCTGGCCCTCTTGTGGGTTTAAAGAAACAGTTCGAGATGACGTGGCTGCAAATAATACGGACATTCGTGTACTAGTGTTGGTGCAAGAAGGGGCGAGAAAGACGGCGTGATGGTGATGTGCAAAGAAAAGGCGACCGGTCTGAGATCAAGAGTTAAGGCCGAAGTGATCCCAACAAGAGATGACCCATCCGATGTCAGCGAAATCACCGATGTTCCTAATCTCAAAGTGCCTCGAATATGAAGAGGTAAGAGGGCAGAGAGCGAGAGAGGGAGAAAGCAGAGAAAAAGCATCACCTATGTATAACTTAAAGAGGGAAAGATGAAGAAGAGATTAGTGGCGTAGGATCTAAGAGTCAGCCAGCTAACTTTTAAACAGATATTTGTTGCAATCCCTGCTCATTATGTTGAGTCGATTAAGTCAAAGTGAAACAGCTTTTAGTATTTCGTTTTTGCACAATACAAATGGGCAAAAGTTGAGTTATTTTGCTAAGTTAGCTGGATAACTTCTTAATCCTGCTTTAGAATAGGTTTTAGGACATTTAATTCATCAACAGAGAAGAGACCAGAGAGGGACAACAACAGCAGGACCTTGAATCGCGAAGGTTCACGCCGATACACTAATAAATCGGTCTAAAAATGCAAGCTCACAGCAGTAGCAGCAGCAGCAGTACGAAGCTAGGACAGTTTGGCTGTACGACACTTTATAAATCCAATTATGAGAATCACTTCTTATGTTAAGTCTAGACTGTACACGTGTCTCTTAATAAAAGGCAGCTTCTTAAGCTTTTGACGTGAGAAAAGCCGTCTGAGAGACGTTATTGTTAAACAATTGCAGTATGTCTGGCAATAATACATAAAAAAAAAAGAAAAGAAAAAAAGGTGGAGGGTTGGTGATTGTGCAAGTTCAAAATGTTTCAGCGCATCATGAAAACCTGATATAATTCAGTGTCTAAAATATTTACAAGGTCTAAATGATAATAAAAATGATATGCCAACAATGCATTGCTTTCAAAAATATATATATAAAAGAAAAAGAAATCCAAGGAACACACAAAGCAGGGAGCGATTACGAGCGCTACACCGCACAACTGTGAAGCCTCTAACCCCGTCCCACATTCAGCCACTCTTATCAGAGAGCAGAAGAGCAAATCCTAAACGAATGAACGTGGCGACACACACATACCTTACACACACACAGACACGCACACACAGTGATCCAACCACAGAGGAGGGCCCTGATTTCTTAGAGTTGCGTACCGCGACAGCTCCCTGACCTAACAGCCGCGGCCCCCCGCGGCGGCTCCGCCTGTGGAGCGGCTGAGTCCGAGCCACTGGTTGGGACTGGTGGCGCCCGCTGCCATGCTGTGTGTCCATATGGCTTTGGATGGAAAGATCCTAGTCTCTCTCTCTCTCTCCGTTTATTTATGTCCTCGTTTTGCCTCAGTTGGTTTTCATGTTGACGTCTCGAATGGGCGCCCGCTCCTCTTCCGCCTCCTCCTCCTCTTCATCGCCCTGCTCGTTGTCGTTCTTCCTGCGCCGGTTCTCGTTCAGGTCCTCCTCGTCACTCTGAGCTGCGGCGGAGCCGGAGGCGATGGCGGCGGCACCGGCGGCGGACGAGCCCTGAGCAGAAGAGGCGGTCTGACTCTCCGGTCTCTCCTGGCCGCCGTTCTCCACATCTTCTCCTTCCTCCTCATCGTCCTCCTCCTCTTCGTCTTCCTCGTGGTCGAGAGCGAAGTAGCCGGTGCCCTTCACCGTGTCCTGGCGCTGATAGAAAAGCACGTAGCCTGCTTTGGACTGAAAGAAAGACAGGCGAGTAACAAAGTTAGCCAGCTACACAAAGAACTCACTGCTGTGGCTTTGTTTTCATACAGGACTCCCTTTTTGTCTTGCATCAACACTTTACATTTTGCATTCTAAATTCTAAAAACATGACCATGCAATTCTTTATCCTTTGATAAAGGGTTGCAGCATTAATTACAGCCTGCCCCAAGGGCTCGCTGTTTGTGGATATTCTTCCCAAGACAAACCTACTATAGGAATACCTCCTTAATTCTAATTGGTTGAACAAAAGACAACTCATCTGTCCGTCAAGGAAAAGTTGAAGGATTGGTCTGGCGATATTCTATACTTTTCATATTGTTTCTATGAAAATATCAAAACAAAACAAAAAGGAGTTGATCATACTAACAAACCCAATATACAGTTGTTTCTTCCTCTGTGTCATAAAGCTCCATTGTTGTCCAAAAACTAATAAAACACACACATTAGTGACTCTGCTGAAGGCGAATGTATTGTGAGATAGACTAACACGTTGTTAGCTTAGGTCTGTTCATTGGATCGGTTTACAATAAAGAATATAATCTCAGCTGCCGTGTCCTTTTATCCTCATCTGCTTTCTTATTGTCATGTCATAATCATGTCCACACAGACAAACCTGCCAATGAATTAAATAAATAAATAAAAGGCGCAAGATTTCCTTAAGAATCTATGGACTTGATCAGCAGTAGGTGTAAGTCATTTAAAAAGAAGTAGCTGTTACTGGGCTGTGTGAACCTGACAAACTGATGTACTGTCAGTCCGTTGTAATAGTCAGTGGGTAGTAAGGTGTAAAAGCCCCATACAAACTTTGTCAACACCCC
>NC_048429.1:12003682-12090099 GCF_013103735.1 Etheostoma cragini | reverse complement strand
CCCCCCCCCCCCCCCCCCCCCCACTGTCAAAACATCTTAATGATGCTTCACGTTGTTTGGCTCACTGACTGAATCCCTGAGTGGTTTATATGTGCCAATTACCATAACAGTAACTGCAACAAAACACCCACAACCCCAGAAAAAGAGAGCCCTCAGATGCTCATTAGTGCGCTCACTGGAAGCATCAGCACAGTTGAGTTTCATTGAGAGATCAGCAACGTAAGAATTAATCACAATTGGTGACAACTTAAGAAGTACATTACTTTGATGAAATAGTTTGTGTCCAGCAAAACTGCCTTTGAGGAATATATAGTCAGTATGTACTGTTGCCTGGCTTTTGCCAAAGAGGACACTCACCACTATTTGATCTTCGTTGGCAGGAGACACGCTGCTGTCGTCATAGTTGTACCACTTTCCGTCGTCTTTGTTCTTGGCATAAGCCGTATCTGAGCAGGCCGAGATTAATGACAAGAATTTAGTATTACACAGGTTTTCCGCTGTACTCGTACCGTTTCTTTAATAAAAACACTTTGCTAAGTGAACTGTGTCTGCCATGTGCTTGGACCTCCCGCATTTTCAATTCCAAAATTCTATTATACAAGATTTTATAATATACATTTCTTGGCATTTTGTTACAGAGCCCACAACACACACAGTATGGGTATCAGCACAACTGATGTGGAATAATCTGTGCAAATAAAAAGATACTAGATAACAGCTGTGCACTGTTACTGAGAGTAACCCTGATTTTCCACACGTCTTTGCTGTGTTCCGGTTTTTGTTCGGTTCTCTGTCATACCACATCGGAAGCATCTAAGAAGCGGCGTGTCTTGCTGCCCGACTCCCAGATTTTATTGTCTTGTTATTGTCTCCTCTACTACTCTACAGAACAATCGCGTGTTTATTAAGCTAGTATCTACCTTCCACTCCAAGCCCTCTGTTTTTCCACCAAGATGAATCTCTTGTGGTATTATAAATGAGATGTATGCAATATTGGGAGGTGTGTTTTAGTAAATTGGCTGAATACTTTTGCCGTTTCACTTCTTGCCCGGCTGTCCGAACGCCCCCCAGCTGGTGTGATAATAGATCTGGCGGGTATCTTTAGTGCAGCAGTGGAAAATAGGGGTGAGAGTAACAAGTGCACACTCATGTAGAATATTTAAAAAAAACTGTACCATGACACAGGCATAGGGTTGCTGATAATTAGAGCAGAATGACAATGCAAACTCAACAGAAATAAAGGCAAGAAGCCCTTACAGCAAACTTAATTATGCAGCGCTGCATATCTGCGCTGTAATGCCTGCGGTGAGTGATAAAAAAACTGTTTGACAAGGAGTAACAACAATCACAATGTTGTTTACATCAAGCTTGTTAGCCTGCTGCAATCAATGAGTTCCAGGCATATGCTGAATACTAAATTGGCGCAGCATGTTTCTTAAGTGTCTGTGCATATTGGAACACATAGCTATGATAGGAAAGGGAAGATGAACCATGCTCAGTGATCTGTGTGGTGAATCTTACAGTGGCCTCCACCCATCCCGCCATAGTGGTTGGACACAGCAATGAGGTCATAGCGACAGGGTCCAGCGTTGGGGTTGATCAGGAACTCGGACATGTCCAGGTCTCTGCAGGAAACACATCACATAGTTTAATGTAAGTCAGCATAGGACATGTAAGGACACACTGTGGAGGCAGACAAATCCTCAGGTTTGAAACCCTTCCCAATGGAGCTTATTTCATGGAAGGAAATCATAAGTGTGTGTAATAATGTGTTTGTAATTACATCCTTAATGTACAGGAGATTATTCATCCATATGTATATACTGTGGGCGTTCATATTTAACTACATTCATGGGGTCCAAAAAACAGGAACACAGTATACTTGTGGGGTCCAGAGAGCTTTGTGGGGCCAAACTGCTGGATTTAAAGGGCTATTTGAGGGTTAAGACTTGGTTTTAAGACTGGGGTTAGAATAAGGTTAGGTTGAGAGTTAAGGTTAAGAATTTAGTTGTGATGGTTAAAGTTAGGTCAAGGGGCTATGTAATGCATAATGTCAATGACGGGTCCCACAAAGACGGCGAGACGCATTGTGTGTGTGTGTGTGTGTGTGTGTGAGTGTGAGTGTGTGTGTGTGTGTGTGTGTGTGTGTGTGTGTGTGTGTGTGTGTGTGTGTGTACCTGAGAGGGAAATCAACAAGGGAGTCCAGCTTATCCCTCATATAACGACTGTAGGAGAAGCGTTTCAGATGGACCACCAGCACCGGCGGCAGACACCACAGGTCCAGCTTCTTAGTGGCCTGTTGGTGCTGCTTACAGTTTGGACAGTACCTATGAGACAGAATGCACATTGCATGTAAGCAAATGCTGGCAACCTCACGTGTTGCAGCATTCGGCTGATAGGTGGTGGTGTCACCTCCTGCTGGAAACTTGTTTCAGTTGTGCTGCGTTTCTTACCATGGGTCCTCTGCTCCCAGTTTTTCCTTTGTAGTAAAAAGTTCAATGCAGTCCTTTAGCTTGAAGAAAGCCTTCTTCTGAGGCTTGTACTCCATGCTCTCATGCTTGTCGAAGTCCTGCACATTAGACACAATAGAAAACAGACAGATTAAGTGGCAGTTAAAGAAAAACATCTTATTTCTCTGTATAGTCCTTTGCATAAAAGGTGTTAAGACACCTGTAACAGCAATCTGAGCCCATCAGCGGCAGCAAAAAGCACTTTTAATGGACGTACATTGACAGTGAGTAATTGCCCTGGAGGGTTACATTGTAGCCGTTTGGCCGCTGCTGGCTTCAGCGTTCTCGCTCAATACTGGACCAGTTTTAAAAATTGTTGTTGCCATTAGTCACTTAGAGACTAAAACATGGGAAAGACAGTTCAGGTTAAAAATACCAAAGATCCCCTTTAAGATAGATAGAGATTTAAAAAAAATTTACAGAACAGATTTAGTGCATGGATGGAGAGTAAATATTTAGTTATTAAAATCTATTAGGCAGAACAGAGAACAGTGCAGCATATTCATTTCAGACACAAACAGCTTATTTACCACATCTGGTACTAAGCAAGATGTGGGTTTAACACTTTTAAGGATGCAATGGCTGCTGGATCTGTGACCTTTCGATTACAAAACCAGTCTTGCTTGTTACCAGACTTCCTGCTGCTCATGTCTGGGTCACATTGCCATATTTTCTAACATGATGGCAGACTGCACTTGTTCTTCATTGCACAGTACGCATGCTAAAAAGAGCACTAGCTGCTTTTAACACTGTAAAGTTGGATATCGGTGTCAGAGAACGTCTTCCAGTATTCGCTTTACCTCGACAACGGTCTCATCAAAGTACTTCTTCTTGATCTCCGGTTCCCAGTCCAAGGAGAGATAGGAGCGGTCTGTTGAAAAAATGAAAATAAAATATAGATACACAAGTCTTAAAAGTTATCATTCAATTTTCCCTATCATCATCAATCAGACTGTTATTTCATCGATACATCTACAGGGTCATTTATTTTGGTGCTTAAAACATGATTAGTTTTCTGTGGCAAGATGATAAATGCAAAATAAGATATCCACCATTTGAAAAATGTGAATACCCAGTTCCAATAACACTTGATAAATAACAATCTAATGATCAGCTACTAGATGATGAGTCTGAAGATATTTTCTTGAGGATATTATGTGAGGATATGTTCTCTTCCCAAAATGGATTCTTCATTTATTCCCTGCTTTACTCCGGTTCCTACCACTGAGTCGGAGGTGTCCCTCGTCAAAGCGGATCTGCCTGGTGTCCTCCTTGATGAGGGTAAAGTCTGTTTTTCCCATGTTATTGAACTGGAATGTAAAAAGTCTCTTTCGGTTGTGTCCGGCCGTCTGTTGGCCTTTGGTGGAGTTCTGTGGACCAACCACACCGTTCTCCAGTTCGTTGTCCACAGAGTCCTCTGACTGGCTGTTGTCGTTCTCAGAGGGCAGCTCCTGATCCTGACTGGACTCGTCATCCTGCTCATCAGTCTCCATCTCGCCTGATGGAGGACAGAAAACATTTTAAAAGCACATTGGCTGCCTCTAAAGAATAATGACTTTAAATATCAAATACAGTAAGACATTTGAAAATGTCAAAACTTTTACAGCTAAAGTATCTGATTGTAACATGTTGTGAGTTTGTGGGCGTTTGTGCACTCACTCGGCGACCCCTCCTCCAAAAGTCCATTAGTGGCGTTACCATTGACAGTGTGTGGTTTGGATGGTGGTGTCTCTTCACAACCCTCTTCATCCTCCTCTACTGAAGATCGCACAAACCGGCTGCATACACAAAAACGTTTTTATTCACAGCAACTTTAATGTAAAACAAAAAAACTTTACCTTTTTCACAAGCTAAATGACTTCTTCTACAGTTTGCCTAATTGCTTCTTGTTTGCCTGCCAAAGTGGCTTGTAGACTAGACAGACTTATCAGCTGACATCAAAGGTGACCAGCATTGTGTGAGAATCTTCAATAATAGCTATCCGATCAAACACAGAGACAAATGAACGTACCAGAGGCGCAGGAGCAGCATGTTGTAGAGTTTGTCTTCGCTGAGGGTTCTCGGGACGGCGAGGAGGAAGGGCTGTCCGAACAGAGGCGTGCTGGTGTGGTTGTAGCCCGACTGTTTGTACTTCTCCCTAAGGTGAACTGGGATCACTACATGGTCTGTATCCTCCACCCGGTTCACCGCCAACTCAAATCTGCAGAAAGAAGGGTGGTCAGTTTTGAAGTCACACTGAATATGCTAGATGTTAGCAGCAAGTGTTCATTTAGCTTTTATCCAAAGCTACTTCCAACAAGCGCATTCAACCATGAAAAAAATAACTCGGAACAGCAAGATTCACATTAGCTTCAAATAAGCCAATATATATGTATCCAGGAAGGCATCGAACCAATAAATAAAGCTGTTTAGTAAGACTAGGCTGCAATCATTGTTTGTTTTTAATGCGGGAAACAAACGCCAGACACTTACATTTAGTCAGAATTTAGATGCTGTTTTAAACTTCAGATAACAGAGTTTGACACTCACACATAGATATCATCTCTCTCCATGATGCTGCTGAGGTTCTCGTTAGTGGCGAAGATCCGATGGAAACGGTGGTTGTAGATGTCGGTTACAATCATCTAGGGGAAACAAGAAATGTAGTCAGAAGACTCTTGGGAAATGTAGGCAGAATAAACTGATATATGAACTAATTCCTAATGCCCTTTAGTATTAGCAGACTTAAAGTTTTTTAACTGATCGGAAACAGGAAAGGACACAAGATCTTTCCCCACTAGCTGCTGAAGCTGGGTGGGCAGGGACAGTTTGAAAGGGAAAAGAGCATTTTTGGTGTGTGCTGTCTGAGGAGATTATCACTGCCCAGAGCAGAGCTAACTGTGATGTTTATACCTTCTCAGCAGGCACCCCAGACAAGTTGGAGAGGGAAGTACACAGGTCAGAGATGTAGCCCACCTTCGGCACGGTCAGCTTGTACTGAAACGGAAACACATCACGTGAAATCATGATGTCAGAGTAGGACACTTGTTGATGTTCAGGTGCATTGCTTGTTACCTGTGTGGGTTTGGCCAGAGGGTCCAGTCTGACCAGATAGACCTCCAGTGTCCGCTCCTTCTTCATGGGAAGGGGCAGGGTCAAGTAGCAGAAAGGATCAAAAGTCACAGAGACCTTGGCGCACACAGGACACACCAGGGTGGACTTGAAAAGGCCGTGGAAGATGTCCACAATGATGGAGTCGTTTCTCTTGATGTGGTTCTCCCATGCCTCCTCCGCCACCACCTGAGATAAACGGCACAGAAGAACTAGCTAGTACAAAAGAATGTAAGATCTAAAAATGCAACAACAAAAAAAAAATCTATCTAAACACAAATCTCAATAAAAGAACTTAAAAAAGGGGGATTTGCTAATTGAGGATTGCATTCTCTAGGACAGAATAACTGATTGAACAATTTGCTTATTAACCTAATCTTATAAAAATATATGTACATCACTTAGTTGTCAAGATTTTTTTTTGTTTTAATTTTGTTTGGCCAGCTTCATACACTTTAAGATCTGGAGACAATTTAACACATTTTCAAAGCCATCAGTATCTCACCTTATCAGGCCTGCCGTTAGCGTCCTTCAACTGGATGTAGGGCTTCTTCCTGATGCGGTTCAAGTCTTCGTGAAGGCCGTCCAAGAGAAAGGCCAGCAGCTCATGAGAGTCCTGCTGTTGGTAACCGGAGAACTGTGGGGCGAAGCGGCCCACTTGGGTCTAAAGGACAGAAAACACATGAAAAGAAATGACATTGGGAGAGGCGCAACAACAGATGAACTAGTATACTTTCTGCCAATTATTAGAAATTTGATAAAATGAAAGTTAGTCTGTTCTTAGACAAATGTAACATACTTGTTCTTTCTTGGCCATCGGTTTTAGTGTTTAACACTTCATCACCATTGATTTAGCCCCCACAGTTCTATGCAAGCCAGCACCCAAACTATAGATATATATTGATATCAACATGGCCATTTTCAAATTGTTAAATCTATTATTTTTCTATTAGTTTTCAAAACTGGTGCTAACTGCACTTTAAAACCCTTCACTCACCAGGCTTTTACACTGGTGTGTTAGGCCATTCAGTGGTCTGCTCCTTTCCTACTTGTGCGTTTGTATCTTTCAGAGCAGTTATGATAGTAGGGTTTATACTCCAAAGACATACATTTGTTTGCTGCTCCAACTGCCTTACTGTGGGTGACACAATGATAGCACTTTTACAGACCCTCCTTCCAAAAAATGTATAAGCAGTGCACTGTTTTGGTCGTAAACCCAACATATAAAACTGCTTAAAAGAATCTCACAATTTTTCAGACTAAAGTTTTTCCAGGTAGTCACCTTGAAAGGCCTTGGGGTGACGTAGCTGAATTTGCCCGACCAAAGCTGCTTGATAAGCTCGGCGTAGACTCTGGCAATCTCCCCTTTCATGCCCAGCGGGTTGTCCTCATTCAGCTCCTCTGTGAACTTGTCTTTGAGGAAGTACTCCGTCAGTGGAGGGATATTGCTTAAACACTGAGGAGGCGCAAAAGCAGGAGAGGACAATAATCAGCAGAGGATGGATTTAGGCTCTTCACAAAAGCAGCATTTTGAACCTCCAAAGTCTCTTTAAAAAAAATATAGAAAACGAGTTGAGCGTTTGGCCTCCAAGAGCCTTCAGAACCCTGTCAATACTCCTTGCCATGTATACATTAATATGTAAAGACATAAATTCTTCTAGACTCGGGAAGTTGGAAAAAATAAATAGAATAACTTTCCATACTTTCCTTGACTGTGTTGAGTTCCCTGAAAGCATGCTGTTACCTGCACAGCAGAGTTCATGAAGCATGTGTTGCCCAGGTTGGAGAGTCCACAGAGACCTGAGCGCTCACTTTGCCTGCTCTGGTCTGAGTAGTCATAGCTGTTGCTGTAGGGGTGGTAGGACGGTAGACCGTAGCTCGAATTCTTCACGCTGTGCAATAAACATACAAAATCACAAACAGTCTGGTTATAAAGAGTTGGATAGCGCTTGCAAAAATGATACAAGCTAAAAAAAAAAAAATATGTAAAACTGTAAAACTATTACATCTATGTTAGGTTACACCACCACCAGGGAAAAAGACAGCTTCAGTTTCCACAATTTCCTCTTTAATCAAACACCAACCTACTACTCAAACATATGAGCCCCCCTGAAAAAGACCCTTAGGCTTCCTAGACAATCAGAGAGAGTTTAAAGCTAGGCATCTCCAAATGCAGCAATTAGCAGACCTCTGGGAGGGCTGAAAGGCAGTGTTGGTCATTTCTGGCTCCCACTGGTCAAGGGAGACAGCTGTGATGGCGGTGGAGGCACTGGCCTCGCAGTTCAGCACACGGTGGTCCACCCTCCTGCTGTCCAGCTCCACCGCCTCAGGCCTCAGGCACCACCAGCAACACAGGAGCATGGCATCTCAGCCCTGCCCCGGCCCATGCCGGCCCGCATGTCCGCACAAAACTGAACGAGCAGCAGTCTGGATGGAGTTCAGATGGGGTTCGGTTTGGGTCCGGCGCATGCAAAGTCAGTATTTTAGGTTCCAGGGAAGGAGGGTCCAGCTCTAGTCTCCCCGGTTGAGTCCTAATATTAACTCGGCTCAACCCAGTGCAGCTCCGGTATCTTGTTTGGATATAGTCCAAAACCAAGTCCAGCCAGGTCAACAATCAAACTCCAGAACACTTTAACACACAAACACACACTCTCCCTTTTTTTTTTAAAGCTAGCTAAAGAGCTCCCCTCCTCTCTTCTCCACCCTTCTTCTTTCCCGTGCTTGACCGCCTGTCATCTTGTTATCCTCTTTGCCTCAGCTCCCTTTCCCCTGTCCTGTCCTGTCCTGCGCTGTTCTGTCCTGTCCTCTGGTGTTGTGCTCCTCCCTCCGGCCTGCCTGCTGCTCTCTGCCGCTCTACGGCTACCAGCAGATATTTATAGCAGCATCGGCAGCAGCAAGGATGCTCAAGACTACTGCTACCGAAGCTAGAGGTGCACAGAGAGAGCGAGAGGTAGGGAGAGGCAGAGAGAATAGCGGGGAGGGGCGGACAGTAGAGGGAGGTTGGGGGGGTGACACAAGAGAAATAAGATGAGGATGGAGGGAGCAGCTGATCCACCGCATCCAGCTGAGGCTGCAGTATCTCTCGCTCTCTCTCTCTCTCCGTCTCGCTCTCTCTATCTCTCTCTCTCATACACACATTAACTCATGCCGACACATCATTTATCCACTTTTCTTGCACTCTTGCACACATTACATTAGACACTAACACATAAATTAGGCTCTCCCCCCCCCCCCCCCCCCCCCCCCCCCCCCCCCCCCCCCCCCCCCCCCCCCCCCCCCCCCCCCCCCCCCCCTCCCACCCGTTGAGTTACACCCCATGACATTGTTAGCACCCTTCAAACACACTTTGACACTCCCTCTTCCCACCTTTTTAATATGCCACAGCTTTCTGTATGAGAGCTTTTAAGTGGGAGGGTCTAGAAAAATAAATGAAAGAAAGGGCTAGTTTCATTATAGGGGCTGGTATGCGGGTGTGTGAAGGCAGGCGATGAGGGGAGCAGGAGCAGATGAAATGTATTCTGAAGGTCACTTAGACTGCAGAATGTGTGCATTGCAATGAGCTTAGGGGACAGGAGAGGTAAAGAAACCAAGAGACCCAAGGAGAGAGAAACTGCCCGCCAATATCAGGGGACTCCGCCTCGTAAGACGATGAAACTTATGCTGTTACAGAGCATCGCTACTAGGCTAAACCGACCAGGCCCAAACCGCAAAATCAAAAAGGCGTGTTATGTAATGTGGGAACGCTTCATTTGAGAAAGAAGAGGGCCCATGCATAATTCAGAGGAAACGACAGCTCTGGCACTCCAGTGAATCAGGGACAGGAGAGCTGCTGGGAGTGGAGATCCAATTTCCCAAAGTCACCCACTCTGTGCAGAGAAAGATGCCACAGATGCTATCAAACAATATAAAGCAGAGCTGTAACTCGATATTGTGTATACTTTCAAATCGAAGTACAGGGCAGTATTATATAGTGTACTGAAAAATAAGAGATATTCTTTTTATTCAGTGGGTGTAGGAAGGACAGGCTCAGTTCCCTTAAACACCCTCCTTTATCAATATTGATTTGTCAGGGTGGCCTAGCTTGTGGCTATTATATCTACATTCCTACAGTATCATATGCAGAGTGTTTATCTAAGACGCACAAACACAGACACACTCCAGCATGCAGTAAATCACACACGAGGTGAAAGGAGGGGAGAGTAGAGTCTACTACACAGCGGAGGCTCCACCCACAGTCAAGCAGTGCTCTCTAGCAGAGGGCTGACAGAGCCTCTAGGGCCCAGTGCTTTAGCAACAAAACGTAAGCTAGGCTACAGGAACATTTTCATGAAACAGAAACTGAAAGTTGAAAAGAAAGTGAGCTGCAATGCATTCTGTCACAGCAAGAAATCCAGACTGGTTGATATTTGTGATGTTTCTGTGATCTGACCACATACTTGCTTCACCTCGGCCTCGTATGTTAAGATGATAAAGAACTGCAAAGCTTTCGAAAATATAGCCTTTGTGCCTGAGCTGCATGATTAATCATATACTGTGATATTCTTTTTTTAACGATTAACAATAACTTTATTTGTTCTCCTGATGTGGTACTTCAACTACCATTACACACAGTTACAGAGCAGAATGACTCAGGGAGCCCAAAGTTAGAAAAGCGAGTTTTAACGAACCAATGAATGTGCAACTAGTGTCATGAAACTGAAATGAGAGTAAAAATAGAGATGTGGGCAGAAAAATGAAAAAAAGGTAAGAACCGTTATGTTGGTTTTTGAGATGTTGAACAGTTGCAAGGATTCTGTGCCAAGTACAGCCAATAAGATCAAGGACTGTTCTGATCCAGTTTGAGTAACAAATCCATGAGTTTGAAGGCTTAATTGAATGCCAACATGGGTTCAAAAAACGGATTTTGCAACTCAGAAAAGTTTCTACGGCAACGATATGTTTATAATTCTTTTCAGCAGTCACAAGGTAAACAGTAGAAACACGGCTTTTGTTTAACATGCTGTAGTTATCAACAAGAAATGTGTGCTTGCACATATTTGATTGGCCACCAATGCACCCTGTAGGAGGACGTATTGAACCAGGTTTATTTACAAGTTATTTACCAAGTTTATTTCCGGACGATCCTGTTTTTCTTTTGCTGTTACCCTCTGCGTTGAAAATAAGTGGGACTGTGTTTTTTCTCCCAGGACTAAAGTCGGTCTGAACCCGGGCTGAGAAGGACAGGGGGGTAGAAAAATCTTACATAGGTCATCCTTTTTCTTTCTTTTTTTATCAAAGGGCAAAGTTGAAAAATGGATCAGACCAGGTTAAGTTTAAAAAAAAAAGCCTTCTAAATTTAAAAATGAAAACAATTTAATTCCTTAAAGTAGATTATGGATATTCCTTGGTGTTAAATCCGCGTGTGAGGCTGGATACTCTGCCCCAAATGTATTGCTTATATTATAAGACAGTAAGGGTGTAATCAAGACCTTGTAGAACACATTAGTGGGTAAAATAGTTATCACGTTAACCATAATCATGCAGCCAAAGCCAGCCAGAACTATCAATTAGTAAGGTAGATATTCAGATGCAAACTATCAACTAGCATCATTAATTGCTGAGTAAGGCACCCAGAGGCACGGGCAAGCCATTAAAAGAGAGCACTGCTGTCTGGAGAAACTCCAAAAAAGATCAATCCCTCGTAAGCCCCTTCCCCCTCCCTGCTATCAGCTTTTACAGCTGAATCTGCATCATCACAAGATAGCTTTAAGACCCAAACCACAGGCAGAGATAGACCTGTACGAAAACAAAGTTGGACAAACTTCATACTTGGATACTTTTAGATCATTTAGCATGACTGAATTATGACTGAGTATAAATTGAGCAGAAGAGAGCTGAAAAGAAAAAAACAAATAGAGGAAGTGACTTCATGAAGTCATTTCTGCAAGAATTTCTGTAACTATTTCTGCAGGAAGCCAATTCGATCAGAAAATTTAGCGAGGTTGAACGGATTGTGCTGAGCAATACTCCAGACTCCATCTCTGTCTGTTGGCAATCCAAACCCACCCCCTCAGCTATTCAACCCACTGCTAAGCCTTACTTCCTGCTGTTGAAGCTGCTGTTATGATTGTTTGTGAGAGATGAAGGCGAGATCTTTGGCAAAGCAGACAGATTGGAAGCACCAGATGACCTTCAAAAGATAAAGAATAGATCATGAGTTAGAGTAGAGAAAATAAGGAGCTGTTCCAGAAAAGGTGCGCGAGTGTCATTCAAATCAAACTGAGATGAATTCAAACAAGTAGGAGGGATATGTGAGCAACAAAAGGGCAAGCAAAGGAGGTAGACTGTGGCAGTCCTAAAGAGAGGAATATTTTTGAAGATGAGGTGCTGTAGTGACATAGCAGGGAAACTTTATAAAAATTAAAAAAAGGTTACAAAATAAATATAAATATGCAATTTACAAAGAGGTGGCTTTCCAGACAAAAACTTGTTTTTTTCCCCTTTAAACTGACCAAGTAAAAAAAAAAAAAAATCCTTGGCAATTCAATAATACACTGCCTATATGTAATCTTCTTGTAAATCAACAGTAGGGTTTGGATACAGCGTGAAAATTCTATTTTTGTGGTAACGTTTTCCTTTAGTCAACAAAGAAATGTAAGCCAGGTGATGTGCTGTTCACTCACTTGGGTGCCGTGGAGCCTCGGGGCCATGAGCCATCCTCACTCTTCTGCTCTATTACGAGAACCTGTGGGAGATGGCAGAGAGAAAATCGGCCTCCATCTGCTTACACTAGTTTAACGACACCAAACGTGTAACTTTGTGCATCCCATACTGTGGTCTACTGAAAATTGAAGATGCTTCTGGCACGGAGCAAAACCTCATTGTTTATTTGCAATCATCGTAAGTTGGATGAATTACCTTTTTTTCCCCCATTTCTTTTTTTTTTCTCCTACAATTACTGGGTTATTCAGATATTCAGAACAAAAGTGGTACACGTTTTAGATAAATAGACACAGAGGATCAGATGTGTTTTTCCATTGATTTCTTAAGAGCTACAAGTAGAACAACTTGTTACTGCTACGTCTAAAGGGGGAAGAAAGGGAGCTGGGTGGATCTATTTCACTGTTTCACAAAGGGAGGACTTGTCGGAGGCCGAACAATACTCAAACAGCTGCTGGTGAACGGGACAGCCTCGCGATCTAAAGCCTGCTGGCTCATTGTGGCCAGGTGTCTCAATTAATCCAGGCTTGTATAGAGACTGTGTCTGCTCTAGTCCACTGCCAGGGTATGTGTGCACAGTTTAAACAGCTTACAAAAAGAGGTTTGCGTGGCAGCTGATAAGCATGGGTTTCAAAGTTGTAACCATCTGATTACAGGACGGTCTTACCACACTGTGTTAACATAATGTCAGCTTGTCAGACATACTAGATGTAAATATTTAGATATATAAATCCGATTCTGCTTTGCTGTTTTCCATCCCCATAGATTTGATATGCTCAGTGTTTACCCACAAAAGAAAGTAGGTAGTTAGTAGACACAATGATGAAAATAAAAGGACAAGAGAAACACGTAAAAGAACATCAAAAGAAGAAACTAGTCACAGTACCACGTATGGCCTTTAAATTATATCACGGAGAAATAAAGAATGCAGAATCAAGAATTGAGCACAAAAAAGAAAGTTATTTAAAAACGTGGCTCTGACATCAGATAGACTGCCCTCTGCAGGTCATGATAACCTGTTTAATACAGAGTCAAACAAAGCAGGAAAATAAGGGTTTTGCTGAAGATCCACTCTGCTGTGCCCTAAAAAAGCTCACTGGCATAAAGCACAAATAAGGAAAAGCTTTCTCAAAAATAACTGAAACTAGAGCATATTTCACTGAGCTCAGGAATAATAACTGTCCACACAGCAAGCCATATTTAGACAGCTCTGTCAATTTGGTCGAAAAAGACTTTTGGTTTCTTTTGGCGGACTCCTGGAAAAGAACCCTGCAGAGCTATTCAAACTGTTACATAAGGGATACAAACTAGAAAAGGCCCTACCTGTCCTTGGTAGAGGCCGGCGTCTTGAATGGTGCTGTCCGGTTTGTTGAGCGGCTCGAAGGTGTTGCTCATGTATCTGTTCCACAGCCTGGTCTCCTTCTCATCCGGGATGCTGAACAG
Source organism: Etheostoma cragini (assembly GCF_013103735.1). Classification (NCBI taxonomy): domain Eukaryota; kingdom Metazoa; phylum Chordata; class Actinopteri; order Perciformes; family Percidae; genus Etheostoma; species Etheostoma cragini. The sequence goes on along the minus strand of NC_048429.1, from coordinate 12,076,357 downwards.
CTTCCTCATCTCCTTCTCAATCATGTCTGCATCAAAACATGAATAGTACCCACCCAACAGACTGACTGTTGTTCAACCACAAAGGGGGAACTTTTGATTTATTACCCTTAAGTAACTTAGTGTGGTTATCAGTGGGGAAGAGCAAAATAACAAAAGCAAGTAAGATCCTTCTTCATCAAAAGTCCACATTTGTTCAGACATTATGGAATTATTAAAGTCTAATTAGTATTTGTGTGCGTGTGTAAGAAACAGTGAGCCTGCGCATGGCTAAGTCTACACATCCTCTATTATTCATTAACAAATTCAAAATAGTTTTTCTAAATTAAAGTTGAAAAAAAATACTTCGATCAAACACAAGTGTTAATGTAAAGGAGAGGAAATCCAAGTATGAAATATGGCGGAATGCAAAAAAAAAAAACTGGAACTCCTTGGGAGGCCCCTTAAGTATGCCCAGCAGTGTAAATAGACAGTTACTCCAGAGTGACTCAGGCCTACCTATTGTGTCAGCTTTACTGAAGCGTCTGGTGATCACATTGTCCATGTTGCTGTCTTCACAGAGCTTCAGCTCCGTCAGGTACACCTCCACCTTGCAGTGCTTCACAAACATACCCTGTTCCACCACCTGGAGAAGAAGAAAAAAAAACTGTGAAATTATTAACCGTCCACATTATCTGAATGAAACCATGATTAGTCAAATACATTTCACCTGTGCAGAACTCAATTCAAATAATACATCTCAAATACTATCTAGATAAATTATGTTCATAAATTGTATTAACCCGTGACCTTCTTACCACGCATGGCTCTAATGAGAAAAATGCATAACATACTAGAACTCTTCAGGATCATTTCAAATATTTTCAACTTTATTTTTTATATTCATTTTGTGCTACAGCTGGACTACATTAGCTGACTGCACCAAGTAAAGGAGTGGGTCTCAACAAGGTACATGACAAGCCAAAATACAAGAAAACAACTGTTGTGTTACTAACAGGAATTAGTAAGCTTGCTATTGTATGTAGTAATCAGCCAAAGTTCAGTGTACAACTCCTACATTACCTCTCTGTAATTATATATTTGTGGTATTAAACAATGAAAACTGTCTGGTAAATTAGTGATTGTACTAGCTTCTGTTTGTCAACGTACAGTCGGCTGGCCTGGTTGCCACACACACACACTCCGACAGGAGTCAGAGTGCTTAAATTAGCAGCACCTCGTGGAAACAGCTGAGGGGTCCCAGTCTATTTATCACTCACACACACACACACACACACGCACGCACGAACACACGTCCCTGAGAACTGCAATAGTCATACACCCGGCTCAGATTCTCCCCCCACCTTACCTATCCATACCCCGGTAGGCCCACCCTACCCCTCAACACAACACCCATGTGTTTGTAAACTCGGCACAAAAGCATAACTCTGGTAGAATTTCTCAAACCACAGCCAAGCCAAAACCATTTACCCCACCCACCCCCCTGCCCGCAGACTGGTTATGGCTCTCGCACTCCTCTCAGAAGCTTTTACGCTGCTTCTCTCAGTGTGACCTCAGCCAGCATTCCTCCACACCAAAAAACAAGGACACGCAGAAACACTCCACCGGTGTTGGCATATCACACCAGAAGAAGACAACGGAAGGAAGCGTAGCGCCAATCCTGTGACTACAATCCTCCTAAATCCTTTTTAACGCTTATGTCCCCCCTGCACCTCAGAATAACAACCCTTCAAAAGAAACAGAGAGTTTAAAAGAAAAGGAAAACTAATAATGAACCTCCTGCATGTTGTGTCCCGCTGATCGCTCCATGTAGCTTTTCAGTCATCCAGAACGTTGCCTGAAAATAGAAACCTTGCGGCCACCCGATACGTCCCACGACATACATGGCAAAATGGGAGGGTCAATGCAAAGGGGGGGGGGGGGGGGGGGGGGGGAGAAAGAACGAGAGAGAGAATGATAGAGATGTAGGGGCCAGAGGAACCTCTTCTAGCAGCCATGATGCCATGACTAGCGAGATTTGAAGTGGGGATTTGATACCGTAGGTCCCGTTAAGTCGTAGATGCCATCATTAAGTAGTCCACTGACTAATCAACCGTAACCACAAACACATCCATTGGATAGTTTGTTTCCCTCTACACTACCAACAAGCATTTATTATCCCTAAAAAAATAACAGTTCATGACAGAAATGAATGAAACATTGAAGGAAATGAATGAAAAACACCATAAGTGTTGCTCCCTTTACATGCAAGTTAAATATCCAACATATCCAGTATAAGCTTTATTTGTTTCCAACTCCTATGTACACTTTATTTTTTGCACATCTAACCGGCCAATCAAGGCAACCAATAAACACAACAACACTTTATACCAGTTATTTGCTTTTTGTTGAAAATGTAAAATGAGCAGCAGTGGAGCCTGTCAATATAGTCAAGAAGAACTAAAGTTCTCTACTATCACTTGGCTGTCTTTTACTAACCTATGTTAACTATGTTACAGAATTCAAATTTCTATTACAATTGTGCTGCAATCCTGATATCCCGATCTCGAATGGCCGTAAGCGCCCATTTCTCTGTTTAAACCTAAAACAAACCATACTACACCATAGAGAATAACCACAACCATTAAACTGCACACACAGAAAACCACCTTTTCTGTGTTTTTCTAGTTGCCTGCTGGTTCTTTTCTCAATGCAGTGAGCAGAACCTTCTTCAACTTCGAAATCTAACCCTAACCCTTACGCTGAAGACAGAACCCTTACCGTGCGTGCAATTGGCTCCTGATTCTCTGTCAATCCATACCAGCTGACAAGTTTATTCCAGCCATCTGTGGGGACCAGGATGTAGTCAAGCTCATCGATGAGGTGCTCCTTGATGGCCAGTACATCCCCATCTAGAGGTAAGAAGGAGGTGAGAGAAAGGTGAGAAACAATCGTGGGACAGCACTTACAACCGTGACCCTGCAGTGACTGTCTCACACGACACAAAACACACAAAGAAAAAGGTATGCTGGAGAGCTTTCTATGAACCCCCCCCCCCCCCAAAAGGCTAGTCTATGGGCCTGTTAACAATGCTGTTTTTGTTCCCTTTTCCTCTAAACTCTTTGTTACTACTTCCAGAATGATAAAGCTATCCTGAACACAGGGGTCCATGTGGCCACACTGTATTTGCTATATATTCCTATTGGTGATGTAATGTCTAAGGAGGTTACGCATTATCTGTCTTACCTCTGAGAAGACCCGAGTTATCAACTGGTCCTGGGTAGACATTCTGGTCACCCATCTGGTATTTGTCCCAACTGTCATATCCCACATATTTCTTCCACTGTTTGAACCAGTGACTGTCCACCAGGTACCTGTAGAGAGGGCAAGTGGTATTGTAATTTCAGCTCTGATAAAGCCAGATGAGACACTGCTAACCAGTCTAGATTGTTTAAGGGTCATGCAACAAGCTTTACGGTGTAAACCAGAGCTTTTATTTCTTTTATAACCTTTAAATGGTGGCAATAGGAGTACTTCGGCAGGTGAAGTCTACCTTTCTGTCAGTGCGCTCAACAAATCTGACATCGAGAGGCTAAAATAACACAAATTGATAGCTGAAATTGTAGCACTATGACACCGACTTAAGTTCAAGTTGCTGCATGCCCGGCCAGCTGGCTCTGGGATTTTGACAGGTGCTTCTTTTTCGACTCCGCCCTACCGAAGTCGTAGGATGAACTAACTGTGACTGGCAAACCACTTAACGTTAGTGCTGTGGACTAGCCAATTAGCTAGCTTATTAGCCTGCAAACTAGATCAGATAAATGCAACATCACTGGGTTCGTGTCATCAGATAAATAGGAAGATGTTCATTTTGGAAGCAGCGAATATAACCATCATAATACAACATTTAACGTTCAAAGATATGTGGGGTGTATCCGTTCTTCGTTAACAGTATAGCGTTAGCTCAACCACCGCTAGCCTGCCAAGCTGATACACATGAAGCTGACAGGCTGCCGTTAGCTAGCTCGAAGCTAACTGTCAACACGGCCCGTCACCTCGGCTTTCTTATCCTTCGTGGGGTCGACAGCCTCGGCAGAGCCAGCCGACGGACACGCGGTATCTTTGAAAAAGATTCAGCTCAAGTCTTACCATGTGTCTCCCTTTTTTAGCTGTGTTTTCAACAGTGCCGCGACCTCTCCTCTCTGGGTATCCAGATCCGCCGCACCTCCTTCCGCCATCTTTCCTCAGACATCACCCGCTGCATGGTGGGAAAGTACAGGGCGTCACCGAGTCACGTAGAGAGTGACGTTGCGGTTTCAGCCAATAATCAGCTCCTCGAGAGTACAGCAAAACCATGACACCCAGTGGTAAAATTATTCTAGAAAAATGCGACGAAACTGCTCCATCATTGTGGTTTCTTTATGTCTAAGAAACACTAGCCTTTTAAAAAACAGTCTTTAACAACGTCACACCTCTTTGTCCGGCCAGGGCATCATATCAGTTGATATTTTTAACATATGAGTTCGGTGTAAAATACAGAGTCTCATTTCATAAAAGAATTTACAAAGTTTTTATTTATTCATTTTGTGGAAAAACTTTCCTTGTTATCTTAGCTGGTTTTCCTGATCAGAAATGACACAGTCTTTCCCATTGTGAAACAGTATGGGAAATAGCGCTGATAACACCTATAGGTACATAGGCGTAATTTACGGGGGGTTGTACAACCTTCCATTATTTAATTAAAAACATTTGCACCATAAATTGATGCAGAAAAAGCAAAAAATTGTTGGCAAAAACTTCACCGGAATGTAGAAAAGGAAGTGTTTGTGTTAAAAAAAAAATGTTTTGCACAAAAGTGGAGCTTTTGTTTAACCTATGTTACGCCCTTGCCCAGGAACATTGTGCAAACCAATCTGTACTCCATCACAATCTGAATGTATAAACCAGATATGATTATGAGCATACAATTTCATGTTCAACAAGTGAAAGAGCGTACTCCAGCGATTTATTATTGCACTTTTATAAAGTTGGGACACCTGAGAGAGATAAAGGCTATGATATTGAGACTTTTAGTCCCTATGGTCTTACACTTACTAAATACTGTAACTCCCTGTATTTTCATTAGACCATCCCCGCATGGTAAATCCCCCGGCATTCAAACTCCACGCCTGCAGTTTGTAAGAAAGGCTTTCTGCCATACAGCACTGGTAAAATGATTCAAGATAACATGATTTTTTGCATGTTTATTTAAAAACATACTTACAAGTTTCTTTGTACAGTCGCATACTGTTTTAGTTCAAAATATCAAACTACATTTGTACATTGTCTATGTCATGTTAGTTCTACGGCTTTTGCAGTGCTACAGTGTTATACCTTTCACTGACATTACCTTTTACTACAAGGTGTGTTCATGTGGAACACAATGTTTTATTTAATGTCTTGTCAATAAAAAAGAAAAACTTTCCCCAATCTGTTTATGATAATGCAATATATGATACAAATGTGGCCAAGTAGCAATGGAGTGACATCAGATACACATGACACTTTAGTTTGAAAAGTAAATTACATGTAGCGGTAACAAATGGTTAACCTGTTCCATTACTGATTTTGCTGTTTTATTGTTACATTTGCTCAAACGTCATCCTTGTTATGCAAACTATACGTTTTTTTTAACCTTTTAGTTTAAACTGTGTGTCAGTTTCTACAATTACCACCCTTAAATGAGATATAAAAAAATGCCATTAACCTCTATTATAACATTGTAACATTTTCAACAACAAGGCTGACTTGAAAATTTCAGCTGACCTTGAACCAGTTTATTTACATCATGTGGGAAATGCAGAAGTGAACAGCATATGACAACGTATTAATATAGGTCAGATTAAGTAGAGTAAATAACTTGTATCCCTGAAAAAATACATTTGTTCCCTCTAAAGCTTCTAAATAATCCAATAGACTTTATTTTCTTTATCCTTCTTTTATCACACTGCGGCCATCCCTGAAATGTACAGGCAGTGCCAAACCCAACATACCGTAGTCCTATTATCTCCTGAGTCCATATTCTGGTATGCATTTAAGCAGACAATGTGACATTTTGTCGTATCTTTCCCTGCAGTCATCTTTGGGATGAAGGCAATGGTGCAGCAAATCAAGGATTGAAAACCCACATGTCTTTCCCATCACCACTGGGGCCTCATAAGTTGGAGTCTGACTCTAAGACAGGTAAGTAGCCATTTCTAGCCATGGTGACCTCTCCCTCAGGAGCAAAGATGGCCAGTAACCTTTCCTGCTCCCTCTTGGTTTTGGGTAAGGTGTCAGATGGTGTGATAAGCAACTGTATGCGCTGTAGAGAGATAAACCAGTGTTAGTGGGGGTCCAGTCTTGACCAACTTTATTGAATATATTCCACAATGGGATACATTCAATTCAAATCCAGATTCCAAGGATTGGGGTGGACAAGTTCAAAGTCTGTTTTAAAGGTCCCATATTGTGCTCATTCTCAGGTTCCTATTTGTAGTTTGGGTTTCTACTAGAACATGATTAAAGGCTTTAATGTAAAAAAAACACACACATTCTTTTTCTCATACTGTCTGTCTGAATATATCCGTAATCACCTTCTGTCTCAAAGGCTCAGTTTTTGCGCCTGTCTCTTTAAGCCCCCCTTCTGAAAAATGGTTGGTTAGTGTTTCCGGGTCTTCTACATCTGTTATCTGGGAGTCTCTGCACTGTAATTGTAGCAGGAATGACTGTAACGGCACTGTAGTGACACTTTTTACCTATGTATTTGACCTGCTACATAATCAAAAAAGTCTCGCTTGTTACAATGTGGGACCTTCAAGACCAAAATTGGCACACAAATTCTTTAATTTCCAACACTGAGTTTAAAAAAAAAAAGCTCCTACCTTACATTAAAACTTGAAACAGCACTGTAAAAATCAAAACGTACCTCTCTGAAAGTCCCTTGGGTGGTGCTGATCTTGTACACCATCCAAAGAGGAATGCAGACCATGGAGGAAAGAGCAAGCAGCCAGCCAATGACATAGCCCCACCACGGGTACACATACTCATTGTTGTACTTTAGAGGGGTGTACTTTATTAGAGAGAAGGCAAAGGTACCCTGGAGAGACAATTAAACAAGCATTACTATTGGTGAAGAACAAACAACTGAATTGTTTTGATTTCTGCAAGAGGAGAGGAGGTCTCAGTATCTGTCATCCTTTGTTTTTTTACGAATCCTTGATACTACCTAATTAGTTTGTCGTTACTCACAATGCATGTGGCTGGGGTTAAGAATAACCAACAGTACTTGATGTAAGGTCCTGGGCGGTAGCCAATCATGTCCTCAATGTTATCATAAAAGCGATCTGCACCTAAGAAAACACAGCCAAGGCATTTCAATCCCCGCTGCGCCTTTAAACAGGATAAATACTCCACACTATGTTAATTTAGTCACTGGAAAAACTCATGAAATATATTTCTCCATTTTCACCAGTGAAATGAAGCCTTTTTTTGTTTGAGGAGAGCTTACCATAGACCCATGCAATGCAGACAGTCTCAAAGATGGACATGAAGAGAAGACACATGCCACTGGCTGCATAGTAATCAAAGAGCTGGAAAACATACATGCCTCCCTACAAAGAGAGAAATAGAAAGCACTAAGTCAAAGTTACAATTGGAAAACTTACCTGCCACAGTACAATACATTTGTTTTAGGACAAAACATATCCAAAATGATTTCCGGTGGTCACGTATGTCATCCGTGGATATCTAACTGGCAAACTGGAATGTTGGTGTTATCATCATTATTATAACATCGTCACCACAGACTGGAGACACTAGTGAGGGCAGTTGTAACTCAAAGCATGGGCAAAGTACGTTATGACAGTGTCAGGGAGTCAAAAAAAAGCACCAATACAGCTACATATGTTTCTTTATAAAAATGTATAGCAGTGTCTAGATTGCCTTTTTCAGATAATAAAAAATATAAAGATAAATCTTGTTGACACCTGGGCAAAGCAATCATGTTTCCAGCTTTGCAGAGATGAAACAGTTGGCCATGGGCCCTGATCTGACCTGGTAATAAAATTCCGATCTGAGTGATGGGATCCCAAGAAGACAGCTCTAGTAAGTACAGGTGTGAATGCACCCAGGACACAATGCGGAAGCATTGAGATCCGGTCACAGATGTCAAACAGGTTGTACTCAGTAAAAGTTAAATTCAGCAGAAGAAGGGATCCTGTCCTGCATTGTCCCTAAAACAACAATCAAGTGCAACCCACCAGCATCAACTAGATATAAAGTGTATCTGTGTGTGAAAGTATTTTCAGTGATGTTAAATGATTATCTTAATGAAGGCCTGTTTACCCTGCTAGGAAATATATAATAAGGGAATACACATTAGGCTTTAAAAATATAAAGACACTGATTGTACTAAATGTTGTGACCTTCAATATAAATTTGTGTATGCTTGTGTCTATGGACATACACATGTGTGTGACCCCCTCCTGCCTTACCTCCATCAGCATAATGAGGCCCATGAAGAAGGAGAAGATGACCACACCTAACAAGAAGAGCTCCCTGCGGTTTTTACGTCTGAACACAGCAGGGTACATGTCAACTATCGCAGTCACAAGGCTCTCGACACACACAAACTGATGGGAAGGAGGTCAGAGGGGTGAGGAAAAACGGGGGAGAGAGGTGAACACAGGACAACAATTAAATCTCTGTTTGTCCGCTATAACAAAGGAAAGACTTGCCCTGCTGACTCAGTTGATGCAAACTACATTTCCAAGCCACCAGTGTTGGAGGAAGTATTCAGATCCTTTTCCTAACAAAATACTTTTTTACAGTGGTGTATTAGTATTTTTTATACTTTTGGTATAAAAAATACTAATACACCACTGCAAAGATATTTTGTTACAAGTAAAAATCCTAGATTAAAATGTTAATGATGTGTAAGTATATAACTACAATAAGGAAAATTGACTAAGTTCTAAGTATGCACCTTTGCGAGAAAAGATCGGACTCGGGCCGAGGTACTAATAAAAACTATATAAAAATAGCGTTCTTTTTACTGGTGGTCTCGGTTGCTGTTGCAGGTCGTTTATGATCATCAGATGGAACATTATACAGTTTCAGAAACGTGTAAAAGTTACATGTAGTCACTTTAAAATACTTAGTTACATTTTTTGTGTAAAAGTTACATGTAGTCATTTTTTAAATACATAGTTACATTTCACCACTGCGAGGGAGTCACACAAGCAAAAGAAATGTATTGGAAAAAATGTCTTCAAAGGGTGTTTTTCAAGTTTGTCATGTGAAATGTGTGTTGTTTCGTAAAGATAAAATCAGACCACACCGATTTTGTTGTGTAAATGTCATTGTGGAAAACAATTAAGTTCATTAAGTTGAGGAACCAACCTGGCTGTCAAGCCCCAGAAATACAATCATGATGAAGAAGAGGGCGGCCCACAGAGGAGAGAAAGGCATCATGCTCACAGCTCGGGGGTAAGCTATGAAGGCCAGGCCAGGACCTGCAGACATGAGTAAAAACAACATAAACTTGAGGATATGCAGCATGAACAGATCGTTTTTGCTATTCTATTGCCATTTATTTTTCTTGAAGCCTTGTATACAGTCGACAAAGAGCCTCACCAGATTCTGCCACCTCTGAGATGGGAACATTCTGTTCAAATGACATGAAACCCAGGATGGAGAAGATTGCAAAGCCTGCCATAAAACTGGTGCCACTGTTCAGAAAGCACAACGCCAGGCAATCTCTGCAACATACAGCAAACATTTCACAGGGATTCATTTTAGCAACGTTTTGCAACATCATTGAGCTCAAATTCAAACAGGCAATCACATGAATTACAGCTAATGAGGAAGTTGGTGTAAATGATGACATGTCAAGCACCAATTTTTAGTCTCAAAATCAGACTTTTTTCCACATTGAAGCATGGAAACATGTGTGTATGTTTGTATGTAAAACATAACACAAGTAGCATGTAGACATAGATAAAAGTGCATAAATCACATTAAATCACATTAGCATTTAAGCAGTGACGGACACACAAAGCACATACAGAAACACTACTTTTAGCATTAGCACTAGTATCTGACCATGCATTTTTTTTAATCTAAAATTAATTTTGAATTGAATATTGAGCCTTAAAACTGACTCCGAAAAAAAAATATGACATTTTCAGAATGGTGCACCCCTACTGGCTGTGTGAATAGAACACAAAACACTATTCCAGCCAATCAGCAACAGGCAGGACTGGTTGATGGTAGTGGGGGAGGCAGCATGTGGATATCCTGGCCAGGCCAGCTAAAGATAATTTGCACAGAATTGCTTACTGCACCTTTAACAGTTTGCATACCTGTAACAGTTATTGTTGTATTTGTTGTAGCTTCCCAGAGCAGTCAGCGACCCTAAACAGATGGCATAGGAGAAGAAGATCTGGGTGCCAGCATCCATCCACACCTTACACAAAAGACAAATTAAAAGAATAATAACAAACCACTGTAACTAAAGTACTGCTGAACTATAAGTAGACATGCAGTACATACAGTACTTTGGTTGATGTATATATAGTGTTTACATAATCAACAGGAATTAATGTACACATTCATTATAACTGACTAGTAGCAGCTGTTAAAAGTATGTCATTGGTCTGGACTTTGTTTAACGAACCAAGCTTCTATACATATAGAGAGTATAGGATCTGTGACGGCAGTCGAAAGTCATCCCTTATCAGATTCAGAAAAGGGCAAAATGTTAATCCAGCAACATTCAGGAGATGGCGAAGGGGTGGGGGGGTGGGGGGGGGGGCTGACTGTCTGCGGCTCAGTCCTGGTAGAGCTTGTGTTTACAGTCCCAGTGGTGTCCTGACCCTGCATTCAATCCTCTATCATGGAGAGCAGATGGACCCAGCAGAAACTAGGCTCCCCAGCAGAGAACCATGGGATACCTGCACCTGGTGCGCCCTCACACACACAGGGATCACTCCATCTTCTACAGGCCATCATAGGAAGATTGTTGTTTTTGTGTTCTAATGGATGTGGATATGCATTGTGGCTTTCATTTTAAGATGACATTGTTGTACCTGTGGGTCTGCCAGTCGTCCCAGGTCTGGATAAAGGTAGAACTGGATTCCGATCCCAGCTCCGGGCAGCGTGAGTCCTCTGACCAACAGCACAATTAGCATCAGATAGGGGAAGGTCGCAGTGAAGTAGACCACCTATTTAGACACATCCACACACATATAGCAATGTTTAATTTGTAAACAAATAAAGAAACATGCCTAATTGAAAAAATAAATACCAGATGTCATGCTGACAGGGCCTTTTAGTGCAAAAGAAAAATCATAAATAAAAAGCATCAGCAGGTCACCCACTTTTCCCGTGGATTTCACCCCCTTCCAGATGCAGAAGTAGCACATGACCCAGGCGATGAACAGACACAGGGCCAGGTCCCAGTTCAAAGAGCCCATGTGGTCAAGGCCTGGGGAAATCCTTAGTGCTCTTCTCCTGCAGAGAAAGGGAAAAAAACATACATCATTATCATTTTCACAACAGTAACGCATCACCAAGAGGAGGTTAGACGGTCTAAAAACTCACTCCCAGAACTCGATGACAGGAGAGGTGGCATTTGGATGCATCATTTGGTTGCTTGAGGTGTTTCTCCTCTGAAACTCCATACAGTTTTCTGGGAAGGGGGGCAAAATGCAGAAATTCTTAAACATATAAAAACATTGGTGGAACATCTTGTGCATTTTGAAGTGCATCCGTTACCTGTGTTCCATGTGTTATTACAGGATGACCAGGCCAGTTCCGAGGAGAAGGAGAAGTACAGGTAGAAAATCCCCCAGGCCAGAACAATGATGTAGTAGAAGTTCAACAGAGTCACTATCACCTGGGTGCCATAGCCAAGACCTGCAGAATAATCAACACTAATAATCAGTAACACTTATTAAAACATAGGCTACATTTTGAATATAGAAGGTACTGAAAAATTAGCTCAAAGGAATATTCCACCAAATTTACCATCTTCCCTGTCTCGGTGAGCACTCAGTTGTTGTTTTTTTACCATGGCATGGTTTCATAACATTTGCCTATATAATGCATGCTTTCCCCGGATCCCACAGTGGCTTTGCTCTCCATGGTGATACACCTGTCCTACCTACCTTCAAACAGGGGACTGATTTTTCTCCAGCAGGTAATGCCTCCCTCGCTGGTGTACTGGCCTAGGGCTGTCTCCAGGAAGAAGACGGGAACACCACAGGTGAACAGGAAGATCATGTAGGGGATGAGGAATGCACCTGAGTTGAAAAAGAGAAAATGATATCATGTCATAATGATAACAATAACAATAATAATAATAACATTTTTTAATTTTATAGGGCCTTTCATGAAACGTTTTACAGAATTATTGTGGCTAAGCTAAAGGAGATTATAGGCTGTGGTGAACAGGTGGAGTTTCAGGAGTGTTTTGTTTAAATGTCCAGGCATGTAGCATTTCAGATATCTGCAGGGAGGGTGTTCCAGAGGGGACACTAAAGGCTCTGTCTCCAAAGGTATAGAGTCTGGTATGGGGAATGGAGAGCAGGCCAGCGTCTGAGGACCGCAGGTTTCAGGGTGGGGTGCATGGGTGTGCACTTTATGTTGGTGTTACAGTGTTTAAGAGGCCACATGATGCCACAGAAAAAAGGTAAAAAGTGTCAACTATCTTTGTCCAGATTCAGTCCCGGTCCCTGGTACTGCATGTTGAGTAACATTGAGAGTTTCTTATCCACCCGTGGCACGTCTTTGGACTTTGTGGGAAATCAGAGCATCTGGAGGACATGGGATCAGAGGTAAACTCTTAACACAACCCAAGCCTTTCTTGCACTGCTACAAATGTGGACCCAGTTACAGAGCACAGCTCCAATATTTAGAGTCAATCTGCTCAAATATGGCCAAATTGTCCTAAAGTCCAAGTTGAGTTGCCTATGTCTTATCCTGCAGAAACATGCAAATCTTAAAGAAACTACAAGATACAAGATAACATAATAATGATTCGTGGAGAAATTCTCTCCCTTTACCCTCTTTCTTTCATTCTCAGATTACCTATTGATAATAAAATATTACCTATTACATGTTGCTTATGTTTCCTGTCTCTAACTTCATGTGCTGCCACTGGTGGCACCTGATTGCCTATTAATTATTCAGATTTCAAGCAAACCAAACTTGGTTTGGACAATCCTATAATCCTATAATCCTATAATACAAGTAAGTAAGATCAAGTGTAGATGATGCAGTATTTCATGTAAAATAATTAACAATTTTACTCATGCCACACATGCTATAAACAAACTGCAACTACAAAGTAAATTGATCTAAAATTGTATTACAATGAAATAGAACAAGCACTAAAAGGCATGAAGTACTGCAAGAAGACAATAAAGATTTCCAGAAAAATAAAGTAAGTAAGTAAAAGTAAGTAAAGTTTATTTATAAAGCGCTTTTCTCAGATAAAAATCCCAAAGTGTTGTACAAAAGAGCAAGTAAAAACAAAACAATTAGTATAAAATGTATATAAATATATACAATTAAATATAATTAAAGTTCCCTTAATGCTTTTTTCTTTAGTTGTAGACCTGAGCCACTGCCATGCTCTTTTGGGATTTTGTGTTGATGTCCCGTCGGGTGGCCGAGGATGTTTGCTGTGCTCAGATTTCCGCCTCTCTGCGGGGACAGCCGCTGTGAGCAAGGAGCAACAACAGCTGCCTGACCCCGCTCAGCCCTGAACCCTGACCCTGCCACCCCATGGAGGGAGAAAGAGCAGCGTCCGATTTAGCACCTACACAAGCATGCCCAAAAGCAAACACGGTCTGATTCTGTTAATTGTGAGTCTTTGAATATATCTGTTTTTACTTCTTTCACCTGAGCTCAAGTAAGTCTAAGATTGAATTATGCTTCTGAAACAAGTACTCAGGTGCTTTGTAACGCCATACATGTGGGTTTTGCACATATTTACTCTGAGTTCACTTTAATGTCAACTGTCATGACGTGTCTACTCATTCAGTGCATGTACAAAAAGTAACTCCATGGTTTACTTTAAAATTGCACTAGAGAAGGATTGAACTTTTTAAGCATATATAATGTCATAGAAATCTGTAGAAGAAACTAAGGCACATACATTAACTTCTTTCTCCATCCACACAGCTCCTCTTCCACTCACCTCCTCCATTTTTGTAGCAGAGGTACGGGAAGCGCCACATGTTGCCCAGGCCAATGATGGATCCGGCGACTGAAAGAATGAACTCTATCTTGTTGCTCCACTGGCCCCGTTCCTCCATCTTCTCCTCCAAAGACGGTGTCTGGTCCTTGGCTTGACAGATGCCATTGGGGAGGCCCGCTTTGGCTGCATCGTCTACAAAAAAGACAGAGAAGATGAGGATTGCAGCGGGTTAGAGAGGCTAGTTGTTGTTGAGTTAGAGTTGTTTTCTCTGTATGTAATAGTCAAGATGCCCTAAACCAAGAAACCAAAGACACAAAACTGTTGCAGGGTGGGCAACAGTGGAAAAATATAGTTTTTACGATGCACCAATAAGATTCTCTTTTCTTTAATTTGTGTAAAAAAATCACACAAATGAAAGAATACTTTATAGCTTTGTAGCCATTATAAATTGTATCTGTTTCAGCCAAGTGCAATGTAATTTTTATCCATACCTTAAACACAAATACAGTAATTAAATCATTGACCAAATGACTTTAAATCAACCTAAATTGCATTGTAAATCTCTAGATAATCAATTAGCAACATGACCAAGCCCCTTACCTTTCACTGCCATGTCACTTAATCTTGTGTGTATAACTCTTGTGTCAAGGCTGAAGCATTCTCTAGAAGTTTATCTGTAAATGCTCAAGTTTTAGGACTTTAACAGGACGGGAGTGAGGGGTGGGGGGTTGTAATGCTACACTTAGGCCAGCCTCTTTCTTTCTTTCTTTCCTTCCGTCCCTTTGCCTGCCCCTTTCAGAGCAAAGTACATAATCTACCATGACTCCATGCTTAAAATAAGGTGCAACTGAAGAGGCAAATGGGATGACATCTGAGCAGTCAGTAATGTATTGGTTCAATTTTGGCTGCAGTGGACTACCTCAGCTGTAAAAACTGTACTGCAGTTAGTTTTTTTTAATTCAGGCATGTAAATAATACAAATGATTTGTCACATTGTATGAGAAAAGCACCCAAATAATAAGGTTTAGATTATGGGTTCTATGCATATCCTGTCTGCAATGCAGAAAATACATCTCAATTTCATGTCTGAAGTTAAGGCTTCCCTAGTTGAAATCAATTACACATTGAAGCGTTAACGCTATTTATATTTGATGAAAGAAGCTCCTGTTTGAGTCCGAAAAAGAAATACAGTACATCCACATTATATGTTGCCATGTGAACAGTGCAACAGTTTGCTATGAATTGATGGTTATTATATAAGGCCAAAATTTAAGTTTTTAGTCATAAATTCCACTCTCAGGCAGGAACACAACAAACAGCGGGCGATGAAGATGTAATTATAGCATGAGACGACAGAACACATTATGCAATCAATTATGTTCCATTACCAACAATTAAGTTGATGTCTTGCAGCCCCTTGTGATTGCATATTTCTAACCCTGCAGTCAGCGCAGGGACAGAGGTCAGCGACTCAGACGGTCCTGTCTCTACACATTTAGATATCCATGTCTAAAGCCTATAACATTGTTTTTTTTTTACCACCTGGAAAAAAAAAACTGGAGTACCATGTTGGAAAATCAAAGATCTCAAGATAAAAAATAAGTGGAATAAAAAAAACACAAAAAACCAAGATCATCTGTCATTCTGCTTGACACAAAATTATTTTTTACACACTGCTTAAAACTGAGGGGGAAACACACATGTAACGTGGAATTCAACCTTCTAATCTTCATACCAGAGCTCCACAACATGCCAACACACCTCAACACACAACTCTTCTCTAATTGAGCTTAATGAGTAACACAGGAAATGTGAAGATTAACTCACAACCACAAATCAGCCTCTCGATGACATGGCCTTAAGTCACCGCTGGGCCTTTCAGAATTCCACCTATCAATCATCCTGAAATGTTAGCCATATAAAGGTCACAAAAGCTAGATTTTAATGATTTACTGTTAAGGAAAAACTTAGGGAGCAGACCAACTCGTGTCACATACGTGATGAAGGTTTGGGCACACACACTTACACAGGAGCACACAACGGGATCCCAATTGATGAGAAAATTAAGGCAGGCAGTAATGTTTAACCACAATGTGCTACCGTGTCCTGCTGTCCCCAACTCTCTCAAGTTCCCGTCTCCCTTTAAGTGGATTTCAACGTGGCTTAACCTTCAATGTAAACAAAGTTATTTTGGGCGCTGTAAACACATAGGCTTGAACAAAATTCCTCAGCAAAAACAGATTGTGTTATTTGTTTACTTCCTCCTTAGCAGCATGAGACAGCACTGTTATTGTACAGCTGTTACGTCTTCAGTCATCTATGGAAACAGAGTTAAAACGGCTCTTCTGCCTGGACAGGTTATGAGGTTATGTTTGATACTGACCAGAATGAGATTGGGATACCACGGTCTCAAAAGCATAGCTTGAGGATGTAGGGTGGAAATCACACTACATTAAGTGCCCGCTTTGTTAATTTTTTATATATCCATAAAAATGCACTTTATATATTTTATTTTTGCTTATACCTGTTTGTGAGATTTTTTGTTATTCTGTTTGTATATGGAATGTTAAAGAAAAGAAAAAGACAATGCAATTATCAATCATTTGACTAGGAATTGTTTATTAAAGGTGAGAAAACAAAACAAAAAAAGCCACAATCCATTTGTTTAAATGCTTAAAAGTATGTACATTATAAATAATTCCACTACATTACAACCATTTGTGTTTTTTAGTCTGGAGTCCTACATATTGAGATGTTACTGTCTGAAGGGCCAGGCAGAGGGCAGAGGGCAGAGGGAGGAGATTCAGGATGTCCAGTAAAACACGACAGGGGACACGTTATTTGCTTATTTGCACCGAATACAACAGCTGGAGAAAGTGGGTGTTTGTTTGATTGAAGGTAAGTCTACCAAAGATGTTTTAGTGTTTAGGGGAAATCCCAGAAATAGCTGGTGGGTGTTTTTTTTTTACTAAAATTGCTGAGGGAAGACTAAGTTGTCTGTGTGTGTGTGTGCTAACAACCTTTTTAACAGGTCTTAGCGCTCGGAGAGAGAACATGTCATTGCTGAAGCCACATGGTGACAGTAGGACTCTTCTCTTCTTCTTTCTTGTGCTCTATAATCCAGGCAGTTACAGATAGGCACCCTTTTCTTCCAAGCTTATTCATAAAAGGGCAATTTTTTCCCCCTCAGATACTGTACAGTCTTACAGCTTGAGAGGTTGAAACACTAGCCTGGATACTAGGTTTTGTGTTCATTGTGTGAGGTACAGTATTCAAACTCAGTCGTAGGCTGGGTTTTTTTGTAAGCGCTAACTGCCCTGCTGAGGCTCTTGCTGCTGCTGATGATGATGATGTGAAGCTGCTGGGTTTAGATGAGAGACGGAGGACGGGTGAGACCACGAGGCCACGACAGACGATGACGGCAGACTCTGCATGCTGCACATCGATGTCGACAGCACTATGACGCTCTCCTCTGCCACCTCCTCCACAGTAATGGCTCCGCCGCCCGCCCCGGCAGCCTTCCGGGAGCAGTCCACGCAGATGTAGTCTTCGTTCTCGGCCATTTCGCAGGACACGCCCACGCACACCTGGTGGAACCACTCGTCACAGCCGCCGTCGCACTGCACCCAGTCCACCTGGAATACACACACAGACAAATGCGAGTGTGAGTGAGGATTCACACAGACAAGGAAACATGACATTTATATTTTTGAAGAAAAAAAGTAAGTTAAGTAAGCCTTTGCAGGTTTCCGGTGTCATCGATCCGGACTAGTGGACGATGCTAATCTAGTTTGACTTTATGCTAATCGATTGAACCCGAATTTGTCTGACACCTTCTGGCATTTAAAAAGCAGCCTACATTACCAGCCTGTGCTGAGGCATCACGGCACAACATTTTAACTTGTATTTTAAGCAGTGTCGGGCAGTAGCTTAGCTCTTTTATTGATCATGTTGTATAGTAGCATTCAGTTTCCCAGAGTATCTAAATTCTAAGCACAACTTTCTGCTGCGGTCTGAAGTAAAACTGCTCGCCACCCAGTGCTCCAACCTGGTGTTAAAATTCTGTATACCAGCCCGGTATGGTGTTTGAAATCCGGTTTGAGAAAATTAACTTTATTTGAGACCTGTTTCTGTCTCAGGACCAAACAAGATCTGGCAGTATATTAATAAAATTACTGAAATTTAACTTTGAATCCATCCACACACAATCACTACACGTTCAAACGAGGCCACGCCCCTTTAGGAGACAGGAAGTGTGTACCGTTTCCTACCAATGGCGCTGCTTGAAATGCACACTCTTTGACACATCCACAGCCAAACACTGATTAACTGTAGATGAGTTTGGGTGTCTCACACCAATGTTGAGTACAGTACTGACTAATTGTAGAATAACATTTTTTAAAAACATTGGGCTGCTTGTACACAATCAATATCTTAAAAATCCTTCTCCCACTCGTCAGCTTCTCTTCATACGCATCTCCTCCGCTGACTGGTATACATAGATTTACTAAAGCAAAAACAATGGCATTGTTAAATAAGTGTGCTTTAAATAAAATACTAAGTGTCACATATTTTTACTGTGAGAGGAAAACGGGTGAGGAAGTACTCAGTTTCCATCTCAATCCAGTGTTTCCTCTCTTGCCTTAGCGGGCCACCAAACTTTCTGCCCCAACGGTATTAGAAATAGGGCTGTACAAAAGGCCGTCTATCAGCAGTGACTATTAGAGTGCATGTTGAGATTTGCACGGACGCACACTTCAAACCGCCAGCAGGCACTAGCGCCACTAGGCGAATGGGGAGAATAAAGAGAAAAAGAACTAAAAATTAAAAATAAAGAGACTGCTGCTGTCCGGAGCCAGTTGAGATTGCGTGTGTGCATCCATGTTGTCAGTTCATTTAAGCCTGTTATTGTATTAGTCTATAGTTCTTGAAAATTTTAATTAAGTTAACTGGTGATTTCCGTTTCCGTTTATATTCTTCACCTGCTAGCTAAATTGAATGCCCTTCTGGCGGGTGGGGGGGGGGAATCCTAAAGGAAAAACAAAGTAATAACACCAGACAGGTGTTAATCTTCACGACTCCAGGCGTAGCCGACCTAGTTTAGAGCAGCAAATTTATAATTTCCCCATCACTACACCTGCAAGCCTACCAGTTCCTTGCCCCTGATTGGCTGCCCAGGGGAAGGAGACTGGCCACTGGTTAACTTGGTGGACAGTCTTGGTCCGCGGCGCTGTCTCCAGAAAGAACCACATCGGTGTGTCCTGTTAATACGTTATGTGTAACTCTCTTTAAGGTGTTCCAGTGCTGTTTCAGCTGTTGATATTCTTTAAAGTTCAATGAAATCCATTTTTAAAAGTGTTCATTATTAACTCTGCAAACAAAAAAAACTGTGTCACCTCATGATGAAAGTATCAGCCAGAATTTACTGCCTCTCTCGGTGTGGTCGGGATGTTACTACAAAGGGTCAAGAATGATCTAACTGTAGTCTATATGGAACTCTCCATGGCGGACATCCATTTCCCCCATGTGTTTTTTTTGGGGGGCTCTGGGACGCATTCTGATGTCTAAGTATATTGTTTGTGGTTTATATCTGTTGATAGTGTCTAAATTTATAAAAAGAAAAAAAATACATAAGATAATGTTGAGATAATTATCACATGAGTTTAGTCCATATTCGTAGTTAAGACATGGCTTTAAATGAATACTCAAAAAATATTTAAAACATATACTGTATAAGTTTGAGTTTTGAAAAGGTGCACAATCACACGGTGGCCTTTGGCCTCTGTTAATTGCTAAACCGTAGCTGAAGAACTGAAAGAGCTCAATGTCCTCACCTTATCTTTACAGGGTCTCTGGCAATTCTTGGCAGCGCACACAGCATTCTCGTCGTTGGAGTCTTCAGCCCCGGACCAGTCATACTTGGAAGGAATGTCAAGAATCTTCTTCTCCTTCCTCTTCTCCAGCCCATCCCTGATGGCCTCTGCCTTGGCCGCTGCCTTCTCTTTTCTCTTCCTCTCCTTCTCCTCCTTGGCTAACCGCTTGGCCAGCTGCTTCATCTCCCGGTTCTTGTCGAGGTTGAGCTTCAGTTTCTTCTTCTTGGGTTTGCCCCCAAGACCCAGTTCCAGACCCACCCTTTTAAGCTCTTTGGACTTTGTTGGTCGCATTTCACCCAGTGTTGAAGCCCCCCCGGTGGCGGCGGCGGCGGCAGCCATCAGCATGTGGTGGTGCTCTGCTCTTTCCAACTTCCGTTTCCGCTTCTTCTCTGAATCTTTCAGCTTGAGTTTCAGAGGCTTCTCCATCAGAGAGTCGTCGGGCTGTAGAGAAGGAAGGAAAGATGAAAAGACAATGACTGTTTCCATTTCTAATTCTAATTCTGCAGTTATTGCAGGCATGTTTTCCCCTAATTTGACCTGTATCAATGCATCTATTCCCAAAACTCTTCATCAGAACCAACCAGATTTATTCAAACCCAAACCACAATGTTTAGTCACTACACAGCTATTGCTAAAGGGTCCAGCTGCGCAATCAGGTTGCATAATGGACGACCTCCCTACCTCCATTACCTGCAGGAATCTTTCCTCAGAGGGGGGGTGCGTGGCCTGTAGAATCCTCCAGATGTGCTGGGTCTCATCCAGGGAGACCTCCAGCAGGTCTCCCAGCATCATCAGCTCCTCCAGCTGAGCCTTAGCCTGAGGGGACAGCTCGAGCACTGGCGGCTCCAGGCTGCGAGGTACCAGAGGGGTCTTCCTGGGTTGCTTTCTGGGCGTGCTCATGTCTGAAATGTTAATATTTCAAGTGTGAGATGATGAAGGTCCGTATTTCAGAGGAACTCAAGGACACAAACAACTCTATCAGAGGAGTGGATTTTGTATTGTATTACAAGTGTTCAAAGTTAAAGTGAAAGTATCTCTATTAGTCTCCCAAAGGACAAATTTGTTTTGGACACAGAGAGAAATTGCTGCAAGAGATCCAACAAAGACACAAAACGAGCACAGGATTCAAAAATGTAAAAGACAAATGTACATTAAAAATAAAAACTGTCTTTGAATCATTTGTGACAACAACACAGGGTGAAGATGGGCTATGATGGGTAGGCAGACTCAAAGCAACAGAAGTAATTGTAGGGAATGTGGCCTCACTTTGTACACAGGACTTGGAAGCTGAGGAGTAGGCATGTTCGGCGCAGAAGGAGGGCGTGGCAGCCGGCCACATGTGACTGACCACCTCCTCAGACTTGACAGGAATCTCCTCATCACAGAAGAGGTAGGGCTTCACCTCGCCTGGGTCCTGGAACAAAGCAGACACCAACAGGGAAGAATCACAAAACAATCCTGCTTGCTAATAGGCGGCTTGAACAGCATTACTTGCCTCACATACCTTCATGTCATAACCGTAGGTCTCCCTGATGTCCTCGTCTGAGTCCGTCTCCTCGTCATCGTAGTCTACGGACTGGCGAGGCGATGCAGCTCTGCTGAAACCTGACTGCTGGAAAGTCTGGATGTGGCCCTGAGGAATGGCACAAACACACAAGTCACAAATTAGGTCAAAGGATGTTTTAATGGTCTGTGTATTTAGCCCTTTTTTCCAGTCATACAGTGCCTGACATGTGTCAGGTACACAAGAGCAAAATACCCAAAAAGCATAGTTGCCTCTGTTTTCCTTTTACAGTGTGATACTAAATGAAAAAAGACAAAAGCTTTGCCTGACATATTCAAAAGGCGTAATTAAATAATATAATATGTAAAAATAAGATAAAAGGTTCTGTATGTTTATTACATCTATGAGAAATCAGACTGTCATCTGCCGCCTGTAATTCCCTGCATTGTTTTTGCATTAAAGAATGTCAATCTAGTCTTGGGGTCTTTTTCATAATTACACATTAGTGCCCTCTTCTGATGCACTCCATTTTTACAGCCAAAGCTCCAATGGGAAACCACAATAATTACAATCTGCAAAACAGGATTCCTAGAGTCTCACTGACGTTACTGTATTAGAACACAAATGAGACTAATGGAAAATCATTTCAGATGACATGCAAAAGTACCTGCAGGTCCGGGTTGGCGGCAGCTTTCTGCAGCTCGGCGTTGATGATCTTCTCAGTTTTCTCCCTCGCAGCTTGCTCCACCATGCGCTGGCTCAGCACAGACAGCTTTGCCAGGGCTGAGGAAAGCTCCTCCGTGGCCAGAGATTGACGTGCACGGTCCTGGTGGGACAGTTAGACTAGTGTAAGGATGGGCATTTGGTAGGGAATAAAAGCAATCCATGGAAATTTAAGTGTTCAAAATAAAGCGGATGATGGTTGTAAACAAAGTTAATATGGGTAATTCCACGCATACCTGCCAGCTCATTGCCCTCTCCGTCAAACACTGGAGGGCTTCACCTTCTGGAAGACGCACCGGCAGCTTCTGCAGCGACACCAACAGCGACAGGATGGTCTCTAATCTCGGCCTCCTCGACCGCTGACACAACGGACACAGGAATTTGGAGTCTTTGCTATTGCTCTGCCAACCCACACCAGTTTTCTTTTGAGATCCCGTCTTAGGCAGAGGCACGCAAGCTCCGTGGAACCAGTCCTTACAAAGCTCGCACTGCAACATGAAGCCGCTGGCCGTCTTTCGACACAGGCAGAACTTGACCTCCTCGATGCGGTCTGCCATGGCCATCTTGGCTAAATTGGCAGCCCGGAGTGAGTGAATGGCCTCCACTTCTTTCTGCTCTTTGGATTTGAAGGCCGCTACGACGGTGGAAGGGTCTCGCACCTCTTCGAGGCTCTCCTCCAGGTCGCTCAGGGCGTCGGGGTCAAAGCCTCCTCTCTCCTTCTCCATGAGCTCCTTGACGCGTTTCCTTTTGCTCTTGCTGTTGCCGTAGACGCCGATGTCTACGCGAGGACTGAGGACCTAACAGAAGAAGAGCACAAGAATAGCAACAATATTAAAATACAAATTAATTCTTAGAGGACACAAGGCATACTCCCCAAACGTTGATGTTTCATCTCCACAGCACTTACATCGCACTTAATCACCTTTAAGTGCACAAACACAACTGCAACTACCGGTTCTTTTTATTGTCGATTAATCTGTCAATTATTTTCTTGATTAATCGATTAGTTGTTTGGTCAATAATATCTCCAAAGATGAAAAAAGTCAATCAGGGTTTTCCAAAGCCCAAGATAACGTCCTGAAATGTCTTTTTTTGTCCTTAAATCAAATATATTCAGTTTACTGGAGTGAAGAAACTAGATAATGTTCACTAATAGAAAGCTGGAATCAGAGAATCTCAAACTGATAAATCAAAATAGTTGGTGATTAATTTAATAGTTGACAACTAATCGATTAACCATTCCAGAGCATGATATATGCTGTCTTAACTAAAATCTTATGATTGATTCATCTGAGAGACAAGTATAAGATGTTGCATCAGACTGTTTTCATAGTGGCCCACCTGGAGTAATGAGTATGTGGAGTTCTTCTTGAGAAAGGTGCGACCAGTCCTCTCCCTCCAGGCTCGAGCTGCAGCCACCTGAGAGTCCACCTGGGCCAGTGGATCAAGCCGGACAGGGATGGAGCGACCCCTGGCCAGCAGGGTCTCCAGCTGCTCAAGGTAAGCGTAGCTACTGCCACTCTGTGTGAGGTGGATACACAGAAGAGAGATTAGAGACTTTCTTTGCAAATGCCTTTTTCAGAGCAATGAGATCCAGGTTAAGACTCAATCAACAATCCTAAAGAGGCCATGTGGCTTTAGATAAGGGTTAAAAGGGCTTCTGAAGGATGAAATGTACGCATAGTACCTGTATGGCTTCCACCTTAGATGTCCACTCCTTGGCCTTCTGTAGGGCCTCTCGGAGGGCCAAAATATTAGGTAGGTATGCTGGGATGTTCCTAGCTTCCAGCACAATGCTCTCCAAGGTAACCATGCTGTGTCGAGGCCTTGGGTTATGAAACGACAGATGGGCAAGGGATGATTAGGTATGACTCAACTAATAATTAACTACATTTTTGTAAGTAGCAGCAGTTGATGTCTCTAATATGGTCAGTTAAATGGTGAACAACACACAATCCCACGTGAATGTGTCTGTACTCATTTGTAACCGTGCAACCTTACCGGGCCTGTAGGCAGGCGCGGGCCTTATCCTCCCATCTCTCTGAGACAGTGAGGATCTCTTGCAGCTCGGCCATGGCCTTCTCCACAGCGTGGTGGGGAGCCAGGCCCACCCCAGAGTCTATCAACCGCTTCATCAGCTCCAGGGTGACGCGGTGAGGCTCCGCCAGGGTGATGCGCACCTGGGATTCAAGGACAATGGCACGTGTTACATGAGGCCAAAAATTACAACAACTCTTTCAGGGCTTTAATCGTTTCACTAAAGCACCATCGCAATATCAACTGGATATATAAACACATCACAAAAGGATGCAACCTATCACGGAAGAACAAGAGATTTGTGTGTATTGAAAGAAAATTATCAGTAAAACAAATGTTTATGGTTCAGGATTAGGGTGGGTGCCTTTAATATCCCACTCAATGTTCAATTTGTTAAATCAAAGAATGTTGGAGATGATTTCCTTTCTTTCACTTGTTTTAAATTCAACAAGCAATTTGTTTTATTTTTGTAGAATCCTAAAAGCAGCAGAATTGCAGTACTGAATACACTTGAATACCTTTTTACTTATCGCAAGTAATATCGGTTTTGCAGTGTTCAACAACATTATTGCAAATTGCATTTTCTCCTCATATCGTGCAGCACTAGTTTGTGGGTGTTGTGGGAGCCCACCTCATCAAGCCAGCGGGCCTGCTGGAGCTCCTGTTTCAGTCGGGGCAGCTCTGGCAGCTCTACATCCAGGCCACTGCCCAGGTCCAGCAGTGCCTGCAGTTTGGAGGAGTCGGGCATCTCATCTGACAGTGCCACCTGGGCTCGCTCGTGGAAGTCCTCCACATTCTCCAGTAACTCCTGGAGGAAGGTGACAGACACACAAGGAGTGAGGGAAGGGAGTGAAAAGTGAGGTAGGAGTTTCAGCAGTAAGTGAATAGTATTAATGGTGAATGATGAAAGTGTATAGGACGAATAGGGAAAAGAGGAAAGAGTTTAAAAAAAGGAATTGAGGTGTGAACTGGATTTCTTTGATAACTGCGGGTAAGCCATGTGGCGAGCACAAAGGCATGGCGAGGACTCACTTTGACTTGTCGTGCTTGGCTGATGATGCAGGGCAGCCTATACAGCTGATCCACAAAGGCCTTGAGCTCATCCACTGTCAGTTTGGTACGGTTACGACTGCTCTCCGAACGCAAACGGCTGCTGCAGACACACATGGAAAACGAGTGACGGATCAGTTCCCGTTTGTACCTGATCAGACACAGCATTGATTTGCAAATGGAAATTTCTTTCCATGCATGCTAGGTTATCAGTTAATTGGTTTCTGTTGAATTACATTACAGCTTAGTGCATCCATGCCCACTGACCTGTGCCGTTGCTTGCGACTGAGCAGCAGCTGAGCGACAGAGGAGCACGTCTCGGCCTCTTTGACCATCTCCCTCAGGCGACGGAACAAAGCTTTCTCAGGATACTTCCTGTCCTCTGCATCCTCCAGCAAAACCTTGAGCTCAATAAGATCTGTGAGACACAAAACAATCATGCAATGGCACAAAGAGATGTGCAACATGTATATATCTTGTAATAGTATCAAAGTGTAAAACCTTTCTTGTTTTTCTGGTCGGCAGCCAAGGCCTCTGTGACCCTCTTTGCCCACGTGTCATAAGACTGAGCCCGTGTCTTGACCCCATACAGCATGGACGGAAACTCCTCCAGATCGTAGCGATACCTGAAATATATTGTGCGGATATCTACTTTAGAATATGATGTATGTGTTCAAGCAAATGTCAAGGCCATAACAAATTAGATTTCTTGACCATCTGCTGTACATGGTTGTGTTCAGTACTGTACTTAAACAACAGGTCTCTTACCGAAGACACTTGCTGCCAAGTGGACAGTCACAGAGATCTGCTGCATGGGTCAAGCAGACCAGTCGGTCAGGGCTGCAGGAACAGGTCAGTGCAGACAGGAAACAGGTTGTCTTGCACTTGTGACACTGGCGCTCATCGTCAGGTAGAAGTTCAAAAACCTCCTGCTCTGAGGACAGCACCCCCTGCAGATTAGGAAGAGAGAAAACTGATGATCGCTAAACAACCCGTGACAATATTAAGCTTGCCATTTGAAAGGGACACTAAATAAGCACGAGTTGAGGCTGTTATCATCTGTGAGAAACTACAGGAGGCAAGGCACGGGTTCAAAGCCGAATAACTGCCAATCACCCAAACCTTCTACATGCATAAGTTGAGCAAAACCAAGAAGAAGGCATTTACCATTTCCTGGACAGCCTGTCTGAGTTTTGTCTCCTCCTCCATCATTTCTCCCATTTCCTTGAAGACAGCAGCAGCTAGCTCCACATCAAGACTCTCTGGATCAGAAGCCATCTTGCACAGCAGCTCCTCGTGGGAGAAGACGCAGTAGCGGTGAAGGCGTCGGTAATGGGCCACACACTGACGACCCATGGGTAACTAGGGAAGGGCATGCGTTAAACATAAAATTGCACATTCATCGCCCCGCAAAAAAAATGTCAAAGTTGTTTGTTCTTTTTAAAAGGAAGAAATATTTGCTTTCCCCTCACCCAGTCAGCGGTGCAGAAGTTAACAGCCTCTGCGAAGTTGTAGCCCTGGTTGAAGCCGCTATGATAGGCCCTGGGGAAGGTCACCACAAACTCCCCTGCACACTGATTGGTTCTGTACACCTGAGGGGGGGGGGGAATAAACACATACATATCACTTATGAATCAACATGGCAAATATGTATTGTAATCATCCAACCCCACAAAAGGCTCAGACTACATACAGGGACACCGTGCTCCATGAGGACATTGGGATTCATGATGGTGACCAGTTGATGGAGGAGGTCAGGTTGGGAGTCAAACAGCTCTGGAGCCAACTTTTTCATAACGGCCTCCAGCTTCTCGGCTGCAGAGGCCGGCACGCCATACCAAGTCTTCGGTTCACCCCTGGAGGAGAGGAATAAATTAAATAATCTTTTTAAAATATCAGCAGCATTCTTTGCTTTTAATAGTGTAATTTCTGTTCCCACCAACATTCATTATGTCAGAATTGAAATTAAGTCTTGTGCGGACATTTTTTTCAGTCTCACCAGTGCAGGAAGTTTATGGAGTAACTCCAGTGGTCCTCGATGTGCCAGCAGAATGAAGAGAAACACATGCCCACATAGAGCCAGGGCACCTTCATACCCGAGATGTCCACATTGATGTGGGTGAGCACCGACTGCTCCAGCACTGGCATGTTATTCAGGTTCCAACCTGAGTTGGCATACTCCTAATAGAAGAGCAAACAAAGTGCTTGCTTTCACTTTAGGACAAATGACATGTTTTACTTAACCCTTTGTCATAGAGAAAAAGCTTTTAGTGGATCTGTCAGATGGAAGTCTGATGGATATGAAGTGATGTCTAACGAACACAGGGGAATCCCCATCATGAGTGGGATGGTCCGATACCATTTTTTGCTTCCCGATACTTGATCTTGCCTATCAGCCGATACCGAGCAATGATCCAATACCAGCGTGACATATATTTTATTATGTTTTATCAACTGTATCCCACTATCCCTGCATGGATGTGATATGATGTGATTTGTTGTCGGCCTGGCTCGGGTTAAACTCTTTGTGAAACATAAACGACCACAAACAATGAACGATGTATAACTTTCTTTTATTATCCAGTTTGACAGAAAGTCATAACGGAAAAAGAACATATATAAACTACTTTAACGTAGATTTTCTTTAGGGCTCTATTACGGGGTATCAGATCGGTGCATAAACTCCCGTATTTCCGAATACAGAGACCAACGTTTAGGCAGTATCGGAGGCAATACGATACTGGTACCGGAACATCTCTAATGGAAATATAAAGTAACAATCTTCTCACCTCTTCATCTCCCATTAGTCTCCTTTTACCGTCCCTGACAGGAAACCCGCTGCCCACCTCCTTGGAGCTAATGTCAGCTCCGTACTCTACGATGACATCTTCCTCGATGCTGCTGACCAGGCGCCAGAACTCTTTCTCCACCAACTCTGTGGGGACCATCTGGAGGGCACAAGACGGAAATAATGAAATCCCCTGCCTTCTCTCAACAGGGAAAAGCCTGTGAGCAACACATGTAACCTCTAATTGTTAAAGCAGAAAGTGTGACAGCTAGATAATGGAAGGATACCTGTGTAACAGTGCACATATTTGAGCTCACTAAAAAGGATCTTACATACATGAACAGGCATGTTGAAATAGTCAGACTTGAAGTGGTCAGCCATTTCTCCAAAGCTCTGGAGACTGTACTCCCTCACTGCCTGCTCGAAGCCAAATGCCTCCCTGGGCTTACTGCACTCCTGTGAGGGAAGATGGACCACACTTTTATTATAGTACGAATTTACATCATGTGCATTATGCATAAGAGGGTCAAATGTGTAATAGAACAACAAGGGAATAATAATAACTCTTATCGTTTGTTAGTTGGGATTGGCATTTCAAGCAAAAATACTATTCCAAATTAACTAGAAACAGTGAGGGAAGAAAGTATCTGATCTCCTGCTGATTTTGTAAATTTGCCCACTGACACTGATTTTATGGTAGATTTATTTAAACAGTGAGAGACAGAATAGCAACAAGAAAATCCAGAAAAATGCATGACAACATTTTTATAAATTGATTTGCATTATAATGAGGAAAATATGTATTTGACCCCCACTCAATCAGAGAGATTTCTAGATCCCAGGTGTCTTTTATACAGGTAACGAGATGAGATTAGGAGCCCACTCTTAAAGGGAGTGCTCCTAATCTCAGTTTGTCACCTGTACAAAAGACACCTGTCCACTGAAGCAATCAATCAATCAATCATATTCCAAACTCTCCACCATGGCCAAGAACAAAGAGCTCTCCAAGGATGTCAGAGACTAGATTGTAGACCTACACAAGTCTGGAATGGGCTACAGGACCATTGCCAAGCAGCTTGGTGAGAAGGTGACAACAGTTGGTGCGATTATACGCAAATGGAAGAAACACAACAGAACTGTCAATTTCCCTCGGCCTGGGGCTCCATGCAAGATCTCACCTCGCGGAGTTGCAATGATCATGAGAACAGTGAGGAATCCGCCCAGAACTACACGGGAGGATCTTGTCAATGATCTCAAGGGAGCTGGGACCAAAGTCACAAGAAAACAATCGATAACACACTACACCGTGAAGGACTGAAATCCTGCAGTTCCCGCAAGGTCCCCCTGCCCAAGAAAGCACGTGTAAATGCCCGTCTGAAGTTTGCCATTGAACATCTGAATGATTTAGAGGACAACTGGGCAAAAGTGTTGTGGTCAGATGAGACCAGAAGGAGTGACTCAAGAAGAAGCACATTAAGATCCTGGAGTGGTCGAGCCATTCTCCAGACCTTAATCCTATAGAAAATCTGCGGAGGGAGCTGAAGGTTTGAGTTGCCAAACGTCAGCCTTAAAACATTAATGACTTGGAAAGATCTGCAGAGAGAAGTGGGAAAAAAATTCTCCTGAGATGTGTGCAAACCTGGTGGCCGACTACAAGAAATGTCTGACCTCTGTGATTGCAAACAAGGGTTTTGCCACCAAGTACTAAGTTTTGCAGAGGGGTCAAATACATATTTCCCTCATTAAAATGCAAATCAATTTACAACATTTTTTACATGCATGTTTCTGGATTTGTTGTTGTTATTCTGTGTCTCGCTTTTCAAATAAATCTAAAATTAAAATTATAGACTGATCATTTCTTTGTCAGTGGGCAAATGTACAAAATCAGCAGATCAAATACTTTTTACCCCACTGTAACTATTTGGACATTCTTTGAAGACAACTGTCAGTCATCACACGTTTATGTAATAATGTAAGATTAATGTAAGAGCAACAACTGGAATTTATACACACACACAATAAAATGATTTTTTATTAAAAAAGCCTTTTTCTGTATATGCAAATGGGATGATGTACGTGTTTATTTGCATACAGAGCTAGGAAGTGAGATCCTGTTACATATGGTCATTCAAGATGCATGTGTAGACGCACAGCTGACATCCTTAGGGCTGTCCACTTGAGATCTGATCACCAAAGACGCATGTAAATGCCAAGTCTAAACAGTCTCAGAAAGAGAGAGAGAGAGACCATTCATGATTTTCCCACTGTTTCACTGAACACCTGTGTTGTGACTATCAGCCTTGCTAAAAACGACAGATTCAAGCGTAACACATAAACAACATTCAGCCGAACTGCATTTCATTTCCTTTTCTTTTTTGAAGACATTACACGCAGACCTGTTTGACAGCTGTCATTGTCTTTGCATGTTTCTCCTATTTGTACATAAACATATACCCATTTTGACGCACTGTAGCAAAGGCTATGCTGCCCCCGCACGAAAAAAAACTGAACTGGACGTTTTACACACGTTTTACCTCTGCAAAAACAAGGGAAAATGTATCTTTAAAGACAAAACGATAGTCGCTTAAGCTATTCGAATTTTTATTGTTTAAAAGTTACTATGTGTAACTTATACACGTTTCTGAAACTGCGTAATGTTCCATCTGATGATCATGAATGACCAGACCACAGAAAAGAAGGAAATTAAATGAAGGACCTCTTTTCCTGCTTCCAACGTTAGCTAAATGATTAGATATACCAAACTTACTTTTCTTCACTTTCCTGCAGCACGAGCGCACAGCTGAAAGGAACATTGCAACTGTTACGCTACGCATGTCTATTTTTTCGCTAAGAGGAAGCTCAACAAAAAGCCATTTGTCAACACTAAATATTAAACAAAAGCCAGACACTATATAGTATTAAGTTGCTGTGAGGTCTAGCCTACATTCTCCACTTCTAACCAGAGGCAGAACATAACGTCATCTCGGAGATTCTTTACTTCACAGCGCTGTGCAATGCGAGAAAATCTCAGAGCTGAACCGGGGTTAATTGAGTCTACTGCTAACTTACAACACTAATAACATCACCATTCACCAAATACCCCCTGCAAATCAAATCCCCTACTTCACTGTTAACTGTCTAGCCACTAAAACTGTGTATAAATTAACACATCTGCTGAAGTAATAAATTTGGTGGTTGATATGTACTGATTAGCTCTTATAACGGGTCGGGTAGGTCGGGTTGCATATTAAGTGGTTTGGGGTCCTTTTGTAAGTAATTTTGGGGTACAATTTCATTTTGATAATACCACAGTCCAAGCAATCAACCCGTACCAAACAAACACATTTTCAACAGGCACTGGACAATGCCCAGAAAAGGCGGAGGGCCTCCATTCATTTTTGTCTGAGTGTCAAAAGGACTTTTGCATGTCCATTTGTCCATGTGATGATACGAAAACCTTTTTTTATTTCTTTACGAACTTTAATTTGCCAGACAGCGTTCAAGTCTTACCTCAGCAACACATTTAGGGCAGCGCCAGTCCCCCTTAGGCACGTCCTGTAGAGGTGGGATCAGGCAGAAGGTGTGGTAGCTGTCGTCACAGCCGTCACACAGCAGGAGCCGGTCCTCCTCATCGCCCCGGCCACACACCAGGCAGAGGTACAGGTCGATCTGGGGGATCAACACCACCGAAAAATACAGGGACGGTCACGCGGCAGTTTTTTCCAAGATTTAATGAACCATCAACCAGCAGGCAAATGATAAACACGCTGAAATGACACTCACAAAGTTGACCTCAAGGGTCTCCTTGCGTGGTCTCATTTTAATGGCAAAGGCCTGGGCTTTGAGGTGACGCTGCTTCTTGTTGAATCCGTCATCTAAGCGAAAGGGAAAAGGTGCCATTGTGAGAATAGAAATTCTCACAGTAACGCCCACGATTGATTGCTCAGTGTCTGTTGTGGGTGAATTAAAGGTCAACCAAAAGAGATCCTTACCAGCTGATACAATCTCCAAGCCGACCATCTTGGGACTTGTACCAAAGATCTTTAGGCCTTTAGGCTCCTTGTTTTCCCTCTAGAGAAACACAACAACAGCAGCCTGTGAACCAGAGTGATCCTGCTAAATGGCCAGATGTTACACGGATTCTTCTTTTCAGATTGCTGCAGGGCTGTTATGTTTTAAAGCAAAAATAAACACAGACACGCACACACACACCCTCGCGAGAAGTTATCACATTGTGGGATTATGAGTGAAAGCAGAGCTCCATCCAATCTGTTCCTCTGTGTCAGTAAGACGTGTGCCTCAATATGAGATACAAAGGGCATATTGGTGGTTGGAAATTATAATGGGCTGCACAACCTGCATGCTGAGTATTGGCTGGGAGTTACACACCCACATGGGACGCAAAGGCTCTTGGTTGATGCCAAAAAACACCACGCACTCACCAAAATAAAATAAAACTGAATACACGCAGAGGACAGGGGCTCTGTAGATACAGACACCACCACACACTTCTAGTGAGTGCTAAATAATGACTGAGGGCATTTTCACACCTAGAGTCTGTTTGTTCTTGTCCGCATCACTAGATGAGTTTTTAAACTTTCCCCTTGGTTTGGTTTCATTTGACACATAGAATCCAAGGCAACCAAAATGTGTCATTAGAAACCCCACAAGAACATTCACTCCGCTTATTCATCAGAAGTGTCTGGGATAGGAGCAAGAAAGTAAATACACGAAGTTTCTGACTTGCGGAATAGACCATTGGTGCTGTTTGAGATCGCACCATGTTCTCACCACATGCAAACCGCTCCAGGGATCAATTGAAAGCAAACCTATGGATGCTGTTGGTGCGGTTGCTGCACTCAAACCTGCCAAACAAACCGCATCTAGGGGGCAAACAAACTCTAGTGCGATAATATCATATAGCTGTACAACAACACTCTTTGAAAATGACTTAAGCATAAATTATGGCCTTGCGGAGGCTCCATGCAGAGCTTTTGCCATAGCCTACATAAGTGTTTTGCGTCGATCTTTTTGAGAGAATAGCAGGGCCCCCATGTGTGTGTTGGGAGTGTGTGGTTGAGCGAGTGAGAGAGTGACAAGATTAGTTTCAGCGCAAGTACCGACTCTAGAGTCATAGTAAGAGAAACAAAGGGTCTCCCCTCTGCTTTCTGACCACCGTTGGAAATCTGTAGCAGGAAAAGTTAACCCTCTCCTTGACTTTTTGTTGTTTATGGAGAAGGAGAACCTGGAAATGAGTCGGGGGGGGAAATGTAACGCAACTAAGCCACCGTTGCTTGACGTGCGTCTCCGCAACGCGTAGCTACATTTTTTGAGAGGTGCACGTTGGGCCACGGCGTAGGTCCGCTTCTCCACGTACGTACCTACGTACGTAGCAACGGTGTAGATTTTACGCAGAAGCATAAACCATGCTTTAAATTGAATACTGAGCTCCAAAAGGATGAATTTGTGACCAGTAACTTTTTTTTAAATGAAGATAGGTTATGAAATAAAACTTAAATCGTATAACGCTTCTGAGGTCAGCTTGGCACAATTTTTGTACAAATGGTTTTTGTAGTGTTTCCCAATCCCCGAGCCATTCCAAATACAACATGTAATCTCTGTTTACCTCAGACTTAAGGCGCCTGGAGCGTCTCTCAGGCAGAAGACGCTCCTTGGTCTGCATAGCATCACCCTCCCAATCTTTCTCCTTATCCTCCTCCTCCTCCTCATCTTGCTCCTCATCCTCCACTGCCTCCTCACCAACTCCCTCATCAACCTCTTCCGCATCGTCGCCTTCCTCATATAGCCGCTGGATGCCCTGGTTGGAGAAAGGGGTGGAGTACAAACGAATTAAGTTTTGGAAACCTTTTCTTATTACTGTGACATTAGGCCGCCACAACAACAACAGCTACATGTTTTATTTGATTAGGCCAAGATTGGTTAATGTATAAAATGATCAAAGAGTTAAATTTGAGAGCAACACTGGGAAAAGCCAAAACTACTTTAGCTCATTGGCAAATAAAGAGTGAACACCAACTTACATAATGTACAGTTAAACCCAGTATTCAAGAGTATGCCCTTGGTTGTATTGGTTGTAATTATGGTTGTATAATTCATGTAGACACTGTACTGTACATGATCATGGGTGAATTTCCACTAGGGTTTGGTTTTCTGATTTCTGATGTGCAGCTGTGTGAAGCACGGTCAAATGGGGTTAGTTTGTCTATGTTAAATGAGCAGAACTCACTGTCAACGTGGCCCCAGACTGGAAGAGTTCATATGGATAAAGGATCCTCTCATAGTGGGAGCGCAGCAGTGAGCCGGTGCCTTTCCCAGCTGGGAAGCCCATCCGGCTAGCCACCTTGGACCACCTCTTCTCTTTACACGCATTCTCAAAGCCACCCTCTGAGGAAACAATCTGAAACACACAGGTGTTCAATATGAGCATTTATACTATCATTAAGGACAAACAGATCTACATAAACCAGCTGAAAACCCATGTTATATAATTAGTCAAAAACCAACAGCGCATTAAAAACATGGATATTGTTTTACCTTGCTGAGCTGATAGAGGTCCAAAACCTTTCTCTCCACGTGAGGAAATCGGGTCTTAGAACCCTGCAGCTCCCAGAACTTAGCGATTTGATCCAGAAAGTTGAGCTTAACCCGAGTGAGGGCCTGGACAGGCAGCAGAGAGAGGAGAGAGGACACTGAATACAGGAGCCCACTGTTATGAACACAGGACACCTCAGGCAAAATTATGTTTGAATGGCTGCATTCTGATACACAACCATACTGTGAAAACCTTACAACGCCCATATTGGAGCTGTCCTGCTGCCATTATTTTACATATGTTAAACAACATTAAGTAGAAGGCTTGAAAAAAAAAACAGAAATCTCAACAGGTGCAAGACAGAAGGTATTGCATGTGAAGACAAAAGTCTGTTGCTACTTAAGAAGTCTGAATGAAGTCATGTTCCTAAGGAAGTATGTAAGCAAGTAAAATGTATTTATAAATTGATTTTCACAGACATACGTTGCATTAAGCAATGCCTAAGACACACCCTTACTCCGTTTATTGTTATGTAGGCATGATGCATTTTCTTGGCAAACTTACCTCCAGTTCATTTAGTCGTTGTACTCGAGGAGTGAAGCGGAAGTTGCGTACATCGCAAGCGAACGGAGGCTGCCAGTCCTGATAGACAACAAAATAGAATCGAAATCCCTCAACAACATCAAAAATGAGGAAATTACAGCAACAACGCTGTCTGCAACTTAAAAGAAATCGGTGTTTCTCAAATAAAGAACACGAGCAGGGCTTATAAAGTTATGACTTTTTATAACACAATAGTTATACAGTCTGAAAAGAGCACTTGAGCCCATTTTAGAACAGCACTTACGGTGCATTAATGCGTCCAATTTGAAGTTATCATTTCCCAAATGTATTTATGTCTATTCTGAAAGGTTTGCGGGCCACAAACACCCCAACGGTTAAAGGTCCTAGAAAATGTACTCGAATGGATGCTTGTGTCTATTTAACAACGCATAAATATGGGTTTATGGTCTGACAGGAGCGGCAGGCCTTCATGTGGCCCAATGTCGCATCTTAGCTAACGTAACAATCACTGGACTGTTACTTAGCTAGCCGTGAAGAAAACAAAAACAAAGGGATTGTAACAACTGTTAAATTCATTGCGCCTTTCCCAAACTTTTCTGGAGAACAAAGAAAACCCCAATGTCACCAAAGTACAAAATATGTACTGTGAGTCCAAAGAAATTAAGCCTTATTTGACCTCTATTAGAGTAATGGCAACTAGTAATGCCGTTGTCTATCGCACAAATTCACGCAGGCCCTAGTAAACCACAGCTACGTAGGCT
This sequence comes from Etheostoma cragini, assembly GCF_013103735.1. Lineage (NCBI taxonomy): Eukaryota > Metazoa > Chordata > Actinopteri > Perciformes > Percidae > Etheostoma > Etheostoma cragini. Next base: position 12,040,304 of record NC_048429.1, on the reverse strand, counting down.
GCGTAGGAGCATAATAGGCAAATCCTCGCATACTTTAATCCAATGTTCGAAATGATATAGGAGTTTACCTCGGGGGGTCGAATCTTGCATATGCCCGTTTTCTCTGCAATGGGTCGGATCTTGTTGATAAATCCTAAAGGATCCGAGAAATCCTCCCAAGTCGGCTCAAAAACCGGGCATTCAGGTGGGGGGACGAACTCGGCAAATGCTGACATGTTGGTGTGGTGCCAGTGAAAACAGTCTTTAAAAATAATATTTGATAAAAATGCACCGAGTTGAGCTCAACAGTCCATGATTATTTCCAACAATTGTCGTCTTGGGGAACTTCCTCCGTGTCCATCATGATCCTTTAAATCGCCTATAGCTAATTACTTCAATGTCAGGGCATCCCAGTCGCGATGGAGTATCATAATCTGGTTTGAAAGTGAATGCATTAATTCAACAATCAAGCTCCTAATGATCAATGTTTTCCCATCATCCGTAATCAGAGGGCCAGGGCAAGGCCGGGGAGTCTTCAGCACCACTCCCCTACCTGGGACGGAGGGCAGGGTTAGTCCGAAACGCCATCATTCCTTTTCTCACAGATGATAACTTCACCCAAAAACAGCTCTGCAGTGGAGACTTGGGCCAAGGACAATCACAGAATTTGAAATGAAGTTTGTAAACAAAAACACCCCGGCTTTATCTTTACAATGTTGGCTGTAATATTAGGTTAACGTTACGCAAGCTAGCATTGCTATTGCTAAATCTATGTACCTGGGTAATGCATGATTTCTTCGCGATGGTGCATTTCCAACAAAGTTATTCGCGGTGCTTTGGCTAGCTGGTAACGTTAATGTTCATTGGTTAGCTAGCGTAACGTAATCAGGCTCGCTTGTCCGGCTTCAATAAAAACTCTAGTCCTCACGTCCACTTCTTTAAGCACCTGATACAAGCCAAACTGGACCACAACAAGGAGGAGGCTAATAGCAAGCGTACACTGTTGACTGATGGCTTCACTCCGTGCGACAACCCCCATTCATTGAAGCATTTGAGCTATGGAAAACTAGCATGCAGCTAATTTAGTTGGCTAAAAAACAGCTTAGCGACCGCTGCTCATTGCGCAGCTAACATTGATGTTTGCTGATAAAGTAAGCTGAGCAGGACAGTCCGTCGTGGCTTCAGAAGGTTAATCGAGATCTCAAAGAAAAAAAGGCTATAATCCATTTGCTTTGTTTTACAGGAAGTCCTTTTCCGTATAATTTAACGTCGTATGTAGCTAGGTATTGTATCCGCATTAGCCGACATGCTAGCTAGAACTAGCAAGGTTGGCTAGCTGTTGTGGTGCCTTCAACAACACTCGGAATCATTTTACTACTTCCGAGTTCGAGGCCGAGTTGTGTATAAAGGGCAGTGTTTGCCTGTAAACAGCAATTTGCAACTCTTGCCAAAACAACAAATAATGGTTGCTATTTTGTGTCAAATCAGGGAAGGTGAAACAATGCCATGCAGGCTGTACTTAGGGATGCATGTTGCAACAAAACGTTAACTTGTGGTCGCAGTAATCCCTCCTGTTACGGCTACTATCTAGACTCCACATTTGAGCAAATACGTAGCTTTAAAAATGCTTTAGATCGCCTTTTTTACTATTTTCCATGCACTTGTAATAGGCACAACTCTAATATGTCCCACGGCACCTTAAAGCAGCATTATTTATACAGGAGGGCGTGCCTTGAGCGGCTACAGGCCGCAGCTGGACCCATAGACAGTTGAAGAAAGGCTGGACCTCGCTGCAAATATGGCAATATTGCTTTAACTGTCTACAATATATGGCGAGTGAATAGTGTCATTCAAAGGATACCCTAGTATGGCGAGTGAATAGTGTCATTCAAAGGATACCCTAGTATGGCGAGTGAATTGTGTCTTTTAAAGGATACCCTAGTATGGCGAGTGAATAGTTTAACAATAAGATTGTTTGTTTAAGTACCGTTTTACGGAGGACTGATTTGAGCTTACACAGTACACATGGACAAGATACATAGACATTTAAAGAAATGGACCAACAGATCCCGTTGTTCTGGACGGAGACCAGGGAAGGATACTGGAAGCATAGACATATAAATATATGTCTATGATTAGAAGCACTTTTCCAGTGATTGCTGGGCGTTACTGTGCAGCTTCCAACTGTAGATGTGACATGAGCAACCTGTCTGAAAGTTGTAAGTCTTCTGGTAGCTGGGCCAAGAGAAATCTCAATCATTCCCAATCAGCAGAGACGGAGAGCCTAGGTATATGTTAGGAGATAACATAGACACAGGCTAATTATTGTTTACTAACATGCTAGTTAACGTTAGTAATTAAACCTAAACAGCTGATGTAAGTCGAAACTGTCTGCAAGCTTCTCCTTTACAATATGGAGATTTGTCTGTTTTTACAAAAACGTCCGCTGCTGTCAAAGTGATGTCAAAATGAATGGCAGTCAGTGGGATGGGTCGGTACCATAGACCGTTAATATGAATATACGGTCTATGGTCGGTATACGATCCGTCCTGCCTGCACGATCCGTTGTGCGCATGTGCAATTTGTTCGCGCACGCGCAGATGATAATCATGATGTACTAGGATTTACCAGGGATTTACGGTACTGCACGATCTGTTCCACATTAGCGGTCTGCTGTTAGCCGCCACCGGAAAGCTAATGACGTTAGTTTAGCTAACAGCTAATTCGGCTATAACCGTTAGCTGAGAATGCATGTAAAAGACTCTAAAAAAAATAAAAAAATAAAAATATATATATAATATATATTATATAACTAACAGTGTTATACATAATAGTTGTTAAGTCAGTTCTACTTGTGCTCATTTAAAATATCATCACTCAATACTTGTCCTTATAATTACTGTAAAGTCTTAAATAGCTGTTGGAGATATAATCTCTCCACCTCAGATACAATCCCACCAAGCTCACTCCAACAGAAAACACACCTTAACAAGCCCTGCAGATCATTCTAGAAAAATTGTGAAACAGCAGATATGGTCCAGCTCCGGCCGGTAGCCGCTCAAGTAACAGGACAAATTTATATGCATCACTTTTAGAGGTGGCATCTCGATTTCCCTGGTGGAAATCGAGATGCTACCTCTAAAAGTGATGCATATAAAGTGAAGTGATGCATATAATTTGAGGATACAAAGATGGATTTTGTTCTCAACAATTTGGTGCTTTTAGGAAAACACGTATACACAAATGTAGATATTTTAAGACCAAAGAGTCCCTGATCCATTGGAAGAATGAGTTAAATAATTTGTATAAGTCACTGAAACGGGTTAAGAATAAAAAAGCCCTTGAATTGATTTATTTACTTGAAACTCTTATCTTAATTTGAGATACCCCCTTCTATTAGTTTTTATTTTCTCTTTTTTTATAATTTATTTTTATGTGTCGATTTGTTATGCATGTTTTGGTTATAGCCTATGCTTGACTCGAGGCAAGTTCTAATTTGAAATGGATTTATAAAAATGCCTTGTTTGTTTGTACATTTGTATTCTGAACGAATACAAATAATGTGTATAAATGAGTAAGTAAAGGGACCCAATTCCTCAGACATTGCCATTTTAAACAATCCTTTAACAGAATCAGAAACATTAAAACACCAAGTTGTTGTTTAGATTTATCTCTTATGACCAAGTTTTTTGAAAAACATTACAATTTTAAAATTGTGGAAAGGTTTTGTAAAATGGTATAAAATTTGACGTACCACAATTTATTGGCAAGAACACCGTACATATTGTAAGGGAGGCCCTACATCTATTAATTTATCATCTTTCTCCTAATATATTCATCTATTTGTCTCAGTTTGAACTTTTCCTCTATTAATTTCTTACTTATCTTCATATTTGTGTCTCTCTTTGTTTTTACTGTCAATCTCTTTCCTACGTGATTTGGAGCTAATGTACCCATGTACACCAGTAGTAGCATAATGAAGCAAAAGGGCTAAACTAAGACGCAAATCAAAATAATTATTTCAGTGTGATACTGGACAGGAGTGTATCCACATGGGGGAAGATCCAGAAAACCTTGCGCAGCAATATGGTGGTGTGTTTTTTGATTTCCTGATTGTTCACTTGGGCTGAAATGATCCATTGATTATTAGAAAACGTATCTATTAAAATGTTCTGTTTCATAGCATTATACAATCAATAAACCAACAGGCATCTTTTGTACTGCTATACCAGATGGACCACAGTTTACCACATTAATGGGAATTCTTTGTTTATCATGTTTATCATTTTCCTAAATGCACTCTCTCCACTCGTGCACACTAAAGCAGCTCTCCATAAATCGCTACATTTTCATATAAACGAAGCAGCGTTCTTATGGTCGGACTCAAACTGGATTTTTAGGTATCCTGAACATGATGTAATTATTAAACATCACACAAGAAATTCAAATTACCATAATGAAAAAATAATGATAACATGTTTTATTGAAAAACATGTTTTATTGTCAGACACATTATGATCACGTGGGATCAATGTACACATTAAAATTAAGTAAATTCAAAATACTAATTTTCGTTGCAGCTGGATTGATCCAATTTAGCTGAAGTCTTGACATCTCTGACATCTAGTAGTCATCGTGAAATGGATACTCTGGGTGATCAGACCACCTGTTGAGTCAATGAAGAGAAATAGTCATTACTATCTATTGATTTATTTATTACAGGAACAGAACTTGACTCGCACAGTATATACTCACATGAGAAGTTCCACAAAACGAATATTCTTGTTCAATCCCTCAATTGCCTTCATCTCAGTCTCCGAAAGCGAGAAGTCGAAAATCTGCAGTTTAAAAAACAGACCGATAGCAACAAATTTCATATTATATTTCCTGTTTTTGAAGACGGTGTATTGCAGTCTGTACCCAGCATGCTGAATGCTTGTCTTAACTGATGCCATACAAACAAACCTGAAAGTTCTCCTTAATGCGAGCAGGGTTGAAGCTTTTCGGGATGACCACCACTCCTCTCTGCACGTTGAACCTCAAGGCCACCTGGGCTGTGGTCTTGTTATACTTTTTAGCAATCGATGCCAGTAGTTCATCTTCCAACAGCGGGGGGCATTTTAGGTTCACCCTGTTGAATTGATTGTGAAATTCATCTTACCATGACACAGCACATTACATTTTCACAGTTACATACCAACTTTAATAGTGAAAGGTCATGTGATTAAAAAATACTTAGTTATGAACTCAATGTTTTATATATTTCCCTTCCATACCAGGATGCATCTCTAGATGTCCCCAAAGGGCTGTATCCCACAATGACGATATCATTCTTCTGGCAGAACTCAAGCAACTTTGGTTGAGTGAAATATGGATTGCATTCAACCTGCGTTAAAAAAAAGAAGCACAAATAGTGTTTGTTAGTTACTGAGGATATACCTAATTTGTCTTTGTGAACTCTGGCCACTTTGTGATTCCAAAAAAGAACAAGACCATTCTTCTACGTTGAGTTTTTAACATTTGTATGCTATATTTCTTTAGCATCATATTACATAATACTTGTGTGTTGTGTTTTGTTCAGCCGTTTATATCATTCTATGATCCAATGATGTTTTAATCTTAATTTGTGGTGTATTATAAACCTCTGTACCTGGTTTGACACAGGCTTGTGTTTCAGCCCAGGTTTGTTAAGGATCAAGTCCAGTTGCCTCTTGTTGAAGTTGGATACTCCAATAGATTTTATCAGCCCGGCATCTTTGCAAGCCTCCAAAGCCTGTCCAAAATGGCGCACAACCAGAAGGCAACAAATTAGACTTTGAAAGTTTTATGGCACACAATATGACCACGGGTTAGGTTCCTAACCTTGAACACATATCTATGATGAATGGCCAGTGTTACTTATCTCTTTCTACATGTGTCATTGGCCTATAGACAGTATGTCTGCAATGAATAGGTAGTGAATGAAAGGGTTTGTAGACTTAAAAGGAAATAAATGGATATTCATAGACATAAATACTTGTGAAGTTATAGGTAGTGTTCTCCATAAATGATTTACCAACGTGTCTTACCTCCCATGTCGCACAGAGGTCTGTTTGATGATAAATGTACTTCCCATTCTCATCTCTGGGGTAATATATATCTCCTGGCTTCAAAAAAATTATAATATTCAGTGATTTGGGCAGTAATTCACAACTATTAGTATTGGTCAAATTAAATACAGAATAAACCATGTATTGCTGTTTCGACAGATTCAAAAAGTATCATTTTAATGTGACGTTAAGTACATGATTACCTTGAAGGCTGTGGGCATTTCTACAATATAGAGGTCGACATAATCCAGCTGTAATGTCTTCAACGTTTTCTCCAAAGCTGGACGAACCATTCCTGGGGGATGGAATGTGTTCCACAACTGCATGAGCAGTGCAGACGAAAGGGAATTAGTTGTTACAAAGTAGCAGTACTCAGAACAAAACAGCTATTTCCAGACACTCACACAAAGAAGAGAACTTTGCAAACCTTTCCACAGTAAAATATGTCCTCTCTTGTCACAGTTCCATCTGCAATTTTCTCCCTTATAGCTTGTCCCACCTCATGTTCGTTGAAATAGACCAAAGCCCCATCAATGTGTCTGTACCCTGTTTCAATCGCCAGTTTGACTGATTCATATGCAGTTCCTTTAGGGGTCTATGAACACACACACACACACACACACACACACACATACACATTGGGAGTAAATAATAAGTTTGAAGCAAAGTCAGTGTCAGATGAAATTGTTTTTGGGACTTGCAGGGAAATTATAAATGTCTGTCCTATAAGCATTCTGGCTAAATACTGTGTCTTACCCTTTGGGGATCCCCATAAGTTCCCAGTCCTATCAAAGGTATGCTGTTTCCATCTCTCATCGGAATGGAGTGATTCTCCGCTGTGAGGTCCATGCTCATCAAAGTGTCAGTCACTTTCCCAATGCTGATGTTTGGGTCTTTATTCAAGGACCCATGTTATATATACCATACGGTAGATGTTGACACAGTTAATGTCCTACTGCCCTTTGTCCACCGCAAAGACTCCTCCCAGGTAGAAAGAGCATCCTCCCACTCAAACTGGCAAAAAACTGAGTGAGTGATAAGACAACAATATCTTACAGATAAAACAACAGTGCCTAACATCAATCAATCATGAAAAATGTTAATCAGGAGAGTTATTTATTATCATTTAAACTTTTGGGGTCAACATATAACCCAGGTTAATGACCATTGGTTGAAAATGTCAAATCTCAATTTGCCTTCTACATGATGTATTGTGGCCTCAACCGGACACTGTAGCTTTAAAAAAAAACGCAGTGCCGTCTGGGTAAAATATGGTATGTGTTTTAAGCAAAGAATGCCCAAGTCGCCATGGATATATGAGCTTCAAAATACTATATACGTTAGGTAATTTTTATCTACAAGTGACTGTGTGCTGTTATTATTCGCCTGGTTGGATAAGAAACGCCACAAACCGGGGACTAAATCATTTTTGTCTCTGGCTTATCTGCCATTAAAAGAGGCTACGTTGCTAATTTAGTTAGCTTCCCAATCGGAGAGAATTAACAGTTACACCTTAACTAGCTAAAACTGTTATCGCACAGTTTAATAAACCATCTTGTAGGATGAAATGAATGTGTCGGTAATGTTGTAATGCCTATTATAACTATTTATATTCCCTATCTCTTGTAGGCTCTCCTTTGTTTCCAATCTCAACGCTATATTGATTGACTGAAAGGAAAGATCGGGAAGCAGCCGGAAAAAATGGATGAAAGTGTCGAAAATGTTAATAACGACGACATTGTCATTATCGTGGAAAACGAGGCAGAAAGTTTGCCAGCTGAGGAAGAGAGGCTGAAACAGCAAGGCACCTTCGGGCTCATGGACACATGTCCTATCTGCAAGTTGAGCTTCCACAACAGAGAGCCCAAACTCCTGCCGTGTCTTCACTCTTTCTGCAAGAGGTGTCTCCCGGCCCCCTTCAGGAGTGCGGATCCGAGGCGTGACTCGCAAGGCCAAGTCGACCACAACAAATCACGTGAGAGTGGTGTATTGTAGCAACTCTGATACAGTTGTTATTAATGTATAGTACAGAAAAAGCCTTTATGTCAAACTAGAACTGAAGCAGCTTGGACTACCCAGCAGATATGTAACATCAGAATCAGAATCAGCTTTATTTGTCAGGTATGAGGACACATACGAGGAATATTACTTTGGAACATATTCGCTCACAATATGCTTACACATACAAAACAACCAAACAGTATATCAGCTCTAATATATACACACTACATTAAAATGAGTTAAGTTGTCCTATTTTGGAATGGGCAACCAATTAGTGGGACTAGATGATGTAAATAATACAAAATCTCAAGATCTTTTTGGATACTGATATTATATGTAAACAGCTTTGCGATGAATTCTGTTGACAGAATCCTCACAGGCCAGATGCATTAGTCTTGCATGCTGTACCATACAGATAAACTCATTCAAGTGTTTCATTTAATTGAAATTCAGTCTTTAATAAAAATCAAAACAATGTATTATGTATCTTATACCCTAGTCTCAAATGACTAAGTCCATACTATACCTGTTGGTCGCCTGTCTCTATATATTTATATCTTATTTAAATCCTAGGTGATTTCTAGTCTCATGTCACCCATATCTGTGCTTGTTCTAAACAATAAAGTCATGCAAGTAGTTTTGAGCTGATACCTTTTAATATTGTATCTGGTCTCTTGTTCCAGTGGGTGCCATTCGATGTCCAGTATGCAGACAGGAATGTTGGGAGATAGACATGTTGGATAATTTCTTTGTCAAAGACTCTGCTGAGGTGCCAAGCAGCACCGTGGAGAAAACCAGCCAGGTTGGTCCTATCCTGAGCTGTTCGTCTCACATCAGTTTGATTTTATGACACCACTCTCCCAAGACTAAAGTGCTTATTTTTTTAATTTGTTCTTTATTTTTTTGTCTTCGAAAGGTGTGTATGAGCTGCGATGACAACACAGAGGCAACAGGTTACTGCGTTGAGTGTGTGGAGTTTCTGTGTGTGACATGTATCGAGGCGCACCAAAGGGTCAAGTTCACAAGGGATCACACCATTCGCCAGAAGGAGGAGATGTCTCCAGGTAGTGTGTCCTACACCGCAGGAAAAAGCAAGTTTCTGAATATATTATATATTACATTATATACAATTGAATATTATATATATGTATGTGATAAATACACAAAGGTAGCTGATCAGAAAAGACGCCGACAGCTGTGACAATTTTTCTACCTCCTAGATGAGTTTTGAGTATTATTCTGGCAAGATGTCATGATAATGATGGGATAGGTATAAAACTGAGCAAGCATTTAGCGTGACATAAACTGACTTTACATTTGTCTATGTTCTAAATTCTATTGTCCCAGAAGCATTAGGTATGTCCACACAGAAGCCTGTGTTTTGTGACATCCATAAGCAGGAGCCGTTGAAGCTTTTTTGTGAGACGTGTGACCGACTCACCTGTCGGGACTGTCAGCTGCTTAAACACAAGGATCACAAGTAGGCGGAGTTCCCTTGATAGGCTGATCATGTGCATTTATTTGGACCAAAACACTATGAAAAGGTGATCGAATCATTAATGCGCATATTCTTTGTGTCCAGCTACCAGTTTTTGGAGGATGCGTACAGGAACCACAGACAGTATCTTGAGAACATGACGCAGCAGTTACAAGAGAAAAGAAAGGCCATTGAAGACATGTCCAGCTGTATCAGCACTGGGTAAAGTTTGCCTCTACAGCTGGGACTATCATCATGTTGTGATCATTTATGTTTACTCGCATTTGCACTGCTTGCGTTATTCACACCAGTGCTAAAAGACTTCAGCTCACGCAAGTGGCGCAAATTTTGCGTCATATGTGTTGCACCATTCCCGCTGCCAATCAGCATCTAATTGTGTCTTTGCTTTGACTTTGTATGACACCGCAAAAAAACGCCTGGGTGTGAACATTTACTGTATGTTTTAATCAATTACATGATATTACATTCATTTTCACAGACTCCAACAAGTTGAAGAAAACCGGAAGGCTGTCACTAATGAAATAAAGAAGTCTATCTGTAACTTGATTATGGAGATCAACAGGAAGGGAAAGATTCTGGTTAACCAGCTTGAGGTATGTTTAATCTGTATTGTTTAATGACTTTTCAAAGGTAAATATGACATTTAAAATGACAATTCATGCACACGTTTACCCCTAGGCTCTGACTAAGGACCATGAGCTGGGTTTAAAAAAGCAGCAAGAGGACGTCAACTGTCTGACCAGACACCTGGACCATGTCATCAGCTTTACCAAATGGGCGACAGCCAGCCAAAGTGGAACAGCCCTCCTGTACTGCAAGAGACTGGTGAGTGACTTTAACATCAAACAGCAATTTAAAAACACTTTGTAATTCAATCAGTGTAATTGTTACGTGCACTTTCTGTTGTAGTAGATAAAAAATACTGAAGAAATACATAAATAATTAAAGTAATAATTTGAGGACGCCCGGATAGCCCAGTTGGTAGAGCGGGCACCCATAAATAGAGGTCAACTCTGACCTGCGGCCCCTTGTTGCATGTCATTCCGCCCCTCTCTCTCTCTCTCTCTCTCTCTCTCTCTCTCTCTCTCTCTCTCTCTCTCTCTCTCCCTCTCCCCCCCCTTTCACATTTTCAGCTGTCCTGTCAACAAAGGTCTAAACGTGCCCAAAACATTATCTTAAATAAAGAAATGATAATAATAATCTGACAAAACCTACACTACTTTATAATGTTGGGGTGGCAGTAGCTCAGTCTGTAGGGAGTTGGGTTGGGAACCGGAGGGTCACTGGTTCCAGTCCCCATATGGACCAAAAAGTACGGAGTGTGGATTGGTGGCTGGAGAGATGCCACTTCACCTCCTGGGCACTGCCAGGTGCTCTTGAGCACGGCACTGTACACCCCCCCCCCCAACCGCTCAGGGCGCTGGTTCAGCTGGCAGTCCACTCACTATGACATCTCTCCATTAGTGCATGTATAGGTCCTGAGCATGGGTTTGTGTATTTTAGGCCTGTGTGTGATTACTAACAAAGCGTGTACACAGAGTGTAAATTGTAATTTCCCCACTGGGGATTAATAATCAAATTCCTGTCTTTTTGTCTTCTAGATCCTTTTTCAGATCCATTACCTGATGAGAGCAAGCTGTAATCCCTCCATCGTCCCTCAGAGTTCAGTGCGCTTTCAGTGTCGCTCTGGTTTCTGGGCCACAAATGTAGACCTTGGTAAGACAAACACTTACTTAGAAATTTACATTACGACCAAAGCAGCAACAATTTTTTGATTGATAACCAATTCTAGAAGTAGTACGCGGTTTATTTTCCTGCAGCTGTTTTGATGTCTTTGAATTTAGGTCGCTGATATAAAAAAAAAGCCAAACAATACCATAATGACTTTTCTCACGCGATCAATAGATTTTCTCGGATGTCTACGTCATAATTAATAATTCTATTTATACGTCACGCAATCCATTTTGTCTCGCAAAATAGTTTCCTCTTTGACAAACAAAATAAAGGTTATAAAGACGAAGAAGATAAAAACATGTGGGAAACATTTATTGTAATCTTACATTTTCACTTTATGTACCGTAATCTTGTTTTTTCATTATCTTCTTTTTTTTGTTTAACCACATTTATGGGTTGTTTTGATGAAGAATGTCACATTGTGAATAGTAGTCTTAAACAGGAACATTATGTATGAGAGGCTGGACCCCTGTATGAATCCTCCATTCCACTGATATATATATATTTACTTTAGTGATGTCATGTGAGTCCGCTTAGGTTGGAGCTCAAGACTACAAAAACAAAATACAAGAATGTTGAATAAATAGATATATATGTAATTCTGCTGCATCGATTTAGATCCTTTTTTAATGTGCGTTGTGAGTCTGACGATGGTGGCCTACTCTTTTAGCTGATGCGGCAACAACATTGTTTAGCTAATACTCCCTCAACCAGAAGACTGGGACACAATTTCTGATTTATTTCTTCATTTTTTTCTTATTCTCTTCAGGTTCTCTGCTTGTGGAAAGGGGTCCGGGCCGGCTGCCCATCACCAACAACCAGGCCGGTCCCAGAGCAGAGGCGCCAGCGGGAGGTCTCTCAGTCTCAGCTCAGCAGCGACAGAGCACGCTGGCTCAGCTCCAGCTGCAGGTAGGTTTTCATCCCGGTCTGTAGTTTTTAATACCCTGACCAGTTAATTTGTTACAGGGACAGAGGAGCCTAAAAAGACAAAGCCACTGTTTTATTAGCCACTGTTAGATTTGTTAAATCTTCCTCTTGCTCACCACTGTTAGCCTTATTAAATACTACTGCATTCATTTCATAGATAGACATCTCTTATTCCTCTGTTCAAGGTGGACAAGCTTTCCCAGCAGCCCCACAGGCAGCCCCCTCCAAACCATTGGTCCTGGTACCAAAACGCCAGGCTCCCGGGACCCCCAGGACCCCCCGGCCCTCCGGGACCTCCCGGCCCTCCACCCCCAACTAGACCCATCCATGGCGGGTCGTCCCCCTCCCAAGGTCCCCCCAGCTTGGGACAGCAAGGGCGCAGATACGGAAGCTCCCACCCTAACACTAGAAGCCCCACATCATCCATGCTTCACAACACAGGATACCCAGCTGCTCAGGTATGTTAGAACATGAAGAAACACGAGAATGTGTCCCTGTGTGAGGAATGTACTGTATGTTCCCAATGCCAAACATGGCTTGTCACAAATTTTTGTAGACAGTGCTTATCAAAGTGTTAAATTCCAGAAAGACTGCGTAAAGCATCAAGTTCCCAACGCTGGTGTTGTCGTCTTTAGCCCACTTCATGTTTTTTAATCACATGAGGTTTAGTTGACGTAAATATTGCTCTATCTTCTGCCTCAACAGTGGGTTAACTCAATTTGGTTTATCCACTGGATTATAGTGGTTCCTTTTCATCTTCTAGATACCACCATTTCTAATGTCAGGATTTTATCTTTCTTTAATCCTATGTCTTTACACCTATTGTTTCCAGTTAATCAAATCCGACTGAGTGACTTATAGTTCCTTCTACACTTGCTTTGTTAAAACCTAAACTATTCTTTCAACTTCAACTTTCTTCTACATCTAGTCTCTGAGAGATCTGATCCAAAGCTCTAGCTTCCCTCCTAAACCCATGGATGTGTTGCAGGGTACGTCTCGCTACCCGCAGCCTCTGTCTGCCGCAGCGGCTACACAGATGTCTCTACATCAGGTTAGTACGAGAGGAGAAGGAGTTGAGTGGACCTTCGAGGTCCCCAGTCCAAAATCTTTCCAGGGAGCGAAAATATTTGTTTTTGTGTAACTTTTATGATATATTAGTTACACCCTGTTTTGTTTTTATTTCCCAAAGCGGGGCCCAACGGAGTCCTCTTTCCTGAAGAGGAGTGAGGCTGGTGGATCTGTCCCCTCCATCACCATCTCTATCCCCAAACCCAGCTTTGCTCCAAGTCTAGCTTCAGCACCTGCAGACAAAACAAGCACATTTAATCACATAGCAGGTCATTATCACTGCTCTGCTGTAGCAACAGCCCCAAAGTTCCTATCCTGTTAGAGAATTCATTTTTAAATTGAATCTTTTCATCATGACTTCCAGACCTAAAATAGTTTTTATTTCATCTTCTCTCAAGTTCAAGTAAGGCAGAATTCCCCGATGGCCAAACCCTCTTCATCAGACAGAAGCACAGGGTAAGAAGAGATCCTAAAACTGGTCCTCGTCACAGTTCCTCCCTTTTTCCATTAGTTCATCTTTACATATGAGTATTCAAATATTTAGCCTCTGTTCCCTGTCTCTGGGAGAGATTATGACTAATCTTTTTCCTTTATGTTGTTGAATCCGTGCTTGTTAACTAGATAGACCCGTGGGAAGTGCTACTTGCTGCTTTTAATGTGTGATTAGAAGCCTACGCACAACACTGAAATTACTTTACATTCTGTCATGTTATGACAGCAGTTGTCTGTAATCAGCATTCAGTCTTACACTCTACTCCCTTGTTTTAGCCTACAATATAGTTTGCTCACTCAAATATATAAATATATATCTTAAATGTACCCTATGTGACACAATTTTTTTATGATTTTACTAAGCTATCACTGTGTAACTAATATATAACAAGTGGCATTCGAGTTATTCAGAAGACAAATGCAATCTGAGCTTCCAAAGCAATGCATGAAACAAGGCCAGTGTGTTTAAAAAAAAAAAACTAAATCATGGTCACAATCTCCCCTTGTAATCACACTGGCAATTTGTGTGTTGAAGGACGACTTCCTGGAGGCAAACTTCTGAGCCTCCATCTGCACCCTCAGCAAAGCGACGGAGAAGGTCGTCACCAGGGCCCGTCATTGTCATCAAAGACGAGCCGGAGGATGAGGATGAAGTTCGATTTGTAAGAGAATCACTGGGGTTACATTAGGGCTGGGCCTAGACGGCCAAAATCTTCTGTCTCGATGTAGGTCATTTCATATCTCAATATATATATATAGATCACGATAGACAATGTTTTATGGTATTTCAATAAATAAATAGTCTATATGAAAAAACCACATGATAAAGCCTATTTTTGTATACTACTGTGTAAATTAAATACTTAAAAAATGAAGTGTACCGAGTATTTTCTCATTTTATTAAGAACTTGCAAAGGGCAAAATGAACAAAAACAGTTTCAAGTGAAAGTGTAGAGAATTCTTTTCCAACTATACACTGACTATGTTCACATGCATGCACAAACAATAGTTTGATTTAACTACAATAAGGTATTCCCATAAGTTAAACAATAAAGCACAATTTATTTTAACCAACGTTTAGGTTCCAATGGATCTGTTCACATTATAATGCAGAGGGGACCCGGTCCTGAGCTGTATGCATGTCTCGTATTCTGGGGTAATGGAGACTAAAGTTGGAGGATTGTTCGACTGGAAGGTTTCCATTTGGGGTCCAGTTTGTCATTCGCTTTGAAATGAGGGGTAATGTATAGTGGGATGTAAAAACAAAGCCGCCGTCTTCAGATGATAAATATTTCAAATCAGATTTTCTGAGAAATGTGGGTTAGTATGTGCTTGTTATCAACTTAGATAACATCTTTGTTATCACAATGTCTCGATAGATGATTTCATCACCATACGACTCCATTGCAAGGCGATGAATTATCCTTTTAGATTATTGCCCAGCCCTAAGTTGCTTAAGTGCAGAATATTTTAGGAAATTTAGCATTTTTTCCCCCGAAATGTCGCATTTAGACAAAAATGTAAAATGCTCACTTTCCCACTGTTTTTTTGTCCTTCTCTTAGTCATTGTATCTAACTGCATACATCCCACTTCTCCTTTGCCCACAGGTGCAGTCCAGCGTAGGGTCCAGCCTGCCAGACAGCAGCACCGGGGCTCAGTCAAAGCCTCGGCAGCAGCCAAAGGTGCCGGCCCCGGTCCCAGACCCCGGATCAGAGTCTGGGAAAGAGCAGCGTCCGCAGCCCGCAGCGCAGCCAGAGTCCGAGAAGAGAGCGGAGCCGGAGGAAGATCCTAACGAGGACTGGTGCGCCGTCTGTCAGAACGGAGGGGAGCTGCTCTGTTGCGACAAGTGTCCCAAAGTTTTTCATCTGGCCTGCCACATTCCCGCTCTCAATGAGTCTCCCAGGTGAGAGACAGATTGCCATTGTCTCAATGCTATGGTAGCACAATAGATCATCATAATGCTTTTTGACACAAAAATACGTTTGACTACTGGATGTCTATGTTTTATTCTTGAAAATTCTATGTCATCATAGTTTTTCCAAACCAAAGTTGGAGAATATTGTCTTAACTACTGTAATATATGGCACACCAACATAGGCCTGGGCAATATATCGATGTTGTATCGACATCGTAATACGAGACTAGATATTGTAGTGTTGTCTTTCCTGGTTTTACAGGCTGCATTACGGTAAAGTGATGTCATTTTCTCAACTTACCAGACTGTTCTAGCTGTTCTATAATTACCTTTACCCACTAAGTCATTAAATCATTTCCGGAGAATATTTATCAAAAATATAAAAGTGTAAATAACATTTGCAACCACCAGTCAACCATACAATACCGTCGCAATATCGACCTTAAGGAATTTGGTCAAGAATATCGTGATATTTGATTTTCTCTATATTGCCCAGCCCTACACCAACATCCAAATTTTTCTCTGAAATTTAAAACAATCTAACACAAAATGTTTGTGGTATTAATTAGCCCATTCTATCAACATTGCTTGTAGAGAATACTGTGGCGGCGATGGAAAGTACAAAAGCTTTCCACTTTCCTTTGCCTCGAACGTTTTGATCCTGACCTTGAAGCAAATTGCAATTATTTAATAATTACATAATGGTGTTCTTGTGTGGGCTAATCTGACAAGTGTGCATGCATTTGCAGTATTGCTTTGTGATACTAAAAGTTCTGTTTCTGAGTGGTGGTACATCTGAAAAGCACGATCAACAAATTAAGGAATCTATTTCACCAACAAAAAAAACCAGTTTATGTTCAGAATTGGTTTATTATTAGGATAAACCCCTTGAGATGTGTTTTTTCAAGGCTATTCATGATGCATTTCTTTAATTTCTTGTAGTAAAACTCAAACATTACTATACTCGGTCATAATGTGTCAGTCAAGTTTACAATATGTATTTACTCATTTAAAAAAGTATTCTGATGATGGGGATTGTGACAGCATGTTCTCCAGGTCTCAGTAATGACCCTGACAGCACAGTGCAGGTTTGGTCATACTCAGCAGTAGTCGGCCACTCCGTGCGTCCGTCCTGACAGCTTCTCCTGTCCTGATGTCTCTCTGCAGTGGGGAATGGTTCTGTTCGCTCTGCCGAGACCTCGCCTCTCCTGAGATGAAGTATGACTGCGACAGCAAGGATGACCCCGTCTCTGAAGGGTGCCCACCTGTTGAAAGAAGGGTATGCTCACTGAGCTGCTATTCACGTTTCTGTGCAGGATATTCTGCAGCGCCTAAACCTGATCGTTGTGTTGTTATAGTCATTCTTCTCACTGTCTCCCCTCTAACAAGTTTCATTTTCTCCACATAGCATGGTCAGTTAAATGCCTCATCTAATGTTTCCTTTTATTTTCATACACGCAGAGGTGTGAGAGGCTGCTGTTACGTCTGTTCTGCAATGACTTCAGCACTGACTTCCAGCAGCCTGCTACTCCATCAGTAAGCTACTCTGTTACCTATTTTGTCAATAAAGTAAAAGCTGTGCTGTGCTGTTTTTTTTTTTTTGCTGACACTTACTTTGTATTTGAAGTAGGTAGAGGGGTAAAAATCTAATGTTGTAAAAGTTATTCTATTAATTTAGAAAGGAAAATATCAGTGGATGCCAAGGAAACTGCTACATTGTTTTCAGTGGAGAAATTATTCATTACAATGTGAGTAAATTTGTACTTTGATAGTTATTTGAGATCATAATTGGAAAGGGTAACTTGTCACCAGAAGCTAATACATTAGTGAAGTCTAAACAGCCACTATGGAAAGACACATAATGGAGTTATTTTATGTAAGATCACATTAAGTAGTAGTTGTTGTTTTTGTATAAAAAAACTGTGTTTGAAAGAGGCTATTCACTTTTGAGAGAACCTCTGATTCTTATATTAGTTTTATTAGGGGCTTAACTTTGACTGTTTTTCTGATTTAGGAGACAAGAAGGTACAAAGAGCTGATCAAGACTCCGATGGATCTCTCCATAGTCAAGAAGAAACTGGACTCAAAGTCGCAGGAAGGGGAATGCTATATTAGTCCGGATGGGTTTGTCGCTGACGTCCGCCTCATATTTTTCAACTGTGCAAAGTACTACAAGGTAAACATCACTTTATATACAATATATTTGGGGAAAATATAACCAGTTGCCATCAAATTGATTGTTATATAGTAATGTCTAATGCCATATATGTGAATTACCCAGTGACATTTCTTTATTTACTGTACCACACATGTTTGGGCGTACTGGCAAATATGAACTAATCATTAGTATGTGCTTTCTTGAACCTAAAAGTTTATGTGCCCTGATTGTACAGGCGACCTCAGAAGTGGGGAGTGCAGGCTTGTACTTGGAGGACTACTTTGAGGAACAGTTGAAACTAGTCTACCCAGATAGGGTCTTCCCGGGAGGGAGGGAAGAGCAGATGATCCCTCCTTTGGAGGACGAGATAGACGAAGAGGAAGAGATGATGCAGGAAGGCATGGCTCCCATTGAAGACGATAAACCACAAAGCCCCGCGGAAAACGGAATCCCGCCTGTGGAAGAGGACTTGCCCCATCTGGAAGAAGCGACAGCCCCGGCAGAGGAAGAAAAGTCTGAAACGGAGGCGAAGGTGATCGACACGAGCGAAAAGGCAGCGGATGAAAACGTCGCAGCTGTGGATGGAGACATGCTTCCTGCAGAGGAGGCAAAGCAGGACGAAGAGACTCCCGTGAAAGAGCTGGAAAGCTCCCAAGTTGCCGATAGGGAAACGAAAGACGAAGCAGCTCCCAGCTCCCCAAAAGAGGAGAGCCCTCAGCTCCCTACAGACACGCCGGTGGATCCAGATGAAACCCAGGAGAAGGAGTCCGCTCCTGCAGACACAGCCAAAGAGGAGGAGGGATAGATGGAATACAACAGAGAGAAACTTTAGAAAGGATGGATGATTTCAGTCTTCCACAGAAGTGGCCCCAGTGTGGACCGACATTTGCTGCAATCAGACGACTTTTTGTTGTTGTAATTTATATGTCATATTTACAATAGAAAAAACGGTGTCCGCTTTACTAAATAGACTATAGTAGCGGTCATGGTGTAGATGCACAACGAAAGGAGTAAATACGCTTTTTTTGTCTTTTGCTGGACAGAGGTTACAATTTTACTGTAACTGAAAGTTATCTTTGATGAGGACAAAGAAAAGCACATTAAAGATACTTTTTATTGATAGGATCATCTATGAGTTATCGTCATCAAAATAATATTTGGTCAGTAATGCATGCAAGATGTCTCGAATAGTTAACGCCTTCCTTTTGTTTATAGATTTTGGCTAACTTGTATTAGCCATTTAGCTCATAAAACAATCATGTTTTATCGCAATAGTATTTTTTTATTTGATTAGTGTTGTATTAATGCTTTGCATCTAACGCATAGAGCCACTGTAAATAGAAAGGCCTGACATTTTGAAATGTTTATGCTATTTGGTTGTGTGAGAAAGAAAATGAGTTGCCACTCTTGGTGGTTTCATTGCTGTTTCTTTGTTTGACGCCTCTTATCCCCCAAATCCCAGCAATGTGTCATGACAGCAGCCTGCTTGGTTTTTATCAGGAGAACAATTCTTCCGACTTTGTTGACATTACTTTTATCAGTCTGAGATAACTCGGAGACACAATTATCAGTTTCTCATCATCAGCCACTGACATCAGTGTGTTCTCCATATTGTGTCCTTGTCCTTCTGCAGCATGAGATTAGGCCTACGCTTTGTTAGATCTGGTTTCCCTCACTCGAAAGGTTTGTGCAATTATCAAGAAACATTTTTTGACATAGATTCAATTAACTAAGCATTTCTGTACGGTCGTCGTGTCACTTGAGGTAAAAAGAATGAATCAAAAACTGACACTTCAATTTCAATATAGATGATAATGTCTACTATTATTGCTTTTGTTATTTATTGAGGATACACAGGATCTGCTAATGAACTCTGCAAACAATGTTGAACATAAAACCTGCATTTACAATATTTGTAATAAACAGGGTTACATGTAGATCTGACTTGTCTTCTTTATTTAGTTTATTTCTTTTGAGAAAATATGAAATGATGCAAGCTGAAAAAGGTGGTTCTGAGCCACAAATGTATGCTCATTTTGTAGGACTTATCCTCTAACATTGCTTCATAACTAATAACTAATTATTCATAAATTAAAATTAATAAATAACTTGAATCATTTCACACCTTAGGAGTTCTAATCTAGTCAATTTCAACCAAACTTCTTCCAGAAACCTAAGCATTATAAAATCGTATAAAAAAGATCACTTAAGGAATTTGGACACTTTATAGGCCAGAATATCTTAAATTTGCTCCTTTGTTACTTTTGTCGTTCACTTTTTGTTTTGTTTTGTTTTAAACTTTTAAAAACCGAGTTTTATTCAGATTCCCTTGTGTTACTTGTCGTCCACTCAGGCCACATCTCCTTTGGACGGTGCGCATCGATTACATCCAATTATCGGCCGTGTCTGAACGATTCAGGAGCCCACGCAGTTCCCCCCGACCCCTCCCTCTCCGCCCTCTAATCTCAAAGCCCACAAGAAAAGATCTTTGTCGCCTTTGCTGCTGCTCTGAAGGAGATGCTCTCTCTCACTCCTTGACGCTCGATTTTTACACACCCTCCGCTGCTGCAGACCATCCGCGGTGCATCCCTGTCATTTCTCATACACCTTGCAACTCAGACTATCGGAGATCGAAGCATTTAAAAAAAAGTCAATTCCGATGGCACAGTGGACAATACTTTTGGTGTCTTTGTACGGAGTTCTGCATGGTCAAGGTAAGAGAGAGAACTGAAAAGTGTGGCATTGAGATGCAGATTTTGAATACACGTGTGAGTGACTTTTACGTGTTTAATTATTGGGAGGGGTATTCCAGCCTAATGTGAGGTGCTGAAGGGTGCTCTTTTCCATGTGCTGTCTGTCAATCTAAGAGTGTGAGCCAATTTGAATTTAATCTGACTCAGTCACTGGCACTCAGGGACAGCCACCCCCCCTCTATCATGCTTCTGCTCTGTATTTCTAATCCTCAGAGATTCAGCTTCCTTCTATACAAGATTGCTGTCAGGATGGGATGACTCGGGCCCAGAACAGACAAGTCTGTACAATCCTCCCGCTCATCTCCTCCTCTCACATCTGCAGGTAAGCGTAGCAACACCTGGTTTTCTTAAAGGAGAGGGTCTGACAATATGACACAGGAACCAAGTAAGGGTCAGGACAGAGGGAATGCATGAAATTGTTTGTATCAGAAACAATCTTTTGGGTATTGCAGTTCAGTTGGGGTCAAAACAAATCACGTGGATTGCAAATAAATCTTTAAATGAGTGTGGAATTTTGCAGTAGGACATGTGTGCATCCTGCAAGGCGGTGTTTGTGACCGTATGTTTAAAAGCAGGAAATAGCCCCAGGGTGGCAAGCCCCAAATCGTTTCAAAAGCCCTCTACCATCCATATTGCTGCAAGGGAGGATTGCCACATGGTGTGTACACAGTAAGTACAGGCGTTAAGTGGCCCCCTGGAGCATTTTCAAACTAAAGGGCCCTGTTTGACTGGAAGTACATGGAGGTGGTGAAGTAGAGGAACACCTGGTCAACACATGGAGGTCAGTGGAGGGAACATTCACAGAAGAAAAGCATGGAGAGGGGGACTTTTTGTTCATATTGGAACACAGCATTTTTTAATATAGAAAGATTCAAAAGTTTTAAAGTAGCTGCTAACGGTTACAATGTCTTATAAACTAAGGTTGCATATTACATCATAAATAGACTTGCAGTCAGCTGATTGTATCTAACGTAATAGCAAGCATTTCTTTACATGCTTCTTATTCAGTTCTTTTATCATAGAGCAAAGAGTGCAGTATTTGTTCTGAAAGAGTGACATTTCTGGTTCTTATTTGCAGCATCGCCCAGGAGCAGTGCTGTGCAGCAGCAGTAGAAGATCAACTCTGTGACAACGGTATCGAGATGGCCCAGGGGCAAGGGGCCTGTGAGAGGCCCTTCTTCAAAGGAGAACCCTGGGAAACCAAAATCTCTAAGGTTGTCCTTCTTTGTTAATGTCGAGATCTTCAATCTTTGCATGCCTCCTCCTCCCGCTCATAAATCAGTACGGTGGGGATTGTTTTCCTGACAATATCAAGATTTCTTTTATTCCAACTGCCTTTCTTCCTGTTTCCCACTCTCTGTCCCCTGTTCAGATGTGTTGTGACTGCTGTACGCTTGGCCTGATGATGGCAAGCCAGGGTTCAAGCTGTGAGCTCCAGGGTTTGTTGCTGGGGAGACAGTGTGCAGACTCAGCTAAATACTGCTGTGGCAAAAACACAACAGAGGAAACCATAACAAGTATTAATGGTAAAAGACCCTTACAATCTTGTGCTTTCAGTCTTTCGTGTCTTAATTAGCTCGACTCTGTCTTATGAAAGAATGGCTACTGGCTGTACTACTTTTTGTTTCATGAAAAGCGATTGCAGATGATCTGGACCAAATTTGAATTATTACCTACACCCGCAGACTTGATGACTTTTTACAAATTGGAAAAACCATGACCATTTGTTATTGGATTACCAACATTTATAACTGCAGTGTTACCACGTAGAAAGGAAGAAAAAAAAACAGCCAAAGGGATTTTTCACATCCTGGTGTCTAAAATCTGTTCTCATTAAAAGAGTACTGCTTCCATTCCTAGAACAATGGCGGACTCAAAATGGTCTGTTACAAAGAAAAGGATAAAAGGAACGTTATGAAAGCAGCAGAATCATTGTATCTTTGTTTTTAATCCAAGCCCTGTTCTTCCTGGGGCCTACATTACCCAAAATGCAGCTCAACCACTGACAGTGTGGTTAGATATTTGGATGTGCTATGCTAGTTGCAGGTAAATCCCCAGATTTTTTTCATTTTCAAACTTGTACTGCAAGCGTGATCTTGCTTCTTCCGCCCCAACCGAAATGGACTTGTGTGAAACACTTGAGGCAATTTATCAGGATTCACACATTGTCCTATAGGGACAAAAAATACTTTTTGTAACTTTATCATATTTGCAGTGGTACTTGTCAAGACCTGTAACCAGAATTTCTCTTATACCGGAACTAGAATAAATTATCAGTAAGCATATATATTATTTATTAATTTACAAGCCCTTTATAGTATCTTATTACCTTATTGGAAAGTGGTATTAGCACTAGGAGTAAAACCATGAAACTCTTTGCACGAGATTTGGTTTTCCAAAGGAGTGCGTCACATCAAAACAGGCACCGTAACTAGGAGCAGAGACTGCAGCTTGGGTTTTAAATAAATTGGATAAATGGCCTTGATGTGGCAGCTGGGGAGCAGATCTGTGCCAGACAGACAGGCAGAGAGGCAGACAGACAGACTGGACAACAGGGGGTATTCACTAGGCTGTTCTGTAGACACCTTGCCAAATGGTTACTCTAGGCCAACTGGTCTTATGGCTTGTAGTTTTTGTCACCTAGCTGGTGAAAAACACAAACGTGGGAAGGACAGAGCTGCAGAACCACTCAAGTTATTTGTGTAGAAATGTAAATCAGTGTCTTGCTGATGTAGCGCGAAGGCCACAGGGATGAGAGCGGCATACCAATGGAAAGGCTGCACTGAAGTGTTTGACCCCGTGCTCTTCAGTTATTCCGAAAATGTGATTGTCTATACTGTAAACTTTTTGTTGTTGATTCAAATGAGATTTTTTCTTCTATATCACCAGGGACAGAAAACCCTAATGCCAGAGTTACCGTTACCACCATGCCTCCTGTGAGATTGAACCCCTGTACAGGTTTGGCACCTTCATTTCCTCAATTTGATCTCCTTAGTTATATTAAGAGTCTTCCAACAACCAGTGACATGATTCATGTGAACACTGTGATGTCTACTTCTTTGTGTCTATCTGCTGTTTTCAGACTCCCCTTGCTCCCAGTTGTGTGTAGGTAATGGTTTATGTGCTTGTCTTGGTGGCTATCGTTTGCAAAAGGATGGAGTGACTTGTGAGGGTTAGTAATGTATCATTATCTTTAAAATTTAATTAGTTCAAAACGTTGGTTCATGATGAAATATAGGAGTGTAAATAACATGTTATATCACGATACAACATTATATCGATTCTCAGGTCAAGGATACAATATTTACTGATATCACAATGCCTGCCACGACATGATTTTGATTTAATTTAAATCAGGGGCCTACGATCGATATGGGACAATACATAAGCCCATTTAACACAAACACACACACACACACACACACACACACACATATATATATATATATATATATATATATATATATATATATATATATATATATATATATATACATACTATATATGTTAGAATGCTTAGATGCTAAACTAAGAGGTTGAACATGGTAAAAGCTCATACTTGCTAAACATGTGCATGTAAGCATTGTCATTGTGAGCATGTAGGCATGCTACCATTAGCATTTATCTCAGGTCACTGCTGCGTGCTAGCATGGCTGTAGAGTCAAACATGCGTCTCCACCATCCACGGAAAAGGCTTTTATATCCAGGTAGACGGCTTTTCTTTTTTCTGAGCGGATTTCTTTCTCCTCAGATGTTAACGAGTGTTTGAATGGCACTCACAACTGCGTCCCCGGCCAAGTTTGCATTAACACAGAGGGTTCCTTTCGCTGTCAGAGGGAAACCAGCTGTGGCACCGGGTATGAACTAAGAGATGACAACAATTGCAAAGGTAACAAGGCCGGAAAATCCTTTCTAATCCTGCAGTTTTATGTCCTTCATTTGACAGTGTGTTATGTAAAAAAAGAAAAACTATTAATGCAATTGTATATTGATGCTCTCATCATTTTTTTCCTGCTTGCCTGTTTCAGACATTAACGAGTGCACTTTGGGGACCCATAACTGTGGAGCAGAATTTGTGTGCACCAACACAGAGGGCTCTTTCCGCTGCCACCCAAAGGAGATGTGCCCAGGCGGTTTCATTCAGGACGCCATGGGCAGCTGTATAGGTGCGTTTAATGTCACACTCAGGCAATAACATTCCCCAGTTAAAAAGTGAGCTGGATTGCTTAATTAGTTCTCTCATTAGACATAAACGAGTGTGTGGCCCATACCAGTCCATGCCCGCCTGGCCTGACGTGTGTCAACACAGTGGGCTCCCACACCTGTCGCAGAAGCACGGTCACCTGTGGACGCGGCTATCGTCTAACTGAGGATGGCACGCGTTGTGAAGGTAGATACTGTCACGATGAATCACTTTCTGTTTGTAAAGTCTCCAACTTTGTGTTTTTCTTTCCTGCAAGAAATCTTTGTTTCTCACTTTCTACTTTTCAAAATTCAAATTTGTCCCCTTTGTTTTACAGATGTGGATGAGTGTCGTACAGGCAACGTGTGTGTCAACCATGGTTGTGTCAACCTGGTGGGCCATTACCGCTGTGAATGCAGAACCGGCTTCATCTTCAACAGTATCACCCAACGGTGTTACGGTGCAGTACAAATTCATCACTATCTTTTAATTTCAGCTGTAACATTTTGTGCATATCAGCTATGAAAAAAAATATTTTTAGCTAAGTAGAGGAGAAGAAGTGGCACAAGACAAGTGGATCTTTGGTAAATTCTAATTCAGATTCATAATCTGTGTCCTGTTTTTAGACATCAATGAGTGCAGACATTATTCCGGGCGACTCTGCGCCCATAAGTGTGAGAACACAGAGGGCTCCTACAAGTGCAGCTGCACCGTTGGCTTCAAGCTGTCCCAGGACGGCAGAAACTGTGAAGGTCCAATCCCTCTTCATTTCCTTCATTCGTTCCACCTCTGTTGTGGATGTACAATATCCCAGCTGTACTGTTTTCATGTCTGTATCTGTGCCTGTATGCTGACAGATGTCAATGAGTGTGAAGCCAACCCTTGCAGCCAGGAGTGTGCGAATGTCTTTGGCTCATACCAGTGCTACTGTCGCCGTGGTTACCAGCTAAGTGACATCGATGGGATAACATGTGAAGGTAGACTTCATGGTCCTATCTCATGTAGCAAATCAACTTGGAAGTGATCAAACACTAACTAGCCTTTACTATCTGCTGCTTTCAGACATTGATGAGTGTGCTCTGCCTACTGGAGGTAATGTGTGTACCTACCGCTGCTCCAACGCCCCGGGAAGTTTTCACTGTACTTGCCCACCCACAGGCTATACACTTGCAGACAATGGACGCACATGCCTAGGTCAGTAGACAAATGTTTGGTACCCTCAATAAGAAACTGAGTTGTAAATTACTGATGTGTTGTTTTTCAATTAATGTCTAACCTTTGCTTCCCGCCCCTGTGTTTTTAGACATTGACGAATGTGCAGCTGGTACACATAACTGTTCTGCCTCTGAGAGCTGCTTCAACGTCCAGGGAGGATTTCGCTGTCTGTCCTTTTCATGTCCTCAAAACTTCCGGGTAGCAGCACAAGGGTGAGACCTCATGGCTATTTGGTGATGTCGAGCTGTTGAAGTAAAAGGGTTAATAGTCCACAGTTGATCAAGATGCATCATACTTGCCTGTAGTTAAGTATCCAGACTCATGTCCTTTCATGTGGACCTGGGCGGTTTTTAGGCCTGCTGGTAGCATCCGTCTGCTGTTACCAGTTCCAAACCTCTCTCTCACTCACCTCTGTCTATTTATCTTTCTCCTTTCTTTTTCTACGCATGTACCTGCAGCCGTTTCTGCCCTTCATCCAATGAGTAGTTCAATTTTTTCCCTTTCAGCCGTTGCGAGCGAGTAACTTGCGAGTTCACGCGGGATCCTGCGTCGTGCTTCTTGCTCCCGCTGAGAATCTCCTTCTACAACATCAGCTTCCCCACCAACACTTCCGTCCCCGCTGATGTTTTTAGGATGGGACTCTCCAATTCCGTGCCGGGAGACAATATGCAGATCAACATAGTCTCCGGAGACGAGGAGGCATGCTTCACCGTGCAGCAGCATGCTCATGGAGGAGAGATCTCACTGCGTCGTATTTTAACCCAGCCCCGGGACTTTTTCCTGAACGTTGAGATGAGGCTGATTCGCTATGGGATGGCGAATCTGTACATGGCCAAGGTTGCTGTGTTTGTCACACATGAGCCCATCCGGCCCTCGAGAACATTTCCACATTAGAAGGCTGGGAACTTAATTTGGAGCGTTCTAAAGGGCCCATATTATGCTCATTTTCAGGTTTATGATTCTATTTTTAGGTTGTACCAGAGCAGGTTTAATTGGTTTCATTTTCAAAAAACACCATATTTTTGATTGTACTGCACATTGCTGTAGATCTTGTTTTAACACTGTGTGTGTTAGAGACTGCTTCTAAACGAGGGTCACTTGTGAAATACCTGCAGAACAGAGACATGGAAGTAGTTCTTTTGTAGATTGTGGTGAACTAGTGTGTGTTGTAGCAGTGTTTTGCCATGCTACGGTTAGCCACCTCGTCTCGGCTAGTGATGTAGAAAGCCGTGTAGATTTTGAATAGCTCACCTGGTGACTGAAGGCAGAAGACATTTAGAAACCCGTATCTCACTCAAAACAGCGTTTATGTTTTTTTCCCCCAAGTTTGTATGCTTTTGGAAGCACCAGGGACACAAAATAACTCCCCACATCTCAGAAAAAGTAATTTCTTTTCATAATATGGGCAGTTTAAGTCTATCCCTATTTCGTCCTCACTACCGCTGTATTACATTGGTGGTTTTCATTTTCATCTATCTTTTTCTTTATTTAGGAGTTACAGCTCCAGGCTTCCATCTACTCCTTAATACAGTTACAGCGTAACCTAGGGTCTTTTTGTGAATGAACTCAAGTCAAACGTTCATTTAAAAGTATAATTAAGATGGAAGCGCCACTTTTAAGATATAACAGATTTCCGTTTTGGGTCAAATGTCCTTTTGAATGGGAGAGCTAAGGCACTTTTATGATAGCATCAAAATCAATATTTTTAAAACACTACAAGCATTGAAAACACTGAAACTTTGCTCAAAGTATCAGCATAGGCTCAAACTATATAGGCACATGAACTTGAGCATTGAGCACCTCTTTTCGACTGGCGAGATGGCAGCGACTGGAAAAACCAACAGCCAAAGTGAGTTGTTCAAAAACTCTCTTTTTAGTAAACTCTGTGCAATAAGGGCCATATCTATAATTCTCGTTGAGTGGAAAATCCCAATAATTCACCATGGCTAGAATGATGCTACATCAGTTTGAAATGGGGAATTTGAGTGTTTATTCAACAACAAAAGTCGTGTTATTGGTACAGCTAAATGAAGTGCCTTCTTTTCTTTTCAGCATCCATCTGAGAAAATTGATAGCTCATGTTCGTATGCTAAAAATTCCGCTTCAACAATCAATATAATATATTGTATATATAAACAATAGTAAGGAATTGTACCACTAGATGGAGCTCTTTAGCTCTTGAGGATCTCTACAACACTTTGACAGGATGGTTCATGCATGATTATTTGCACTGATTCCTGCCCACTCTACCTCATGTCTGTGTGGCAGCTTATCGTTATGTGTACTTTAATTAAAAAGCGACAGATAAAAATGGCTTTTCACTCTTTAATATTCAAGCGCAATCTTACACCGGCAATGGTTTCTGCCACCACTCTCGTGCTGCCTCCACTGTGGTCATTTCTAATGTTAAAAGCAATTTTTCCTATGATCTTTTCCAAGTGGTCTCACTATGGGATCAAACAGTCCTTGCTTTAGCGGATAGCAAGAAAAATAAGCATGGCACTTATTTCTGGGTACCTGGGGCTCAGCCAGCATGGGGGTTCAATTAGTGGTGGAGCAGCATTGCAGCTCATATGATGGATGGGGCTTTTTTTTGTTGGTATTGGGTGGTTATCAGTTGATTTGCTGTAACTGATACCAAAAGACCAGTAGCTTTGTTGGTCAGCTAGATAAATGCAGCTAGACAACTTTTCCACTGTTCAACTTTCATGCTGCTGGTTTTGGGGGTTTAATGCATATTGAGTATGCATTAAGATTGAAAAAAGAAAATGCTAAGTTAATTATTTCAGATAAAAATAGTGAAATGCTGTATGTAATAATAATAGCATCTGTATTTTCCAGAGTCTTATTTTGGAATGACATCACATACTCGTTTGGAAATGCTTTTATGCTGATTCTGTCAAAATTGTGATCTTTCTGCTTTCACCTACCACATGGATATGATGCCATTGATCACATCAAATTACATTCATTCTTACGCCTGCTTTTTAACATCCTGTTTTTCTTTCACGGCATTTCCCTGGTGTAGAATACCACTCAATCATTTCTGTGGTTTTGGCCTCATGCTTAGCGGACAACTTGGACTTACCCGCTTGCTGCCAATAACATGTCTTTACTCCATTTGCAGTTTTTAAGGTCATACTTAAAAGCGCTACTGTCTTCGCGTTGGGGAACCCAACAAACATGATTTGGGTTGTGAAATCAGGGCTTGGCCAATTTTTAAGGCACCCGTTCCTTGGTTAACCATGGAGGTCTATGGGGCTATTCAGGTGTTGCCAGGTTCTTTTTGTTCAACCTAACTGTGGAGCTTTGGTCAAAGCCTTTTCTCATAACTGAAGTTGCATACACGTACTGTATATGTTGATTTTGTGAGAAATTCCTACTTCTCCTTCAGATTGTGTGTATTCCTCTAAATCTTCCCTTTCCCTCAATCTTTTCTTCTTGTCTCCTTAAAGTCACCAATGTTTGTCTTTTCCAGATCCAAACGAGATGCTTCAGTCAATCTGCGTTGTAGTAGAACCTGCCAAGCTTACGACATCAACTGCAATCGCGCCACCTTCAATCACATCACCTACACCTCCGTCTCTCTGCCAACCTTTAGAGACTTCAGTAAACCACAAGGTAAGACAAGGTAGTGATGTGCATGAGTTTCTGTAATGAAGGTGTAGTTTGGTTGATTCTCATAGACCTTAATGGGTAAGAGCTTTTTATTGGTTATAATAACTAGTAATAGTTACCTTGGGAAAATGTCTTCATACTTCCTATTTGCTTGTTTTATTTATTGGTAACAAGACTGCTGAAAGGCCATAGTTGTTATAGCTAAACCAAAAAACCTCACAGATTCCACTGGTTATTTGGATTTCTGTTTTTATAATAACTTATCTCATTTGACAATTCCACAATACAATTAAATTGCATTTTGTCACGTTTTCCAGGTGAACCTAAATTCCACTTAATAAGATATCCCATCATAAATCTTGAATACAATTGTTTTTTTTATAAGATATTTATTTTCTTTGTTTAATCATATCATAAATATCTAATTTGAAGAAACAAATGCACTTTGTGGTTTGCTTCTATCAAACGAAAATAAAACTTTGTACCAATTCTCCCAATAGAAATCGTTTTCCTGCAGACAGTTACGGCGGCTAACCCTGCTCCTCTCCCCGAGGCCACCAGTGTTTTCTTTGACATCCTGGCTGCAGATGAACAGTTCTCGTTTGACGTGGAGAAGCGCTCCCAACAGGGCATGGTTATGGGTAAGTGGAGAGAGTATAACTGGGAACCAGGCAGTCAATAGGAAGTCCTTTAATAAGCATTATACAGATATTGCATTGATTTGAAATTGAATCTCAGTCACTAATCCCAATCTGTGTCATCCCTAAGGTGTGGTTCGGCAGGTAAAACCTATCATTGGCCCCATGGAGTTTGAGTTGAAGGTAGCTATGAACTATGTCATGTCAGGGGACATTTCCCATAGCAACGTTGTCAGCATTCATGTCTTCATCTCGGAGTTTTGGTTCTGAGCTGAGCTAAGGCGTGAACGACGCTTCATCAGCAATACAACCCACAACGTGGAAATGTTTTCAGTATCTGTAGGCGCCACACTTATCTTGCTGAACATTCAAAAACACCTAAGATGTTAATGCTGTTGCATGCAAGATGAGATCATTTAATTGCAAATGTTTTAGATGTACTGAAAACATACAGGTAAATAGTTTACAATAGGTCTTCTTGTATTTTCAACACTAATATATACTGTATCTTTTTTCGTATTTGTCAGTTAGCATGCTAACTAATTTGTAATAAAACAAGCTGAGGTTAATGGGAATGTCATTAGTGGTTAATCATAAACCAAAGTATTGGAAAAGGTGAAAACATTACCTGGTGGTGGCAATGAATGGTCAGGAGATTTTAAGGATACACCATGTGTCAATCATGAATGTCCGTAAAAAAATTGTTGCCAATCTATCTGATAGTTGTTGAAATATTTAAGTGGTGATGGATTGACCAACAAACCAACATCCCAAAACTTTATAGAGCCACGCCGCTAACATGGCTAAAAAGTTAATTTTCACTCATAAAAATACAAATTTCTCACTTGATACCTCTATCCCGGATGTGTTGAAAAGACATTAAAAAAATTAAAAATAACGTAACAGATAAACAGGGTGCCCTTATCTCCTTAATCTGTCTACCGTGTTTAACTTGAATTCAGACTTTGTTGTTATGATTGCCACTATAATAATAAAAATGTCATTGACCTGTGGAAGTAATATTTGTTCCATTTGTTTTTACAGACCAGATATGACATGCTTCATTTGATAATATAAGCTTAATGTACGCACTTGCTTTCAATATTGATTGTGTTTTGTACCATAAGACTGTAACAACCATCTGTGAATAATAAAGACAGTGCGGTTAATTATGTTGATGTTTTCTACTCAGAAGAGCTTGATCTTCTACCACAGCAGACAATATCAACCTATACTTAACATAGCTGTGGTTTCAGAATAAGTCAAATATGATAGGATGTCCTGTTTTTCCTGTAACTCAACTCTTTAGATTCTCTATCACAACATACCACTTCCAGTTATTCTACTAACTAATGGGAATCCTTTCCTGGGTATGTTTTGATCTTCAAATACCTCATCTTAAAGCTGACAAATTGCTTGAGGTGGATACTTCTTACCATCCATAATCAACTCTCTTCTACATTGATCTGCCTTTTCACCACTGCTGGGCTGTGCTTGGCCAGTGAAAACACAGGGAGCAACCATACTGAGGAAAATCCTGTAATCTAAAATTTGCCGCTGCATAGAAATTCCAAATGTTTGTCCCATGGCTTGTTGTCCCACAAATTGTTGGGCTCCATAAATTATTCTTCTGACTTTAAAGGTTGGTTTAGGTGAATGGATTTCAGATGTGAGTGCAGCTGCACGGTACAAAACTTATATCTCAAGGATTATTGGATGTTATAATTAGGGTATATATAAGTATAGCTACACTGCACCCTAATAAAATAATACATGTAATGGGAGCTGCCATCCTGCCCAAAAACCCTCCCAAACACCTTATCTAAGACCCATGGTGGTGAAGTTAAGGTGATTTATATAACACTGTAAAACATGCTTGAGCCTATTACAAAGCCAAGATCTTTGAAATAAGTTGCGTAAAACCATGACCAAAAAAGTAGTGAGTTTATTTGTTACACAGTTCCGTGAATTATTACCACAGTTGCTCTCAAATTAATCCAAGATTGACCTAAATTTGAACAATATTGAAGAGTTTTCTCTTTATTAGGTCACTTTCAGTATTTTTGTACCACCGAGGAGAGAAATTTGACAACTGTGTCAAAACAGCAGCACATGCTCTAACTCCGCCTTTTACCTGTATTAAACCAACAGTCGTGTTAGATTTTATCCGGAAGTCCCGCCCTCTTGACTGAACACGCTGAGAGATGCTAAATCGGATCCATTAGACGTATCAACGTCAGTGGATTTTCCTCGTGGCTCAACTTATTCTGCCTCTGATTGTCTTAACTTGACCAATCCCCACCCATACCTAACAACGTCTAGTGGATCCGAATTAGCATTTACCAGTAGAACATGGCTAATACCGACAGCACCCTGGACATCTTGCCGTCTATCGTTCGTATTTTGAATGAAGAACACTGCCTTCAACACTTACAGGTCTTAAAAACATTCACGGCTGCGTTACGGGACAAGGAATACAGGTGCGGACAACGTCTTTTAAGGTCATTTTGAGAGGAAACCTATGTTAGCTTAAACGTTAACTGCTAAGCTAGCTAGCTTGAAGGGTCTGCTAACGTTACTGTCAAATACGACGTCCGAACAGCGGTGTAAGGTAAATGTTGTGGACTCGGCCGGTTTGTTGTCTTTTCTGTGTTAATAAACAGTAAGGTGGAGTTCATTAAGACACCGAACTATTCCTTACAAAAACGACCTTGCCAGCAAGCTAGGTCTCTGGATTCAGTCGTTTTGAATTGTCATAGCAGGAAAGCACAGGTGAAACTAATTACTGATAGCGCTTACAGTTGTATAGTGTTTCTCTCCTGTTAAAATCCAATGAAACTTGAGTTTGGCCAGTTCACATGTCTGCTGAGAAACAGGGCTATTTATCTTAAGTTTTACTCCACATTTTTACTCTGGTTGCCCCCAGCTTTGGGTAACGTTACCACTGCAGTAAATTAACGGTCTTTACTTTTGTCAACTTTCTGCACCCAGGGATGCTGTGGAGGAGGAGGCGTTCTCCAGTCTTCTTCAATTATTGTCCCGACTGTGTGATGAGCTTCATGCTGCCAGCTGTGATGATCAGGACCTGCAGTCTGTCGCCCTGCAGCTGCAGTTGACCGCTGAGTGCTTTAGGGCTCAGAGGAACTCCTGTGTCCAGAGCACTCGCAATCAGAGTCTGCTCAGGTAATAGTATTAGCAGATGGGAGTATATAAAACGGATATAGGAAGATCACAAACAGTATGGTCTGAAACATAACCATTGTTAATCTATTCGATTGCATTATGCAGTAGGTGTTCATGTTATTGTGTCCACCTTCTTAGCAAATAAATGAGTGTTCAACTAAATATACAGCAGGTACATCAAATAAATCATTTGTTTTTTTTCCCTCTAGGGAGCTTGGTTTCATTGATGTGTCGATTAAACTCCTAAGCTTCTTCCAGACGGCACATCTGGAGAGCAGAGATGGCATATTTGAACGTAAGTCTAAAAATAGTTGATTGTAATAAGATAATTAAATTTTTTTTGATAATGAACTTTTTAATTTTTAAAAAATCTTCCTCTATGGCCCAGCTCTTCGTTGTGGGATCCAGTTTCTCGGTAACTTATCGGTTGGAAACCAAATGTGTAAAGATGACATATGGCAGCTGAGCTTCCCAAATCTTCTCCTGTAAGTTTTGAATGCCACAGTTGCAGTAATGTATTTTAACACAGTGAGCAACACTATTACATAAATTGTTATAATTCACTTTTGTGTTTATTAGTTTATTATTGATTATACGTTTTAAAGTTCCCAATACATATTTTGTAGGGGCGTTCTGGTAAGGTTCACAAACTAGCCCTAGACTTCATAAATATTATCCACATCTCTGTCTCTTCCACACTAAATACCGAGTTGATTTGAGACCTCATCGAGCCCTTTGCTTGATACACTAATACACATTCTGTATCAGTATTTCTATTTGTGAAAGCTTTATTGTAGACATTTGTATGCAAGCATTTGTCCTAACATTGTATTAACCCAAACGTGTGAACAGGCAGCTGCTCAGTGTTGATGATGAGAAGGTGGTAAACTATGCCTCTATGGTACTCCACACATGTCTGGATGAAGCCAAGGTGGAAGAACTGTCTGATCCTCAGAACATCCAGCTGGCCCTCAGGGTGATGGAGCTCTGTAGGACCCAACCTGACCTGGACTGGACGTAAGAGTGTGTGTCTGGATTGGTGTGTGTGAAGCAGTTGTAAGATGATATGGCTAAAGAGTTCAAAGTGTTTGGATCATGTCCTTTTTTTTTTTGGAATATTCCTTCATTCACAGGGTTCTCATTGCCACCCAGTATTTCCTCACGTCTCCAGCTCTTGTGGAGAGCATGTACTCTGGGATGTCTCACCATGAAAGGTACTTTACTTTAGTAGTGACAATAAATGTCCCTAGACCTATAATACCCTCTTACATTACACAGAAGCTGATTTTCTAAACCTCTGATACTGCAGTTAACCAAAGCGTGCGTGCGTGTGTGCGTGTGTGTCAGAGTTACTCTATTAGAGCTGCTCTTTGCCCAGCTACAAGAGGACGATTCTTGTGGCATCCCTCCAAGTGTGGCTTGCTTCCTGGCCAGTTCCTTCCAGAAATGTTGTGGCGCTGTGCTGACACTCGCCACTGGCTCAGCTTCCAATGATGAGGTACAGATAGTAAACCTGCCCGATGTATGTGGACACAGAAGTATTGGTATTATGTTATTTCCCCCCAGTTTTCAATTAGTCTCCTCCCTAACATCTGACATCCTTTCCCCACATGACCAACTTCTTAGTTGCAATCCCCTGCAGGTCCTGCAGGAGGCACTGACCGTGATTAGTCTGCTGGACGTGCTGTGTGAGATGACCTCAGACCACAGGCAGTTCATGTTTCTCCAGGACCATCCTGACCTTCTAGTGACCACTGTTGGTAAATGAAATGACAGACTTACACGATCTCTCTGACCGGCTCCACAACTGGAGTTTGTGGGTTTCAATTTCGCCGTTTTATGGTAAATATAGTATGTTATCTGTAAACTATAACACTCCTTGAAATGGTGAAAGATCCAGATCTGCATCAAATCATCCACAGAAAACACATTTTCCCGCAGCTTCCTGCACACCACCACGCCTTATGTTGACAACCAATAAAAACAGCAAAGTTCAGATACACATAAGTTTGACAGAAATCACTTTATGGGGTACTGAAACACTAATAACACATACATTTATCAAGAAATTAAAATCCATATTTTAAAATCCATATTGTGAATAATAAGATACATTTTTATGTTTTAAATATAAGATTGGGGTATATTGTGTCTTTTTCTACGTCTTACTACTCTGTGTGCTCTCTTGCTTTTCACTCCTTCCATTTTCTCTGCAGAGCTCCTGGGGCAGGTTCATGCTATAGGGAAGGCCAGCAAGAATATTTTCAGTGCTGCTCAGAACTTCTCCTCCTTCAGTGGAGATGGAGACCCTTCCTCCCATTCTCCTGTCATCAGTTTCAAGGCCCACCTCATCCGGCTGATAGGAAACCTCTGCTACAGCAATACAAACAACCAGAACAAGGTTAGGAATGGCTGGATGGATGAAAGAAGAGAAAAGTGTCCTTTACACCTGTAGTTTGGTTCAGTTGGTCTGGACCAAGTGGGATAAGTGTTTTCAGTTCTAAAATAAAACTCATATGGTTGATCTTTGGTAAACAAACATTAAATGTGATTAAAATCAGCTTTTAAAATTTTTTAACCGTTTTAATATTTCACCAAATGATGGTCCTCAAGAAACTGATGTCTGGAGATTTTAAGAAAGAGAAACTGCATAGATAACTTACTGTTAGATTATTGTTGGTTGTGAAGCTTATTCATTAGATTTAGTTTTCTCTGGGATCCAAGGGCTTTTGGTAAGCACCCTTGATCAGTCTACATTATGGGGTCATATGTAGGTCAAGAAGAGGTCTGGGAGGCCCCCCTGGTCTCTCTTTGACAGATAGATCTCTACACCAAATTAGCATGTTTGGAGTGCAGGTTCTAGTAGTGGGCGGTTGGGTCAAACCACATGATCTCCTGAGAAAACTGAGGTCTGCAAATGTAATAATAATAATTTATACTTGATTAGTCCCACAAGGGGATATTACAATTTACACTGTTGTTATTAGGCAAGGCAAGGCAGCTTTATTTGTATAGCACATTTCAGCAACAGGGCAATTCAAAGTGTTTTACACAAAATCATTAAAACAGATAAAACACAAGTACAAACAGTCAAAAGTCATAAGCATTAAAAATCAATAAGACACATGAATATACAGTTGAAAACAAAATAGAAACATTAGGACACATAA
>NC_048429.1:11870819-12003582 GCF_013103735.1 Etheostoma cragini | reverse complement strand
TTAACCCTTGATATATTCTTAAGGTGATAATAGGCCGACTTTGTAATTGTCTTAATGTGGCTGTTAAAGTTCAGGTCTACACACATTACACACAGGCCTGAATTACACAAATGCTCAGGTCCTATACATGGCTAATGGAGAGATGTCAGAGTGAGGGGGCTGCCCATGGAAAGGCGTCCAAAGCAGTTGTGGGTTCGGTTCCTTGCTCAAGAGCACCTTGGCCAACTCCCTACAGACTGAGCCACTGCCACCCCCAAGTGTAATGTAAGTGTAATGCCAAATGAAGCATGAGGCTGTATGTTTCTGTGACTGCAAGCCTATGAGTTCTTTGAACACAACAACTTGGTTTTGCACTACAATGTGAAACATTCCTTTCCTCTTTGGTGAGTTCATCAGTATCTGTCCGCGTCTCCCTATTAATACAAAGCACAGCAGGATCATAAAGTGGGCGGGGAGGAGTTTTCCGCACGTTATAGACTCAGTCCTACTTAATAGAAACCGATTTGTGGAATGCTTGTGGGATGGCCACCCTCAGTTGGCCTCTCTGTAATGTTTATGGATGCTGATCTGTGGTCTGTCAGTGGTCTGAAATCACCCCATATCTGTTTTCACTAAGATCGCTTCCAGTAAACCAAATGTCATTCTGTTCACCTTTGGGAGAGGTTGTAATTTAAGATGCATGCAAAGTGCTGAACTGCATGTACCGGACTGAAGTCAATGTCCAGTCGCTTGTTATTTATGTCTCATAAGAAGGATAAGAAACGTCAAACGATCATTTTGAAAGTGGAAAATCAGACCTGGGAGCTTGTACTAGTCAGCGACTTTGTTTCTTTGACAATTTAAATGACATTTCCATTTTCAGAAACTCAGCACTTCTTCTCATTCTGGAGCACCCACCAGTATGTTTGGAGGGTAACCACAACGACAAAAAGGCAACAGCAAGCAAGCAAAGACGACAATTAAGCCTATAGAATCAGACACATGATACAGAGCAGATCCCTCTGTTGTGACGGCCCTAGACTAACTCACAACCACACTGCCGCTTATGCATGGACGTGAGGCTCTGCTAAGGACAGGGACACTTGGGTTGAATACATTTCTTGCCTTCAAATGAATTTGTTCACTGGCTAGACTGCGCTGTTTGACCAAATCCTACAACTCAATGCAACATTTCTATGTAAGATTTAAATAGTGTTGATCAGACCTTTGTCTTCTCTTTTTGTCCAATGAGAATAGGCATTATGTGCTAGTATATTTGGGTTTTTCACAATAAATAAAGCATAGACTTCAGAGTTGTGGCAAAAAGCAAAACCTTTTGGTGCCCTTGAATCTACTATTGCTTTGAATATGATATGAGAGGCTGTAAAAACTTTGTTTTTCAGTTATGTAATTTCAGGTTTTCTATTGTCCCAATGATGTTTCATCAAGCCAATCAATACATAATGTGGTGATGCATGGTATAGCATATATAAAGAGGTGATTGAACACTGTGGAATTAGTTTTATTGAGCTAAGGATGTCGTCAACTAAAGCATTGTTCCAGAACTGGCATTAAACAGTGAACATGGAAAGTGAAAACAGACATGTTTACCAGTCCGTTATTTTACACTTTACTGACCTTGTTTCCTCAGGTAAGAGAACTGGAAGGCATCCCCCTCATCTTGGATAACTGCAGCATAGACAGCAACAACCCATGTATCCTTTAACGTAAGTTGATGGTCTGCACATACCAAACCTCTGTGTTTATGTACATATATTTCAAGTTTATCTAAAATCATTGTTCATATTTATGCCCAAAAATCCTTCATGCCTTGCGTATCTTATCCTCGCATTTTTAGAATTGAGTTTGGCATGTTTGCACAGGGAATCTGGTGGGTTTTCAACCAAACGTAAGTGTTTTATCAAGCGTTGAATGCTGCACTGTGTGTAGGCTGGTCAAAGAAAAAAACTGAGTATTTTGTGTTCACCACCTCCCGATTGACTTTTGCTTGCAGCTGGTTAACTGTATTGACTGATTATCTGCCTTCAGCAGTAAAGTCTATAAATGCTACTTTTTGTTTTGAGGAGTGTTCATGTCTGTCAATGTATCAGAAACTTAAGACAGTTACGTAGTAATTAGTGGTGCTTTTATATTAATTTGCATTTTGACATGTGTTTATGTTTTTCAGCCCCAGTTTACATACATTGGGGAGGCATAATATAAACAAGTGTTAATTTGTTATAATACAACATCACCAACAACCCACACAGTTTAGTTCACATTGTCAACAAAAACAACAGTGTAAGCTTCACAAAGATGGGATCTATTGAAGGACTGTTGTATCGGTTTGTATTAGATTGTACTGGTCTACCTAATACAGTGATAACAGTGCTGAGGTCTGTCTTGAAGTAGAGGAATAGTAGTGTACAAATGTGCTTTTTTTGGCATCACTTTGACCGGCTTTAAGAACACGCCAATTTCTGTTTTACTTGGAGTACACTGCTAGTCACTAAACTCAAACCCCTGAGCCCTTCTCATCTCCATCCACTGTCTTTTAACAAGGTCAATAGTCTGAGCCCAGCCTTTGTCCCATTGTCCCTATCCCATACATGCTTATACACATGCATACAATGCATGCATACACCATTTACATGTAGGTGTCAGAATTTCTGTTCAGAAAAATATTGTCAAAGAAAAAAACGTTTATAGATTTATGTAGGAAACTTGAGACGGGTGAGCTGCGAATATTTTAAATAACAAAACACAACTTGTCTGTGAAACCCGTGTGTGTGTTGGGCTGTCTGCAAACTCATTGACTTAAGGCCAGGCATTTGTGAGTTTGACATTAAAAATGTTTGGTCTTTGTTGCATGTACCACTGTTGCCTCTTTACCATTCTAACGTTTTATAATACAGTATAACTACCTTATGTTATTTATGCAGTTTACTCCGCGGATGCATTTTTTTTTTTAATGAAATCAATTTAGTAAATTCATCTTACAATTCCAGCACATGCTCATGTTGTCTTTCTGTAGAATTGAAATTCCAAAGTTGCTGTCCTTAACTGGATATCTGTAGTTATCAGTCAGTGGGCCATCTTTACCATCAGGAACCTCCTAGAAAACAACACGCAGAACCAGGAGCAGGTCAGCGCCCTGGAACGTCGTGGCACCACTGACTATTCTGCACTCAAGGAGTTGGGTTTCCTGGTGGAGGAGCGAGACGGAGGCTTGCTGCTCAAAACTGTGAAGAAAGACTCTTGAAAACCTTAGAGGAGCACCTGGAGAGAGGAGGCCCCCAACTCGCAAGCAGGTTTTCATGCAAAGTATTTGTTTAGTAAGGAGTAAAGTACATGTGCACACATATACACTTATGTGAACATGTGCTCTTGTTGTGTCACAAGCCTCATTAATGTTACTTAATACTTACCTGGGAATTACCTGTCCACTACTAAACATGTTATCTGTCCAGAATAACTAGACAGCCACACAGCCGCTAGATTAAGAAGAAAAATGCTTTGGAATGAGATATTTCTATCAGAGAAGTATGTGTTTAAATTACTTTTCTACCTCAGTAATGCTTGCACTCATGCCCAGATGGGGCATACAATTATTGTTTGATACACAAAAGGCCTATAGGGTCCCCCTGGTATAAAAGCAAAGGTCAAGACATCAGGAGCTTTTGTTTTGTCTTGACCTGTGTCTAGGAAATGAAGAGTTTGGGAGAGGCGAGCGCATGCTGGCACCTTTTACCAAAGCTGATGCTTTGTGGTTTAATCCAAAGACAAAGCGCACCGCAGTGTCCGGGTCTTTCACTTTTCACAGACACTGATGTTACCAGCAGGGGTTGGTGATTTAATCCCAGGCCCATAGTGACTCCTACAGTAACCGCGAAAAACAGAATGACCAAAACTTGAAGTAATCAACCCCCTCACCGCCTTACCTACTTAAATGGTGGTGTCGTTGCCAGGGGGACATTCAAACGCTTAAAACAAATTCTCTAAACTGGCATGATATTAATATTATAATCTAAGGGCCTCTAACTGCAAAATGCAATACTAAAATTAATAACTGATGCTATGCATGCTTTGCAATTTAAAAACGATGCACCGTATACAGCATGAGCTTGTCACGTTCTCTGCTTCTTGTAGTTTATATCGATGTTTTTTTCTCATACCCAATATAGTAAATTTCCTCTTATTCTTGATCTTTTTTTACATCTTATTGCATAGAACTATAGATACATACTGTAAGAGATGAGGTCTTATGGCATGCATCATTGATCATTATCCATCTTTAAACTCAAACCATTAAGTACACGTTTTAGACTGCTTCTCTTCTCTCTGGGCAGGCTGCATTTGAGTTTTTTAACCAGACTGCATAGACCTTCGAAGAACTTTTTTTGTGGGTGAGTGATATGATGATTCTTGGTCGGTAGACAACGCATGAGAGCATACTGAAAGTGTATGTCCAAAGAGTGAGTGACTCAGACCAGAAGCATTAGTTTGCAGAATGACATCCCTCCCTGCTCCTCCCGTTGCTGGATAAGCTCCTAACATTCCTGACACCTCAACAATGCAGCGCTTTACTGGCCTGCTCACACCCTGTCTCACCCTGTTTGCTCTGCCTCTGATTTTTAATGACAAAATGTATTGAAACAATCGGCTGGACT
Source organism: Etheostoma cragini (assembly GCF_013103735.1). Taxonomy (NCBI): domain Eukaryota; kingdom Metazoa; phylum Chordata; class Actinopteri; order Perciformes; family Percidae; genus Etheostoma; species Etheostoma cragini. Next base: position 11,998,933 of record NC_048429.1, on the reverse strand, counting down.
CTCCCCTCCATCCGCCGGCATAGTGAAGGGAGCTTATGTGGTTCCGGTCCCCAGGATTTCAGACGGCTAACAAAACAGCTGTTACTTGCGCTCGACTGGCTGGCTGCAATGCTTTTCAGCCCCACAGGAAAGAGGCTGTGCGAGTCAGCCGGGCTGAATGAGGTGGCACGGCCGCTGCTGCCTGTTCACCCCCTAACACATTAGTACCACATCAGTCCAGGCCAGAAGTTGTTGTGTTTCCCATATCAGCGTTTTACACCCCAGGCCACTACTATATTGTATTTGTGCCTTCTGGTTTGATATTTGACTTCAGCTAAAAACAATTGTCAGGCCGTAAAGTAGATGTTTTGTGCTTGGGTCAAATAATGTTTATATAATGCTTAATAAAGTAGTGTGTGTGACTAACAGCTTTTTTCCTGGTAATAATTTTAATAAGGCCAATAAAGGCCAGATGTTACATAAAACTCAAGAGGCGATAAAAGGATTCTCACATTTTATTGGTAAAAAAAGAAAGAAATACAACTGTCCATGTTTGTAAGTGATGCATAAGTTATTATTGTTCTGTGGCAACTCTGTGGTATTTATAGTTACAACTATGCTTTTAGGAATCAATGACTAGATCCTAGTTACAGACAAGGCCATGTAGACAACTGGGAACACAGAAATCTCTTCGATGTTAAGCTGCAAAACTAGTTGGTTGCTGATGCTTTCAATGTGTTATCTACTTGCAATTCCATGAATTTACTCCAATACTTAACAGCAGTTTACACAAAACTTTTCAACACTTGATGAATTAATCTTGCTTTTATGACCTACGTTGAATTGTGATCGAGATAAATGATCTGGACTACTTTGATAATACACGTGGAGTATTTACAATTTAGCATTGATCAAAAACATAAATTCCAAATAATTTACAGTTCTCAAATCTGAATACAATGACATTAGAAAACACTTTGCATCTATAAATGACAAAGTGCCACTTTCCTCATATAAAAATATACTCTTCAAATTGTTTTTTTAAGTCGTATAAAGCCTAAATAAACATTTCTGAATACATTAAGGGTGCTGTCCAAAAATAGCTTTGAGGCCTTTGATGCTCTCAAACCCCCCCTCTGTGTTGTTATGGAACATGCCATCCACCCAGGCAGGCCTAAACCATGCTGGAAAGGCCTTGTGTAAGCAGAGGCCATAATGTGGAATTCCACATCTCTGCCGTTCATGGGAATGTTGGGTGTATCTGAACCTGATTGCACCTCTGTGGAGTTCGAAAGAGGCTTACATGCTTTTCTCAGAAGTCAGGAGCCGTCCAAAAACAAAACTAGGAACACTGTCAGGATGGAAAGTGCTGTTCCAACTGACAAGTCGGATGCTTAAAATAGTTTGGGAATATTTTCTGCCTCTTTGCCTCTTGGCTTGTTTGGAGGGTAATTTGTCCATGAGAGAGATGTCAGCACAGCACTCAACCACACAACTCACTCATGTCCCATGAAAGAGAAAGAAATGTGACTGTGAGTGCAAAAGAAAAATAACTCATCTACAGCGAAATACGCTACTGACAATTCATAGCGGCCATGTGACTCAAAATCCGCTATTTTCAGCTTGAAATTTATCAGAAGCAATTGAAGACCATAAGAGAGGAATAAGAGCAATTGAGTTTGCTATCAATCCTATAAGACGGGGTTTAAAAAATGTCTTAGCATAAATAATTTTGTTTTATTTTCAGTGTTCAAACAGAATACAGTGTGAGCGTACAGTTAAAAGTATTCCACTACCATCTTTCTGTCATGGCAGTCTGAAGCGCTTTGCTCTTGTGGCATTTCCAGTTAACGTGTTACAAAAGTCTCCTCAAGATCCAACAATAGTCCTTGTTGTTTTTCCTTCTCGAGCGTGCCATCTGTAAGCTACATCTTACATATGTTGCAAGATGTTGTCTTCCGAATATTGCCTTGCTCCAGAACATCAAATCCTGCAAGTTGTTTGCATCATGTCAGGGTTTTGTACCGGCGTGCAAAAAATGTGAAGTTTTCTTAATAGTCTCTTTTTTTCAATACTCTCCAAACCTCACTTCTGTTTTTTCTTACTTTGTAAAAATGTGCAAATTGTTGAATAAATACTTCCAAGTCCTTCACTTCAAATTCCACTTTGTCATAACCTTTTAATCTTTAACCATATTGTCCCGGCCTCTTCCCAGCTTCCAGTGCCCCACTTCCCCATTCCCTACTTGCAGGTGAAAACTTCGGATTTCTCACTGCATGTGTTGCATTTGACAAAACAGCACCAGTGGAACTTACAGTTGCACTGCCAAATGCGTGTGTAGTGGTGTGTGTTGTAACCCCGGCCGCAGCACATCAAATTGCAACTGTCCGTGTGGGTCGAAGTGCCGTTGCACAGTCTTCCCCGTGTTCCTGTGCTTCCTGTGGCTGTGTCCTCCTCACAATAGTTGGGCGAACGCTCCAGGTACACCAGGTCTGTGTCCGTGGGCTTCTGGTAGCCCCGAGCCTCTTTGAGTCGTAGGAAGGAGGGCTGGCGGAGGCGCGAGGCCCGGACCGGCTCTACTTGAACTGCTCCACTGTAGCGTTCCTTCAGCAGGTAACCAATCTCTCTGAACTTTGGCAGGGTGATCCAGCAGGTCTTAGTGGTGCAGGAACCAGACACACCATGACACTTACACTCCAGCTTCATCCTCTCCTCTAGGATCTGATCACAGAGAGAGTAGAAATTAGGTCTGTATGAATTAAAAGAGATAGTTAAAGAGCTGAAAATACATTGCGTGTGTTAATGCATAAATGGTTTGAAACATGTCCCTTTCTTGAAATTAAAACCGTAAATAGCAATTGCACAGCCTTTAAATCCGTATCTTTTGGTAAGCTGGGCTTTCTGTGGACACTTTCAGCACTCTAACCCATTTGCCAACTTTACGTCTCAAAATGTGGAGAAAATAACTCATACCCCAAGACTTTACTCTCTAATTAACTTTACCTTTCTTCAGACCACATATTGGCAAGACACCCCGAGAAAACTGACCAGAGCTATTGTGCAACCATACACGTATAGAATTTCATTGTGGCTTGAGCCAGATTTATACGATAATGCCAGACAAATATTTTCAAATGACAAAATTGACGTATTGATGTGAAAAAGATTACCTACCCCATTTTCGTTCTAAGAGTGAGAATGATTTTGCGCAACTAATCCCATTATTTGAACATCTAGTAACTAAAGTTTGCTCTTGACTTTGGTTTCTTTAGTGTGCGGGGGTGCAGAAGTATAGTCTATGCTGCCACTAACACAGAAAAAGAATGAGGCTTCCAGTAATATCCTCTATCCTCACCTAATGTTTAGTAATTCAATAGGGCTATTGCGCAATTCCTTTTTGGCAGCTACATCTTCCAAATTTAGCACTCTGTCGCAGATGCACACTCCTACTCCTGATACAGTTATAGTGACTGATGCAAATACACAACAACTAAACTAAAGTAGTGTATAATCATCGACGATCTGCGCCAATTTGGGCCTTTTCCTCTTCCTACTACTGTTACACGCATTCAAACTGGAGTATGCTTATGTATGATGTTTCCATCATTAAACCCCCAAAATAGATTGGATGGATTCAGTTTGTTTCGTCCTTTCGCATGGGTTACCTTTCGCCCCGCCTCATTGTTGTGCAGGTTCATCAGCCGGCGGGCGTTTTTCTTGATCTCACGGGCGTCTACAAAGCGCCGCGAGAACTCCACACCGTACTTAACATCGGCGGAGCAGCCTCCCCACTTCCAGCCCTCCTCTTCGTCATGGTAGCCCTGTTTCTCTCGATCACAGCCGCACTGGCTGAGGTTGCCTTGGCTACAAGCTGTGGTCACTGCGTGGGCTACTCCAGCTGCAGTGATGGCATAAGTGAATGCTGCCTCCTTGCTGCCTTAAGAAAAAAGAGCAGAAGTTGAATAAATATGAGGCGGATGGTGATGACGTCATCAGGGTTATTTCAACTTGGGCTTGAGAAGATTTTTTTAGCAAAAAGCCTGAATTCCAAACTGGGAGTATGGGATTTCAAAGAAGTAAGCATTTAGGAGGCCTGGTGGTGGTGGTGGGGGGAGGGGAATTATGGGAAAATATAGGGTCCAACATTTGTGGATCTTGACCCATACTAGAGACTAAATCTCAGACTAACTCCGCTTCTGCTAGATTGATTTTTTTTCTGCATTCTTTTCTTTAAAGGACCCTAACATCCATGGGTTTTTACAAATATTCTGGCATGTGCAGAGATGCGCTGGAACTTAATTAGGTCACCTAACTTTATAAACCAATAAAAAATTATAAAAAAGTTTAATTTCCCACACCCAACCATGTGTAGCAAAACTAATAGGAGGTATAGAGGGATGTCAATCAAGCACTAGCTGTACACACCCACACAGTCCTAAGCAGATGCCATGCCTCTCTCTCCCTTCCATCTGTCTGCACTATCAGTCTTCCTCTTGAAGTGCAAAACTAAGTTGCTGGACTGCTCCTTTAAGGAAAGTAGTCACCACTTTGGATGGAATCACTGATTTAGAGATGAATCACTTTGTACAGTATATTAATGCTGAAAAGATGTCACAGAAGCAATTTTTTGTATATGTTACTGTGTAACTAAGTCATTTTCAAAATGGCTTCTTCAGTACATACCCCTATATTTTATTATGTGAAGTATTAGTATTATTTTCGGTCTCTTTTCAACCTTACTTAATTTTAAATACTACATAAATATATTTTTTCATTCTGCTTTGTTTCATGTCACTATATCACTGATAGAACAGTCATCAGTATAGTGAAGACGACACAAGTGACATCTACTGGCTGAGTAGAGGTGCTTTTTTTCTGGATTGGTACTCATAATGTTGCTGTGTCTTAATGTTTTTCATCAATGGAATTTCTCACGCAGCTTAAGTGTCATTCTGTGTTTGGCGGTCCGCATTATTATAGCAAATGATACTGCTGTGTTGCATGTTGAAATAACCTGTGGTGATTGAGATATTCCCATTTCCAAGCTTTTGTATGTCACCATTTGATTCAGAATAAACACATATTTATGGTGTAGAGGGGGGAAATTAATTTATTGGCAATAGAACTGGTAATAGGATATCTTCCCTCTTCAATCAGGATAATGCTGGGCCTCTGTTAGTATTAATGCATGGCGTCTCTGGTAGAGGCGATTGTAATGGCTCCCTTCCAACCTGACAAACTCACTCGCAGAAACCATTGGGCCTGCGGTTCCCCTGGTCCATAACTCATAACAAACTCTGAAGTCTTCTCTCATCGTGCTAGATCTGCGACCCATTCAGATATATTGTATGGTGAGCATTTTTCAAAGCATCAGGCACATGCAATAGCCAAACAGCCATCTCCTCGCACTTTGATTTGTTTTGATTGTACAGCGGTGCATGCAGGGCTCCATTGTTGCCATCCAGCAGCTGGAGCTGACTTCAATTAGTGGTTAGCTTGAATCTCTCTGGTCTTTCTCAATGCTTAATGAGTTCGCCCGGCAGGTCAATCAAATGATGTGGTGGATGGTACATTAGCAATTCGGGGGGGAGGGGCTCTGGCTTACATTTCTATTTTTAAAAATGGCAAGAATGGACACAGAGATGGCCAAAGGAAACCAATCTTTCTAAGATTCCATGGAGATAAAAGGACATCTGGCATGCTCAGTATTCAAGTTTTTACAATAATTAACACTTTAATTAGTTTTTGTACAGATGTAAAGTACTTATGTGGTAAAAGTGTTTGCAGGGAGAGGGCAAGGGGACCTGGGTCCCAAGCGTTTTCTGAGCTCGTTTACACACCACAGGAGAAAAGAGACATTTCCTCTGACAAAGAAATAAAGGGATCCAGACGTCTCGTCTGCCTGTCTCCCGTGTAGAAAAAAGTGATTGCTCCCAGAGCTGCTAGATTAAACATGAATCCAAACCCACAGCAAGACCGCAACAAAACATTTCGGACTGAAATGCAATTCATATAAGAGGTTCACATTAGGAGCAAACAGGCTTCTGTGAGAAATAAAAACTGGGACGAATGTTGACTAAAAGCAGAGAGATGTGTTATTTTGAGTGTCCATGTCGGTTTGATTTACAAATGCTTTCAGAATATGGCACAGCCAGATAAGCATTAGACTGTGCTTTTATAAGGAAGTCTTCACACTCCATTTATGACTGCTTTGCTTTGACAATGTGTGTTGCGAGCACAGTGACGTCACACACATGAGCTACAGATTGAATCTCCGTTGGGGACACCAGCAAGGGGTTTGAGGTTTTTTCTTGTGTTGGTGTCTAAGGGAAGTAGATAATTAATTGTGGTTGTTGCAGGTGGTATTCCAAACATCGATGCTTCTATAAAAGTCTCACCGACAGTTTTCAAGTCTGTTTAGTTTAGTTGAGCTGTGCTGCAGCTTTTTCTCATCCCACTGACAACACTTAGGAAGTTCGAGGACAATACAAGAAAGAGAAAACGGGCGGATGTAGAACCACATCGCTGAACTGTGCTCATTCACAGTTCTTTCAGCTTCAGTGATCAAAAGTTTGGTTTGGTTAGACCAATAAACATACCTGTTGTGTTGACACACCTGTGGACAGATTAAAGTACCACCAAAAGGAGGAATGTGCTGCCCTGATCACATATTAGTCCACATTGGTACCTCTAAGTTAAGATTTTCCACATATCTTTAGACCCCTGTAAGTTGCTTTCTTCCCCCCACTCAGCCTATTTTGCTGAGCTATATTGTGATGATAATAGTTCAAACAACTTAAACAAACTGAGTTTTAAACAGACTGACCTACTCTCAGCTCTTGTCCAAAGACGGTCCTCTCCCCCAGGGCGGAGCAGTTCCACCGGCCGTAGCGGAACTGGTACTGACACTCATTGATGCCCAGCTGTGCGCCTTCGCCAATGACAATGATGGCGTCAGGGCGACTCTGACAGAGGGCTCTCTGACGGGGGGCCAGTCCCGGTATCTTGTTGCAGATGATGTTTGCACCTAGAGCTACCACAGAGGACAGAGCCCTGGCAGAGAGAAACAGGGATTAATGAGAGGGACTTTGAAGACAGACCGTTGTTTTTACAAGGAAAAGGTGACTACAGATTTTAAAAAAAAAAGGGAGAAACAAAAATGTTCCTACTTATGTAACATATAGTTTGGATTGAACCCTGTGCCCCATGGCTATGATTTGGGCAAAAAGTTATACAATTTTTTCGCAATAAGCATGTTCTGCTAGACTTTTCGTTACAGTTGCCAGTCTATAAATCATTAAGATAAAACAAAAATAATTATGACTAAATGAGCAGATCCTATGTAATCAAATGGACCTTCATTAAGATATAGACAGAGGACGATAGTTAATTATAGGAATGGGTCCAAATCCAGTTTATTCTGCCTTTCTCTGTCTCTCTGTTACAGAAAACAGGAACCACCACAGCTATTTCAGGTTTCAGGACCGTCCCTTGTTATGAATGAGAGGCATGTATGGTGCAGCAATCATTCTCTTTGTGAGGGCCTGGGTCTTTTAATGCCACAAGAAAGAGCTCATTACATCAGCCTGGCCCTGTAGGCAGAGCATGAAGTAGTCCAATATGTCTCTTTTCCATATGTTACACTCCAATTATGGCCCATGTCTGACGAGGTGCTCCTATGACAAAGTGGCTCTGGTGTAATGTGCAAATCCGTAAGAGCAGGTTCTCTCATCAGCTGCGTGTACGTGTAACAAATCAGGTAGATTAAATATTGGCCTCATTATGATGAAAATATTTGAGTGAAAATGACATAACTGCTGATTTTATGGAAAGAAATCCGTGGTAGTCCTTTATTTCATTGTGAAATAGAATGAACATATCCAGCGAGCCAATTGCGCATTTCCTACCAATGTTTTTATAAATGTAGGCTAGTTTAAACGGATATTCTAAGTTACATTTGATTCAGTTTCTAAAATAATCTAACTGCAACACCATAACAAAATATTGCCATTTACTTCAATTAGCACGTTAAAGTGTTTCCTCGTGGTAATAAAACACCTGCAACAATCAGCCAATGCTCTCAACTTGACAACGCGTGCGTAATTGGCCATTTTGCGCGTAAGGAACCGATTTGGGTTTTTAATTAAACAGGTGCATTGATAAGAAACCTACAGGTAGCTACCGCTGGTGAGGATGAGGAAGATCTGTGGGTAGTAGACGGACAGCAGCGCGCTGCGGGACGAGATGATGAGCATGGTTGCGCATTGAACACAACTGTTTATGCTCTCCTGTGGTTAGAAAATATAAGAAAAACGAGAAGTGGGAAGACGTATATCCTTTTATCTGAAGTCCAAAGCGTTAAGCGCGGAAGCGTCGTTTCTTCTTTCCGCCGTTGAGAGGTGGCGTCTTCAGCTAGTGGAGCCGGGGCGCGCTGCGGCAGCTCCAAGTTCCGCTGTCCATGTGTTGGAGATGAGAGGCTGCATCCCACGGTCGAAGTGCGCTCTGCCACCTGGACCGCTAGAGGACTGAATGGTGGGGGGGTGGGGGGGGGGTGGAAGGAGCGAAAGGGTGGGGGCAGATGGGGTTCCGGATGTCAGATACGCGCTGCTCACGTCTCCAAAAGTGGGACTGTCGTGGCATCGAAAGGGCGGGAGACAGTGGCCTCTCCCGGTGCACCAGCCCCCGGGATGAGTCCGCACCCTGCATCCTACCGTATCCCCTCCCCCAACACACCTCCTAACCCCCCAATCTTCTCTCTCTCTCTCTCTCTCTCTCTCTCTCTCTCTCTCTCTCTCTCTCTCTCTCTCTCTCAGCCATTTTTTGTTGATGCCCAAAGTTGTAAGTTATATCTGTATCGTCAATATTTGCATTTGCTCTTTTTTTCCTCCTGACTAAGGGGGAGGCCGGTTCCACCTGCAGGATTAAACCTATCTGTCACCCAAAATTCAACTTTAATGAATTGTACAGTATTCTACATTTCTAACAATAAAAAGGCAAACTTTTCTCAGTAGTATTAGTAGTAAACCATAATGAACATCTCCATCCAAACTTTCTGGAATAACTACACATCACTTGTTTTTATCATTTCATATAGCTTCTTTATTAGCATTAAAGTTACATTAAATCATGATTTAACTTTTCCATGAAGTTACCAAAAGTTGAATTAAAAATTGGCCAAAGAGGGTGGAGTAATGCAGTTTCCTGGTACGGAGCAGTACTAAAGCTAAAGCAATCAGTTGATTAATACATTGGTACAACAGAAAATGATTCAGCACCTATTTAAAATATTCAAAGTTTCAGTCATTTTTCAGTCCTTTTTCCAAGCAAAAGCTTTAACAAGTCATTTGTTACAGCTTCCCAAATGTGATCCTTTTGTTAAGAAATGTATTCTTTTCAGTTGTCAGAATTCTGATTTAGTGCTGAACTGCTTGGCTTTCAGTTTTCAATGCTTGCTGAAATGCTTCAGTCATTTGATGAGACTTTGCAGTCTACCAGCTCATATGTTCTGCTGGTGTATCACCAACAAGATGCCCTCGTGTGGCAGCATGAAGGAATTGTCATCATCCAAAACCTTAACATTAACGCTTATGTGCACAGCAGTATCAATTAGTAGAACTTTAACAATTAATCGTTAATGAACGAGGCAGAATTGTTGTAACAGTCTGAAAAGACTATTTTCTCTTTTGGAAAAGTTAGTCACATATTTCTACATGATGACTTTTCTTGTTAAACCCATATAGCCTTTGAAGTGTCCAGGTCTTATCAGATGGAAAAGCAAGCGAAGACGACACAGAAAGGAGTTCATGCTGTTCCTTTCTTTTAAAGCTTTTCCTGTTTGCTGTGGAACTTTAAAGTACAATGGGAGGGACCATCCTGTTCAATTCCACAGCACCTTCCAAGGACGAGGAGTTTTATAGGTCTCCTTCACTGAGTGGACAGAGGACAGAGTAGAGATTTTATTGGCTCGCTGTTGACATTTTGGAAACCAAAAAATCAAAACATTCTGAGCTTCACTCGAGTTAAACAAATGACCACGAGGAGATAATATTTATACAATTTATTCCAAAATGAGATATAAATCAAATGAACAAAAGTGAGACCTTCTCTTAGAATATGGTTGAGGGCAGTTTTGTGGAAATTGTGGAAAATTCCGTTATGCCAACAAAGCATTTTGAGAAATTGCAGTGATATGGAGTATGACGTAAAAGAATGAAATACCTTTCATTCTTTGGCTGCTATAAGATTGGAAATATCCCAGTGCCCACTTAGATTGTGTGTAACTATAGCTGCAGTCAGAAATACCCAGTACTGTAAAGAATGAGAAACACTTTTGCCAATAAATTGGACCCTCTTGGCTGCTGAAACTTTGTCACAGGAACTCCGTCTGCAGCTATTTCAGTGGACAACTCAACAATAATGTGTCTGGCTCGTGGTCAGCAGAGGCAGAACTCATTATGTGTGTGTTCTGTACGTCTCTTACTCTCTGTCTCTTTCTCACTCCCTCTTTTTGTCCAAATAATACTAAACCACAATTTCCAGAGCCAAGATAGCACTTAAGAAGCGTGCACTCACTGTCCTGGCACTCGTACTGTGATATCTGTTTCGTTTCATATTTTTGCGCAGAGGATGAGGCGAACTCGGAGACTTGGGTCTGCGTAGGAATTCTTCTCACTGCCGATCTAGCCGTCAGATCGGTGATAAAAGTGGCTGTAAAACTAACAAGACTTGTTTTTGTTATCTTTTGGGAGAGCTGTCAGAGTTTTGACAGTCACAAGGTTTTGATAGCATCATCCACATTATGAGGATGAGTGACGGGGCTGGAGACAGGCAGGGAGAAACTGGAGCAGTGACGCAGCGGGGCCTCAAGCTGGATGCAGGCCGAAAAAAGTCCAGATTGATAATGGTGTCTTACAGTATGACTCCATGGGCTTTTGGGCCTGTCTTGTCCTTGAGCCCAGAATCCCTAGCTGGGTCTCTGAGTGGTTGTCAAGGAAATGGTATTAAACCTCTGATAATTCGTCATAAGTGACATTTTTCTGCAGAATAGCGGGGCTCATAGGTGGAAGAGTTAGACATGATCCCGTCCACACACAGTAGTTGAAAGTGGAAAGGATGGTACTCCAGGCAAGCCCAGTTCATGAATTTGGGGTTGGGGGGTGGAAAGAACAGCATAGTAATGTGATTGTGTCTGTGTCAAAACACAGATACCAAAACTATAAATAAATTATAAAGAACATAGTTTGTTCAGGCAGAGCACACTCGTATTAGCTGATTGGCTGCTTCATCCAGGCTTCGCAATGTGTATTACATACAGTATGCCTCTCTAAATACATTAACCCCCCTTCTGTGGAAGTCAATAAATACCTCTTTGGTCCTAGACATATACAATTGTACATGGTATTTAAAATATTCTGAAAATACTGTGTCTTAGTGATACATTCATGTACTGCCTATGCAACTTTAACATACTTTTAAAGCTCCGTAGGGCTTCATTGTTGTTCAAAAACACATTGGTGGCATGTTCCTTTATGACGATGAACATGGGCTTGCTGTCAATCCTGCACCAGCCTGGTGCTATAAACCAGTTTATATTAATCAACACAAAAAAGTAGATCCCAACAAGTGCATTTTTGTATGCACTATTTAGATTTAGTCCTGTTCAATTATTTGACCTATTTGGAAAGATCGAAAGTGATGGGGACAGGGCTAAGTGCCGCAGGCAGTACTGAGACTGGGAAATATACAATAACACCAGCTATGGGAAAAGACATGCATCAGAGTCCTTTGTCCTACGTATATGTATATGGTGTGTGTCTCTGATCTACTTAGACACCCTGATGGGTTTAATTTGTTTAGGTCAGACAAGTGCATATGGGCAATTTTGGCATACAGCTACATGCATCTCAAGTGGCTTTCAAGCTTTACCGCAATGTCATAGGCATTGTTTAGACTATAATGCGGCAAGACAAACACATGGTGCTTTTATGTGTAATGGGGTAAAACGCATGCTGGAATGCACAAGAAATGCGAGTGTGGCGGGGGAAATGAATATCGTCCCCTGCACTGTGAAAGGATTACGGAGTGTGACAGATAACAAAACAAAACCACCCTGGGGGTGAACAGGCAAGAGGGTATTTATGACACAACTAAAAGAAACTACTTTGTAATCAAATCTAATTTACACAATTTTGAGCATTCATGGAACCCGACAAAGCTGACAGCAGGAAATTGTTCCCATGTTGAAGAACAACAATTCCACTTTGAGCAATTAATGTCTTTAAAGCATCTTGAACCTGTTTCGAGAGCAGATGAAGGGAGGGCCATATTTCCAACAGTGCCACGAGGCACATAAACTTCTTGAGAAATTATTCCTTTTATGTGAACAGGATTTATGTTTTTGGTGTAGAAATACACATTTGGAGTTGTAAACATGTTGCAGATGTTGGGGGAAATGGCTACACAGCATCACCAGAAATGACAAGACCTTCTTTCCTCATTATGATTAACCCAGGAAACAGATTCACAGCGCATTCAGACGCGCATGTTAAAATGTCCGCTTGTCTGTGTGTTATTAACATTGTTCATGATTATCCACAGGGAGTCATGAATGCATAACTTGCCCTAGGAAAGCATATTCCATTGTGCATTCCAAGCACCAAAACACATAGATTGTTTAGTACACGCTCATAACAAGTCAAAAAGATGTTTATCCACTTTTTTATTTTTCCACTCATTCTATTGCACCTCGCTCCATCATTCTTTGTTAAACTGTCTTCTCTTAGTTGTAACTGCAGAGGGAGACAAAGCATTAGAGAAGGGCTTGGTTCACTTCTCTGGTTTGGGTAAAGCATGTCTTTTTTTAAACCCGCATTCTGTCTTTTTGGACATTAGATTAGCAGCTAGTATACACTTTATCACGACAGACACTAGTGTTACATCATTAACATGCAAATAAAGGGTTCATTATCACATTTCATTATTATCATTTAGTTTTAAATGAATAACGCATATTCAGTGAGGCACGTGTTAAACCAGAGAAAATTCCCCTTTCGGATTTCTTTCTTTTTGTTTCCACTTGTTTCAGATTCTGTTGAACTGATCCTAAGGTGACTTTGACATTGCCGCATATGAGGTGAGTAATTTTAAGATCCTCAAGGGGGCTCTTTACTCCCATGTTTTAAAGTACAGGAGGCAAAACTGTCCAGCAGCCTGTAGTCCCCACCATCCATCAGAGGTTCCACCATCTTGGTTCCTACCATCTGTTTTTTTAAATTTAACCATTACGTTTGTTCATGTAAGCACGGGACAAAAATCATTTTCTCTTAGTATCTTTAGGTTTTTAAGTCAACCCGAAATTAAAGATAATTGTGTTCACTATTGCTTTTCATGAATCTGTAATCCTTGGGTTTAAACTAGAGTAATAAAAAGATATGTATACACTTTATTGCACCATCAAGTAGGAATTGGTTTGTGCACGCCAATCACTCGCATGTGAAAAGGGAAATGTGTGCTTCCCTATCAGCAGAATTTCCATTTACGGTACTGTGTCTTTACTGTAGGTAGACACACACACACACACACACACACACACACACACACACAAGCCAGATGTTAGCATTTGACAAAGAGATTCAAAAGTCATCAGATCTGCTTCATTGTTTACGGCAACAACAAGAACACATCTAATTATTAGCAGTGCTTTCTGAGCACTGGATCCTGTCACACTATAGTGCCACATTTGTCATTTTGCAACATGCTGTTTTCTAAATAATAATTCCTGCTATTAGTAAGAATTACTGACGTGATAATCCATAATCATGCATGCAATTATAAATTCAAATTTTGCACGATTTAAAGTGTGTGGTGGTCATCAGGCCCATGAGCCCCATGTGTAATACTGGGTTCAGATCCCATCTGCTGCATGCTGTGCTGGTGTCTGAGTTCTTTAGGGTCAGATAAGGACCCCTGAACAAAAGTGAAGCCACTCCACATCCTTCTGCTTCGGGTTAACTCAATTAGGTCAATTTACATAGTAGTGGTTATTTATTTAGTTGTATATACTTTTTATTTTTTCATAATGCATCATTTAAATAATAAGAACAAGGTGTTAGAAACCTATTTTTAACCCTTTTAAATAAATGGATAATATTTAAAAAGTACCAATTTGTCCCTAAGGGAAACTTGTTGAATTGATTGTCTTTCTTCGTTTACATCGCCAAAGATTGTTATTCCGCTGCAGCTAGTTTGATCCAGCACAACTTGATCTGTTAGTAATTCGAATGTGAAGAATTATTGCACCGGGGCTTTAGGGATTCAAACATGTGTTACACTTCTGTAAGTTTTATTCCCTTGGAAATACTTGGCCCTTAATGGGTTGGCCCATACTGTCAAAACCCACTAAAAGTCTCTCTCTCTCTCTCTCTCTCTCTCTCTCTCTCTCTCTCTCTCTCTCTCTCTCTCTCTCTCTCTCTCACACACACAAATTGATATAACCACAACCTCTTAACCGGTTTTAGCAGGCTCTAATAGCTCAAATCAGAGTAAGTCAAGAAAAAAAAACTTTCGTAAGACTCACATCATGTTAGTGCTGACCTTGCTGATTGAGTTTGCTCACAATCACATGGGTCAGGGCTGGGGTCAGGCCCATGGATCATTTAGTTTAATGGCTGTTTCCTGCCTGCTCAAATGTACGTGCCACAATGTAGGAAGGTTCGGTTGGATGCAACCATATTTTTACAGGACCTAATGCAGCAGGGAGAAGATTTAGAAAAAAGGTTTGCAGGGAAAGAAAGAATAAAAAGAAAAGAAAAGCACCCTGAGACATAGTGACATGGAGAGAAAGATCAAGAGCAAGAAACTGAGGGCCAGAGGAAAAGAAAGCGATGGTGACAAAGACAGAAGGAGAGAGCTCTACTGATTTTGTGGCCTGTCTGTGTCACCAGCACCCTGTTGGGACGACAGATGTGCAGATGATGTCATGTAGAAAGGGGATAGGGCGGGAGGGTGGAGCGATTGGAGCGCGGGAGGACAGTGGGCAGGCGGAGCCTCGATCTGAGAGAGGGAAGGCAGAGAGGGAGCACAGGACTAGGATTGCCACAGTCCTGTGCTCACTGTCTCCCTCCTTTCCTTTCATTGCCCTGCAGTCACACAATTATTTAGTTTTCCTAAGATGTGACTCAGTTTGCTTTAGAAAGTGTGAGTGCTTTTTTTTTTTTTTTTTAAAGCTACTTTTGCTTTGTCACAGCCTTCACTGGGAGTTGAGAGTGTTTGGATGAATAAGAACCATACCTATCAAGGGAGAAAAAAAATAAAGTCTGCTTTTGCCGTGCCATCATTATTTTGCACAGCAGAGGCAACAAATGTGTTGAACTGGTGGTTTTAGGTGCAGGACCTCTCACAAAGTGCAGCCTCTCCAAACCACACAAGCCATTGGAGCTATAATTTACTTAGTGCAGTCATTGCTGAAGTTTACCCTCCCATCCCCTGACCGGCCACAGCATAAGAACCCAATTGTTCTCATGGTCTGCACTGACAATGGCTGTTTGTGGTCATCCAGAGAAAAAGAAAGTGAGAAAGAGAATGGGATTGAAGAGGGGAGAAAGTTGAGCCATACGATCCAGTAATTTGTACTGTTCACTGCTAAAGATATAGTCAGGGTCGAGCTCAGAGTGGGGGGGGTCAGGGTGACCGCTGAGTCCTGCCGGGATCGCCGCAAGGCCACCATTTTCCCAACAGTCTGTCCCGTGTCCTGTACTTTAACCCATCCGACCCTCTAGCATTTACAACCGTGACTAACTTTAGCTTGCTTGCATTTCAGCAACAAGCTTCCCCTCTTCTGCTCCCCCACCTGCACCCTTTCGGGCCAATTGTGCTGGCATGGCAGAGGGAGAAATTGAATGAATTAGGCAGACGGATGTTGCCTAATGGTCGTACTGCACAAATGCAGCCATTCCTGGCATTGTTATGTGTTCGAGTGAGACTGAGAGGGATTGTGCTCTTCGGTCTAGCGCAGGAAAGCAGCTAATAAGTGAGGCAACCTGTGGGAATCGGCCCAAACCAAAAGAGGACTGAGGCAGTTTTTTCCCCCCTCTGTGTTTCTGTTAGCTTTACTTTTTGGAGCTTGCTTTTAAACATTATTGATGTGTAATGAAGGACAACAGTCCAGGCATTGATTCATTGATTTAATCATGGCTGAAACACGTGGCAGATCTGTGTAGCAACCCAAAATAACCTTGTGAATTATATAAAAAAAATGTAGCACCTACTTGTTTAAAATGACCACTAGCACAAAAAAAAAGGGATCATGTCATCACTTCATAAAATACAGCATAAACTCCTGAAGCGTGGCCCCGCTCATATCACAGTCTGCGCACACAATGTGAACACAATGCAGCTTTTCAAGCAGATAAGACGCTGATAACGGCGCAGGACTAGAGTTACAGATGGCAGCTGCAGCCCACTGTTGTCTTTTTCTCTCACAGGGAAGTAGTTCTGACCTGAGCTTGAGGACACCCTAGGCCCTCTGGGTAATCATTGACCTGTTACCTGTGGCAACCCAGCCACAACATACTGTACACCCACAGGACTGCTGATAATAAAGTGATAACCCAGGTCCACGGACACATTCAGACACGCACGTGTGCTCCCACAATTGAGTTCTAAAATATGAAATTAGCTAAGTTAAACTAAACCTTTAGGGACACTTGCTCTTTTAAGGAAGCCCCAGCAAAAGCTATTATCATTGACTTATTTTCATTATTTCCCTAAGCAGGGTGTTACTGTAAAAACACGCATGCTCAGCCAACCTACACTAAACAAAACTTAAATAAAAACTATTGAGTGCACAGCCATCGCAAAGGATCCGGTGTATCGGATCACTGCACCCTTATGACATACCTTATAGTATATTTTCTGTTTGGTGTATGTGGAGCAGCCAAATATGGCGGCCAAGAGTTTATTGAACTTCATACACTCGGAACACTTATCTATGACCAGATTTTGCCAGAGTGACTAAAACGTAACTTAAGATGGTGAAGGGGAAAAGGTCACGATCAGCCCTCTGGGTCTGAGCAGTGTGATCGATCAAGTCTCGAGTCTTTTCGTGGTGCTAGGTGGGGCGTGGCACTGCACTGCAGCATGTTGGTGGGGAAACAGGCCGGGGTACCATCCAAGGAGAGGAAGGAGCAGCTAGAGGAGGGTAGGCAGTGAGTGCAGTTGGGGAGATACAGCAGTTTGGCCCTTCACAAAGCCTCCTCCTCCTTTTTTTTCCACACCTCCCCTCGCTCTCTCCTTCGCTTCATGCTCCAAACTTGTTCCTTCCTCCTCTCCTCTCTAGCTGCCGTACTTTGGGTGCTCCGCGCATAATGGTCTGTGTCTGAGAGCAGTGGCCTGAAATAAAACTAAGAGGGGCCTTGGTCGGCGGAGAATGCTAGCTTTGTCTCAGCTGCCATCCACACTGTCTGGAAACGTGGTAGGGAAAGAGCTCAAAGAGAGTGTCTGATTGCAAATTAGCAGTGCCAAATGGAGCGCCCTGCCACCTCCACAAGATCCCCTGTCCTCCCCTCACCTCCTCGGACATGTTTCTGGTATAATATATGGGAAATGGTGGAATCAATACTTTTCCTTTGACAATACTTTTTTCCTAATTGATGTGATTGAATGTACAAATCGTATAAAATGAAAGATTGATGAGTATTGAGTGCTAAAGTCCATTTAGGTGTAAGGTTTTGGACGATAAGTGCTTAATAAAGTATATCCATTACTTAAAGTGATATATATTTAACATTTTGATTTTTCTGTATATTATAAGGTTTGAAAGCTGCTGCTCACTGGGGACATTATTTTGAGTGAGCGGAACTATGCCAAATTAATAACTTCAAAATAACTTCTTTAGCTTAGTTATTGATACCTTTAAAAACTATAAATATTTTCAATGCAAAAACCAATGAAACAGTTGCAGTTGAAAAAAGTCAGTTAAATTCAAATAACTTTCTTAACAATGCTTTGTTACCTAATAAAAATATATAAAAAAAGAACAACAAAAAATGTATGGATCAAATGTATACATTTTAAGGCTTGCCCAAACTGCAAGTGTTACTTATGTATGTTCCATAATATGTGATAAATTCTTACATAATAATGTAATTATAACATATGGATCATTAGAAGCTCCAATAACAGGCTTGTATATTAATTGGAACAAATACAGACACCTGTTAAAAAAATTAAAAACTCTGTTTAATGATTTTAAAAAAGTCACGCAAAGTCACTATTATAAGAAAAATCTGATTGGATTTTGCACTGTTATAAGTTCTTTTTTATATATATATAAATGCTTTGACAAATAGTACTCTAATTAATTACATACTGATAATAATGTCGGTCTTTTTGAAATATTTGTTTAGAATTTGCTAAAAGGATGAGCAATGATTTAGTCAATGATAAAGTACACACACAGCATTCATTTATAAAGCAGTCTTTCTGATCTGTGGACCACCCAGTTTTTAATACTTGTTAACAGTTCAGCTTTATTTTATTTTTAAACCCTGAAAAAAATAGTGTGTGCCTGTTTGTCTTGAGTCCCTTCAAATGAATCTCTGTTAAAATGAACTTGTGTCACCTTCTAATCTCTGTAAGCCACACACACACACACACACACACACACACACACACACACACACACACACACACACACACACACACACACTCCCCTAATCCTATATCTTTCTGTGCTGATGGATATAGGTGTACTGTACACAGAGCACGGTCACTGAGTGCAACTGTATTATCACATGTCAATACAGATTTACCACCACTCAATACACTCACCTCTGTTGTGCAGGTTCACAGTGGGAGTGGTGATTTAACTCGTGCAAAAAAATCCTTGGCTTTTTAAGTACATTAGTAATTTGGCCTAAAGCATTTCTGTGCCGTTCCCAGGTTATAATAGTTTTTTTTTTTTTTGTAAAGCACTTTCTTCAAACCAGTTTACTTTTAAGGGACTATGACAGATTTTTAAATGGATTGAATTGAAATTCACCATGAGGACATTTTATTTTATTTGTAAATTCAATAGTTGACTTTTAAATACTGAAATCAAAGTGAAGGAGTGTGGTCTTAAAAATTCCAGGGAGTCCATATTAAAAGTTATTTTTATCCAGGCCTTTAATTTAAAGACTATTATCCACAGTATAAGGCTAAATCTGAAAACAGATGCACTTTAATTTACATGCACTTTAATTTCTGTCCCTGTTCTTTAATAGTGTGACTCTGCAGGTGAGTATTTCAGTTGTGTCTTTATTCTACTGAAAATCTATCTGTGTCTGCATTTACAGTGTACTGTATGTGTTTTCAAAAGTATGAACAGTTTTACAGAGCAAACACATGAAGAAAAGGAAAATGAGGGTAATCTGATATGTTCTACTAATAGATATGCTCATTTCCTTACAGATTATTTTTTCCAATAGGAAATACAATATTGGCAATTTGAAGTCCATGTTGTATTGTCATCTACCTAAATCTAGAATCATATTAAACTGTTTGAGAGTAAATGTATGACAGAATGGTCCTTTAACAGCTCCGTCTTGCCTCATCTCCACAGCTGATTAATCAATAAAGTGTCTGTGAGGCAAATCGGGTAACAAGTCTGGGCTTGTCTTCAAGTCACCTGTGGTGTCTAACTGGATAGCTAGACCTTCATTAATTTACAGAGGGGACGAAACCGAATCAAGCCAATTAACGCAAGCAAACAGGTGTGAGAAATGCAGCTTTACATTACGTATGACTGTTAGCTAGCATAAAAAGTAAAAAAACAAGTAGGCCTAGTTGTAGAGCTAAAACTATATGTAGCCTAGAATGTACAATTTAGCCATGTTTTAATATGTTTATTTCTGTTATCGGGGCTCTTTGTGTATAGTTGGAGGGTGAGACAGCCACATTTAAGGAATGCTATTAACTAGCTTATTAGCTTACTTGTTAGTTTTCTATACCACGACTTGTTTGAAACACTTTAATATGAATATGGTGGTTTAGCTAAAGCATGTGGCAAGCTTGCTATTAGACATGTTGGTGGGGGATTATACAAACGACAAAACGGCATTTTGTGTTTAAACTAATCCAAGATGGAGATGAAGTTTGCGTATGACACTCAAATTGTAACTTTAAAGTGACCTTGTCTTGTAATTTTACTATTAAAACATGATGTGTCATTATAGTCCCGTGTGATAATGAAGTGCTAATTCTAATTTCGCGGATATATTTTCAGCCCACAGTAAAGTGTATGACAATGAAAATGTATCATACTTAAGGGTGACATCAGGTAAATTCACTAAAGCAAATAGTGCTTTTTAGATCCGCGGAGGGGGCAGGAGGAGGAGGGAGAAGTGAGGCAGCCCTTAATAATCATCTCAACAGACTAGTTTTTGTAGATATTTTAACGTGGTGTGCCTTCTCTTTTTTTCCCCCATTTGAAGACATTAAATAGCCCGATAGTGCATGTCGCTGCACACCCAGTCCGGTTGTATAACGAGGCTTCACCTCAGCTGAACTTGACGCATCTGGTTCATCGGCGGCGAAGGACGCGCGACGCAGCCTGCAGCCTGCAGCCTGTGCCCCCATTGAACCGAGCTGGATGGCTGCTGAGCGAGAGAGGGGAACAACTCTTTCGTGGCCCGGTAACAGCTCACGGAGACTGTCTCCTAGCACATCCAACATGACGATTTTTTTCCTACTTCTCAGGCTACAAATATATGCTATGGCTTTGTGCTTTTTTTATTTCCGTTTTTTTTTTTTTGGTTCCCAGAGACGATCGAGCCACCGTATAGAAGATATAAAGACCGCTGACTTCGAGTTGGACACCTCGGAGGAAGATATACCATCCAACTTGAACTCGAGACCATGGGTGCGTACACTTGAATTTGCCATTTTGTATTTATAAGGCGATTGTTAAAAAGGTTTGCATTTGCGTAAAGTGCGTAAAAACTACAACGAACATCGACTTTTTGAGCGTAAGCATTCAGCTATATAGACCATATACATTTCCCCCAGACTGGGTCAGTGGATATTGACACTGTTATGACTGAACCGATCCACAGTCCTTAGGGGGAAGTTTCCAGGGTGCTAAAAAGAACCGCTTTCGGAATAACAGTTTAATAGCTTAACATAATTGTCTGTAAATTTGCGAACAAGTCTCAAACACCTCCCAGTCTTTACGTGACGAGAAGACATGGTCGCCAGACTGTAAATTCTCCCTCAAAATACAAGGAACGAGGTCGCTTAGTGCCCTAGTTTCCCTTTGCAGAGAGGCATAATCTTTTCCTTTGTTGTCCCCGATGCAAGCAAAGATAGACAGCCGGGCAGATCACTTCAATCCAGCGGAAAACATCTCCGCTCTCCAAGCAATTTACAGGATTTCAGTAAAATGTGCATTTAATTAGAATAGCGGCGTCTCCCGAGCTGTTCGCCCTGAGATAATCAGTGTATGTAAAACATGGGAACATATGGTAGAGCTGTGCGGTTTCCCCGGATGTTTCACTGTGGTTTTCTCGAGAGAAGTTTTTGATGAAATGAATTCATTGAAATCTAAGAAGAGCTAACTCAGCATTAGCTGAATGTATTTTTAATGGCTAAAATCCTGTCTGGGTTTCCTGACTAATTCTCAGGTGTAGAGTGAGCTTCTTTAAAATACAAAAAATGTTTTATTTTAAAGAGGGAAACTTAAATTGCTTATAGGAATCAAAGCGTGTAGCCTTTGTGATAATATTTATTTGGCGTTATAGTGTGAATGAGTGTGTGTGTGTGTGTGTGTGCTTGGACAGTAATAACAAGAGCTGCACATTCATCAGGTACTGTATTAGAGAACAGAACAACTAAGTAGTTTTTAAGGTTCATATAAAAGTTTGATGCGTGGCCTAAATCTTTTCTTCTTTTGGCTATAGATTATTCATTGTTAAAGTACCACATTTAAAAAAAAAAAAAATCCATCTGGGCAGTCATCTGTCTCCAACAACTAAAGCAAAATGCAAAAGTGCAATTAATATAGTAGAAAGACTATTAGCGGACCTTGCAATAGTATCACATTATTGTTTACACTGCATGAAAACGCAGGATTTAAATTGTGTGTGTCCTGCTTTACAGCCTATTCCAACATGTCCCCATGTTTTTTTTAGATTCAGTCACAGATATTGTTCATGCCAAGGATAATTGTTACGTACAGCACCTTTAGCTCAGCGCAAGTCAAAAGTTTGAATGTTGCACGCACACCTCACTTCATTAGGGGTTGTTCCTCCTTTCAGATCATCTCGGGCATTGTGCATATTTACCCATGTATTGTGCGTGTGTGTGTGTGTGTGTGTGTGTGTGCGCGCGTGCTCTCAAAGCTGTATCTGCAGGCTGGCCCAACCTGCCGGTTAAGACTCTACTCATACTGGAGTGTCAGTCGAAATTGCAACGCAGCGGTGCTTCCTGAGAAAAGTTCTGTGTTGGCTGACAGAAATATGCTATTGTGCTAATACCACGTTCTCTCTCCCTCCATGGCTCTTTCATTGGAAAGAGGAACAGAGCTGTCAGAAGCCAAAATGTGTACAGGGTCCAAATGACCTTTTGGCCGCAGTCGTTGGTTACAAACACAGTTTTTTAATGATAGTCTAATTTTGCATGTTTATAAAGCCAAGTCACCGTTATAAACAGGAAAATGCCATTGTGCCTTCAAGAAAATGGAGCAGAAACACAGGTGTCCCTCAGACAATGCACTGGGGCTAATTTCATCATTGTGAGTCAGTGGGACAAGAACAAGCATGGCGACAGAATGAAAATTGACGTGATTATCGTCTGATTTACCCTGTAGCTCAGAGCTCGGTTGTGGGCCATACTGGCTGTGGCCAATATGGAGAGGAGAGGAGGGAAGGCTTGGCTTGGCTTCACCCAAATATTCTTTTATTTGCTTTCCAAACAGATTCATTCTCCATTCCACTCTCCATCTCGCTCTCTCATATCTCACGCAATTGATTGAAACCCTAAACGGCAATATCGGGCTGAGCGCAATCCAGCCTTTCTATGAATAGTTGATTGGATGTGATGGTGATATGGGGTGTTGTTTCTTTAAGGGCATTTCAGGTCAGAGGGTGGGCGGCCATGGAGTCGGCGGGGCGGGGATTTTCAGTGTGCACGGCTGATGCTGCAATGTGGCGTGCTGTGCTGTCCCATCCTGTCCCGAGTGTTGTTGTAGAGGCTCACAGAGACTCCTGTCACTTTACTCATCAGGTCATCTTGCATTTTGTGAATGCATGCAAGTAGTGCGTTAGTTTCTGCCCGTGAAGGGACTTTAAGTTGGTTTTCTGAGACTTATATTAAAATACACATCATTTTCTTTTATTGTGTGTCCAAGCCACCATGTCATTTTCTAAGCTGCACAGATGGATGGTATATTAACAGTAGGAGCAATTGGCGTGTAATCGACTATTTTTTATTTTTTTTGTTGGTATTAATAATGTTGCAAGCTACAAGATGACAGTATAACGTGTAGCCTGTATGTAATTTCTAGTGCAACTAGCGTTTGTTTGTTTCCCCGGTATGTCTTTGCTGTCCCCACCAAAAACTTCACGATTAAAATCTCTGTGCATCTCAGTGCAGGGCATTTAAGTGTGTGACCTAATTTCTTTTGCTGTGAAGAATCCACTAGTGAAGGCCTTCCTCTGTGTGTTTTTGAGCGTGTGTGTGCGCACGCGCGTGTTGCTCTGGGTGTTTCCTCCTTGCTTTTCTAACAGGAAGCTGATGTGGAGTTCAACTGAGGACAAGAAAAAGGCCTTTTCTTTCCACTGTGAATCATTTGAGAGAGAGAGAAAAAAAAGAAAAAAAGAGAGGGGAGATGAAAAAAAGGGACCGGGCCGCTGCATTGATTTAACCCTCTGTAATCTGGCCTCCTGCTCTGTCTCTCTCATTCCCTCCCCCTCCCTCTCTTCATTCTCCATACCGTATTGTCTATTTCTTTTTCTTTTCCTCTCTTTTTTTGTTTTATGTCTAGTTTACTGATGTTGGATAGACAGCAGCGTTCTGGGGGAATCGGCGGGTTTATGTAGAGTTCATGAGTCCTGTGAGAAGATGGGGAGGGGGGATAGGAAAGGAGAGATGAAAAGCAAATGAAGCAGGGCTCTGTGGGGAACAGTGCAGATTCTTCAGGTTTAGTTTTAACATACCCGCAGCAAAAAGAGGCTGCCCTCGTTATGTACTTAGGAGGTGACAAAATATAAAACACCTACACAAACTGTACCACTGGCTTTATCAAGGCCAGTGTTGAGCCACAGTGAAGCATTCTGAATCCCTTGCATTCTTTAAAGCTGTGATAATAAGGAAAGAACACAAGCTAAACATAATGATAATCCCTCTGGGTGAGAGATAAATGGCTCAAATATTTAAGTAGATTTCCTGTGGCAGCCACAATGCAACTGATATCCCAAACTGCAATCATGTTTTGGATGTCAACGTCAAATGGATTTATTTGGTTAAGGTTCCTGTGTTAGAATTTGTTCCGAGACACATTTCATGTTGGATAACACTCGTTCCAAGAATCAAATGCAGGCCAAGGCAAATGCTAGAAATGTTGAAACGGCCTGACCTAAACCTTAATTGTAGATCATCTAATTTTCAAGGTTTTGTGTACAAACTGCAGTAAAAGGGGATTTTTAGGAATAAGTTCTATAATATTCTAACTGAAACCACCTTCTCAACCTCTTTAACTGTTTGACTTGGGTCTCCAAGGCTGCAACTGACTTTTTGCTTTGCCTTCCTAAAGGGAAGAAAATAAATCAGTAAAGTGTTAATTATTGCACAGTCTGAATAGACACATTTTAGTGTTGGATGGCTGCTCCTGTTTGCACAACCTGTATCTCAGTTGGTCCAACTTTGATTTTTATTTTCAAATGCATCTCCTTTATTGTGCCTGTTTATTGAAGGAATGTGTAGAATAAAATGAGCTTTTACCTTGATTCACCTCATGTTGTACTTCATGGAAATAAAGTCTCTTTGATATTTTTGTATGTATAAAAAAACCTAAGTAATAATAATGATTCACAAATGCTAATGATTTTGGATGTAATTACAAACCAAACTTATGGTTGAAAAGAATGAATAAATCTGAGCTGGAGCTCTGCCCAACATCACTGACATGTAGCAGCAGAAATGTTCCAGGATGTCCTGTGCTCAGCTTCTACTGGCACACTGTATGAGAACAACACGCAACAAAACGGAGCGCCACACGTCCTAATCAATCACTGATCTTGATCATTTTTCACAGTGCAGGTCGAAAAACAAGGGAGCATTACGTTTTTGAGTATTTTTCTGTGTCTTGTGTTTTCTGTGCAGGGCAAGTGAGGACACAAGTAGACATGGATCCACAAGCCCTCAAATACTGCAATGCAGGTGAGCACAAGGCTAACGCACACATAAATGTCCCCTCGGCTTGTGTACAAAACATAGTCAAATCCAAAAATATTGCCTTACTTACAACATCTGCTTAAGTGGTTATGGTCACAATTCTACTGAGTAGGATTCAATGAATTTTAGGATTCATGCTTGATAGGCAAAAGGGTCAAAGCTGATGCATTATATGGCCTTATGCCCCAAGTTGTTGCAGTGTTGAACCTATTATTTTTTTGTTTTTTTTAATACTGATCATTTTTTATGTATAGTGCAATACTTGCAAAGAGACTAACCTGGTTATAAAAGAAGAATAAAATTGAAATTTGAAAGTCAATCTAGAAAATATGCATTTCTTAATATCTGTCAAGTTTAAAAACAGAATGCACTCAAAAAGCTAATGCACAGTGGGCATACTTCTCCAGCCTTAGTGAAACTGTGAGTGACAAGACATAAAATGAAATGCGCTCAAAAAGGCAATCTTCAATGTTTCAATACAATCAAGTAGATTTTTAACAGACAAGAATGAGATTTGAGTGATGAGCCGCAGCACTTAGCACTTAGATCAGCACTTAGATCTGTCCAGTGAAGGAGAACGATGCCTGGCTTTAGTCTTGGAATGTCGTAATTGTGTAGGAGAGTTATGGGAATAAGACAATTGTGGATTTTATGTAACGAGATTAGAAAAACATAGTTGTGTGATCATTTTTGAATTTTGATTTCTTCCAGGAAGTTGATTCTAACAAGGTGACTAATCCTTGACTCCTCTTAAATCAGATTTACGTATGTTGTTGTCGTCATAGAATGTAATTAATGAAAAAACAACAACAAATAAACAGAAAAGGCAACCTGATGCTACAAGGACATAGCGACAAATTATAGACAGGACAAACAAATATGGGGGCGGGGAGAGGGTGGGGGGTTACATTGAATATGCCAGTGTTTCCGTCTGACATCAAATGTGACCACGCACACATAAAAAACGCGACAAAAGTTGCAGTGTTTTTTGCAATGTAGTTGCGGAAGACAGAGAAAGTAGCAAAAAAGGTTTTTTTGTGTAGTTCTTTAAAAATAAAAAGGAAACTTGTTTTGGGGAGAATAGAACTAGTAGGCTGAGTTTTTCTAGGAACCTTACCAAAAAGGCTCAGGATCCTGCAAATGTTTGTACAATATAAAAATAGCTGTTGGAATTAAGACAAAAAAATAGAATTTATTGAAAGAATCAAATTTAAACATGTCTGTCAGTGGCTTGTTGATCTTTACATTGTTATTTTCCTATCCTAGCCTAGGACACACATTCATACGGTTTGATAAAGTACTTATTGGACTTCAACTTATCATTGCACTTACAATAACGAGCGTAGCTGTCCTCAATTTGGGTCATTGTATACGTCTCAGCTCCTGTTTTTTCCTGCATCCCCGTGTGTGTTTTTGTGTATGTGCGTGTCAGTCGCAGAGGAAATTCGGCAGCCACGCCAGCTACAGAGAGCTGACATTGAAATTGGATTGAAACAGCGGCCGCTTCAGCGACATCAGAGTAAAACACGTTAGTGTACATTGATAAATGTACACAGGTTGACAGGACGGTCTGACAAGTTTTGCACTCTTTCCACACTGCACGTTTTGTTGGTAAATGTGAGATGTTCGAGTCACACACTCCCACTTCGTCATTGGCTCTCAGAGTCACATACTGATACAAAGTCTGGCACGTTGGACTGCTGGGATTGGTTTAAGTTGCAATGTTAAGTCAAAATTGCAAGTCGCACCAAAGTCACAGTGATTGGTTGAATTGGCACGAAATCCTGGAGGGACTGACTGATAAGGTTCAGGAAGTCCTCCAGCCAATTATACACGACAGAACACTTTGCCATCCTGACCTTCCAATTCATAAGATTACAATATTTTTGCTAATTTATCAATGATGCCTTGGTCATTGATTCTTGACAAAAAGACTTGTAAACGTGTCCATGATTCACTTAAGCTGCTCAAAACTTGATGTTCCTCTCCTAAGTGAGAAAACCCTCCTCCACACATATGAAAGTGTCACATATTCTTTATCTAAGGCTTCATTGAAGCCACAGTATGTAATGTTTGTATTCAATAAAATATTCAATAACTTTAGCCATTACATGAGATGAAGAGCTTTTGGATGTCTCTCACATAAGTTTTTACGATTTCCACTTCTGAACTGCAGAATGAATTCGCTGCAAAATATTCTTATTACCTATTCCAAATAATAGTCCCCTTCAGTTTTTATTATTGTAGCTGATACATACATATAAGGACTTGTAGTTTTGGGTAGATAAAAATTAAGCTATGTATCCACTTGTGATATATCAGCTATATGTTTTGCATGGAAACCCTCAAGTGTTAACTAGTAGCTTTGACAGAGGAAAAGAAAATGTACTAAATGTATTTTAAGTGTTTTGTGTGTCTCTACCTAATAATTACTAGCGAATAGAGCAAGACAAAGCTGTTGGGATATATAAGTAGAAAGTTTACTCAAACCTGCTGCAAACAGTGTATTGTTCTATATAGCAAACATCTCAGGCCCACAAAACAATATAAACTTTCCATACAAACTATCTCTAAATACTGGTCTGTCATCTCTGTCTTTCTGTGGCGTTTCTTTTCTCTCTCCACTTCCTCTGCCCTTTTCCGTGCAGAGTTTTAGCTCATGTGTGACCTCTGCAGGTGTCGCTCTACATACAGCATGGCCAACTGACCCACTGCAGGATGTGGGATCAGCTTACTTTTCTTGAAAAGCCTACGTCTTAAAATGAAAAATAAATGTACTTACTACTAACATATCGCAGCTTAATATTTACATGCCAAAATAAGTTGCCAGAATTTTAGAAGA
The DNA here is from genome assembly GCF_013103735.1 of Etheostoma cragini. Taxonomy (NCBI): domain Eukaryota; kingdom Metazoa; phylum Chordata; class Actinopteri; order Perciformes; family Percidae; genus Etheostoma; species Etheostoma cragini. The sequence goes on along the minus strand of NC_048429.1, from coordinate 11,970,684 downwards.
AATGTTTTTACTGCAGAAAGAAAAGCAGAATTGGAAAATGTTCTGTTTTGTCAGCATGAAAGCTGCTTTTTATTTTGTGTGTGTCTAATATTAACTAATAGGACCAGTGTGTAGACTTTACAAGGATTTATTTGCAAAAATGGAATATAATCAGAAGTATTTAGTTTTCTTTAGTGTATAATCACCTGTAATTAAGAATCGTGTTTTTATTAACCTAGAATGAGCCCTTCATTTTGACTGAGTCCTCCCCAGAGCCGGCCATGTTGCACTCCCATGTTTCTACAGTAGCCCAGAACGGGCTACCAAACGCTGGTGTCACTAACCAATGTGAGTTGAGTGAAGATTTGAGTTGTGCATGCTCAGATTTTAGGACAACAGCAAGAACTTTAAAACTATGACAGATTACAAGCCCACCCCGTGCTTCTTGTCAAGTGGTCATGCATCTTTAGCAAGTGAGATCAACACATTTTATATTCTCTTTGAGGCCATTAACAGCTAAAAAGCTAAAACTGCTGAAGCAGAGGTTAATGAGTGGGTGGGGGCACCTCTCACACCTATCTCCCTTTCTGAGCATGATGTCAGGAGGATTTTAACTTTCACTGTCATCCTTAACACCGGATCACTCCAAGGTTGTGCTTTGAGTCACCTGCTATACTCCCTGTACCAACAAAACTGTATAGACACTTTTGACTCCAATACATTTAATTTTTCTTATAGCACTGACATCAAGTTTGTTAACGACAGCTGTGGTGGGCTGATACTCTTCTTAAATAATATTTACACATGGCACTAAAATACCCTGTGAGAGTCATTAAAGATCAAAACCACTCAGGTAGCTGCCCTTTCTCCCTGTTGAGGTTGTGAAGAAGGTACTGGATACAGCAGGGCAGCACTAAGAGGCTCAGGAAAAGCTACTAACCTGAGGCCACTAGTGGCCTAAACGAGGACACTGCCTAAGACTAATGTGTACCAATGTGCGTCCAACCTCAGGGTGACAGGCCAAGCGAGAGTAGTGCCCCAACTGGAGGACATGCAAAGATAGGTTAGCCAGGACAAAAATGTGAATAGCAAGACAACCACTGGGAGCTGAATGTTCTTTAGTTTGATTTCTCCAGGAGACTGCCTCTGGGAAGGAGGTAGGGAGGATCTCCACTAGCTCAGCAGAACATCCAAGGACTTGAACGGGTGTGACTGAGAAATATAGCTTTACATTCTTGGAGCTTTGGTGGTAGAAAAGTTTCCTGGGTTGGATAGTTGAGGTGAGGTTGGGAGCTGTGGTGAAACAACGCTGTAACTCCGTGAAGGCTCCTCAGCAGTCTTTGACCACACAAAGGGAGTCTTCTACTCCCTGCAGTGACAATGAACCCCAAAGAACAGCTGGCTCTCCAGCAGTCTTTGGTGGACGCAAAGAACATGTTGCACATGCTCTTGAGTGGTCTTGGACAATTCAGGATGTCATCCAAATATACAAATACAAACTTGTTCAGTATACCCCAAAGCAGGTGATTTACAAGGGCTTGAATATCTGCGGGAACATTGTCCATACCAAAAAAAACACATAAAAAACCCAGATTGACAGGTGGTTGAGGTGTGTCTATCAGGTGAAATGTGAGGGTTTCATGATGAGAAAATGACATGGCCAGGAAAACCGGGGCAGTTCTATGAGCATAAGAGGTGTCTTTCGAGGGCGCTAGCTTTAAAGGGCTGTTCTAGGGGATGTCAATGTCCAGCTGAGTGGCAAGCATGCTGTCTATAAAGCTGTTGTCAGCACCGGCTTAGACAACCACTGAAATGGGATCGGTCTGGTCAGGCAGTGTTAGCTGGGCATGAAGCATAGGAAGCATGTTCAGGTTTTGGTTGGCTTACTAATTACTGGTTAGGCTTGCCTTTTACATGACAGTAGAAGACAAGACAGCCAGTCCAGTCACTAGGCTCGTTCGAGATGAACTGCGCCTCGCCTGTAGAGTGGACAAGAGCAGGCGGCAGCAGCAGGGGGCGGTGACAAAAAGCTGCGGAAAAGTCGGACAGTTTTCAGCCGATTCCAGCCGACTTTAGACTGAACAGGAAGTGACAAAAACACTGTGGTACAATTCCGATTTAATAAAGTATTATCAGACCCACATATCAACTGGTACACAGTCTCTAGTTGTTTTAATTATGACAGAGTAGCTCTCAAAATCCTCTACATGCAATTTGTTGCGGATGTTTATTAACAAACTGTAGATGATCCGTGATCTGAACGGATTCAGTCTTTATGACTTCTAAATCTAACTATCAGCCACACGTGTTCTGTACAGAATATGGCTTTAAATCAGACAAATAGCAATTATAATCCTTCTGATTCAAAATCAATAAAAATGTAATATTAAATGTCAATGTAATGTGTAGCCCCGTAGTGGAAGGAGAAGGAATGGACTCAGGAGTTGGTGCTTTGATTTATTTCCTCAGCAGTCACATGGAAGTGCAGTATTGCAAGGATGACTTGTTGCAAAATAAACAAAAAAATGAAAACTAAATACTAATTATTAAAATTATCATCACAAAATAATTAAAATAAGGCTAAATCAGGGCCTTACTAGCACCTGCACCCTTCCAGGCCAAAGTCGTTCTCTCTAGAAGAGCCTCTGCCTCCTTCCTTTATAGCAGAAGCCCTTCCTACAAGACACACCAAAGTTAATTGGAAATCAATCAAACCCCATCGTGTTAATTTAGCATTCCCAAACATTTATGGCTTCTTGAATACACCCTATATCAACTATAACATCATAAATGAAATGTTACATACTGAACAAGCTTCTCAAAACAGAACTCCATGCACTCTGTGCACCCCTCTGCACTGGCTGACACTTGGGCCATTTCAGATCTTCGCCTCCATATATTACTCCAGACTCTATTACTTCCTGTTTGCCATTTCGACCCAGATCCCAGTTTCATTCCCAGTTTCATTCAACAGAACAGGTGAATGAAACTAAAATAAATGACATTGTGTATGTGTCGTATTTATCCAACCATGATTTCTAGTCTTTTGACAAGTACTTAAATGAACTGAAATAAAATGACAAACCATGTGTTCATTGATGCAAGCCCACATGCTAATGTTAATGCTCACGCTAACTGTCCCTTACTACTGCACATGCTTAGGTTAGCTTAGCATGATACAACATGCTACCCTTGGTTTAAATGAAGGCCAGGGGTTAACCCCAGGATAGTCATGTTGAGTCGATTGTGGTTAAATCAGCTGTTAAATCAGCTGAGAGGCTGGCATTTCCCAGCATGCTCTGGGTCCGCCTGGGTCTTGCAAGTCGGTGAAAATCAACTGCGCCGCCTGCGTCTCAGAACTGTGGCTGTCTTGCTCTCGTGAGATCATCGTTGCCTACATGTGCATGACGTCAGAGCAAGTCGGGATCAAGTCGGACACAAATCTAACCGGCATGCAACGGGCGCCGATCTCCAGAGACAGTTTTGAACTAAATGGAGTAGTCAGCCATCCATCTTAGATTATGGCCAAAGTGATAATCATGATTATTTTGATCAATATTGAAATTACAATTTATAACATTCAATGATTAAGGGACGAAATATTTTTATTGCACCTACATATTTAATAAATAAAGAACTGCTTTTACTTCCATATTGTGCTACATTCCTGCTAATGTACACACTTTTTCATCAAAATAATTGGGGCCGAACCCTAATATTTGACTAATTGGATATTTGTTTTTTGGGTTTGGTATTCAGTTTTCAATTGTGGGATTCAGATATTTGTTTTTTTTTCCAATACTGTAGAATAATAGAATCCTTAAAAAATGTATAACTTTAATTAAACAAATAGATTTTTCTACCTTATTTTAGTTATAACTGAATTATACCTAAGTTTGTAACAGTTTGTAGAGATCTGTATGGGTATACTTTAGCAGCCTGGTGTTGTTTTCAGGCGATTTAATGAAGGTAAACAAAGCAAATGGCTGTGCGTAATGCCACTGCTGGCGTGGCGCTGGCTGAGTCCTCCCTGAGTCATGCCATTAGTTTAGGAAGCGCTTGATTTCATATGCAGCCGAGTTTTCCATGAGCGCCGCACGCATATAATTTTATTGTGGGAAGCCAAATTTGTGAGAAGCCAAAATTCTGATTGCGATTATTATTCAATTAATTTTGCAGCCCTACGCTCATGACAGGCAGCAATGTCATGCATGCCCCCCACAAAGAATCATAGAATTGGAGTCAACTGGGTTTTTATGGGCATGATCATACTGTAAAGCCTGGCTCTGAGCCCTGTATGATAAAAAACGTACCACAAAGACAAAACATGAATGGAAGTGGGTTGGTATACATGATATGTTACTGGGCTGATGGGGATGTGGGAACAGGTGTGCATATGGGCAGTGGAGGTCAGGTGATGGGACAATCTCAGATCTCAAAACGACAGGAGAATTTGTATAAGACAGGAGAAAAAAACATATAAGGAATATGTGAGACTAGGACCTGGATTGTGACACATGCTGGTTATGGTGCTTTAGGCAGTTCAATACTGCATTTCAACAATATTAAATGAATTTTCCTTAAGTCCTTAAGTCAATTACAAAGGAAACAAGTCATAAGCAAATGAGACAGAGAAATATAAAATCACTTGAAAAATTAATCAAATTAATAGTTTCTACACATACAGTGTATTGAATTCAGATAAAGTCACTTAGGGCAGTTGATTTACCTCTCAATACACCCTGCTTTTGAAATAAAACACTTCATTTGATAGAACACCAGTTTAGTGCAGGTCCAGTAGACCTGCAGCATGCCCCAGATCAGGTGTTGTCCAGATGTGCTGGCAAGAGCCATCTTTGGGCTCCTACTTATATCTTATTTGGAGAGAAGAGATGGAACAAGAAAGCCCTCTTTGACCTCCAAGGGCCTAATGTGCTGTATACTTTAAAAATATTATTATTTTAATGTCGGATGAAGATTTGTGTTCTACTGAAACAGCATCCTTGTGTCACATTTACAGTCAAGTGAGCACAGGACTTAGTCTCTGCCCCACACATACTTGTACATACATGTCAAATTTAATTTAAAGCTGGTTTGTTTGTCATTTTAATAGATATTTTTATCCCAGAGCCTCCCACAGTGCCTTGACTGCATTCATCTTAGCATCAGTGACTACATTTACACGCTGAAGAATTTAGATTTTGTAACCCAGTTAGTCCAGTTGTCGGTTGACACGTACAAATCTCAATAAGAATATCTCATATTCTGATTATTGAAAACCTCAGTCTGGTTGTCTGGCTTTCTTCGATTTCTGTGGCATTTGAACACCTTTCTCACATTTAAGTTTTTTGACATTGACACAAAATCTAGCTATTGGGGTTACTTGTTCCCCCTCACCCCCCACGCCCGTCTCCTCTCTCTTTTCCACTTGGTCCCTTTCTTCATTTCTTTTTCTATACCTCGTGGATAGAATTAAAATGTAGGACAAGATGTTAGTCATAGGGACGCACTGAGTATCCCTGCGAAAGCCAAGTTGGATAAAGCAGTGTCTGATTATCAAGCACGTCCGGTGTCATGCTTTATAACTGGAACAGTCAGATCCGCTGGCCCCCAATTGCAAAGTATTACATACAAGGTAATTATGAGGTAAAGTTCACAGCAGTGGAACATTGTTTGTGAGAAGGCCTAAATTACTACAGAGGTTTAAGGTAACTTTATCTGTGTGTGTCTGTGTTCACGAAGGAGAAGTAATGAGAGTGGATGGTTGCTCTCCACCAGACAACCAGATTGAACTGTGCAATGACTAAAATTGTCTCTGTCTGTCTGTCTGTCTGTCTGTCTCTTCTCTCTATGACTGGAGCTGCCCTGCCTACACAGAGGGCTCGGTCACTGCTGCATTGTGGGCCAGGGCCTCATTTGAATAGGCCTTTAGTATTTTTTGTGAACAAGTCAGCGCCATTTGCATTTGTTCCAGTCACAAAGGTTTAACAGGTCAATAGGGACTCCCTGGCAGAAAACTAACACGCCAGGATACCTTTTTTTTCCTCACTCCGTCACGTCTCCTCCATCGCTGTGGTTGTCAGACGCCTGGCTGGCTTGTCCTTGTAGTATGTAACTCAAGCATGTGGTTGTATACATGTGTGCATGTACATGTAATTGCAAATAGGATTTAATCCTCTTCAGACTGTGCTGACAAAGATTTAATTGACATACGTTTATATCAGTAGTTTGTTTGAGTGACAAAGAGCCTTTTTTTTGTGTATGTGTGTGTGTTTGTGTGCGAGTGTCAAATAGCAACTGATAATGCTTTCCATGTTTTTGTTGTGTATGTTATTTGTGACCGTGCAGGATCACACGCACTGCGGATGCACTCTGTGTGTGTGTGTGTGTGTGTGTGTGTGTGTGTGTGTGTGTGTGTGTGTGTGTGTGTGTGTGTGTGTGTGTGTGTGTGTGTAAGAAAGAGAGACACATACGATAGATATCTGCACATTTGTGTCTGCAGAGTTAAATTTCCCGATCCTGGAGTATTAATAAAATGTGTAACATAGGGAAGAACAATACGTGACATCATGTGGGAGATGATGCACTTTACCAGTTTCAACACAAGTCTGATGGCAAGACAAATGCCTATTTTGCCATTTATAAATGTGTACTTGAAGAGCTTTTAGTTTGTTAATTCTCTTCTCTTGGAGATGGACACATTGGGGAGTAAAAAATATTCAGTTTTGTGTTTAGAAGCAAACAAAACTTTATAGCATTGTTAGCATTACTATTGAAAATAAAGTAAGCCCTTAGCTTAAATATGTCAAACTTACTTGAGTCTAGCAGTGCCGATATATTTTAAAGTAAGTGAACCGGCATTTTTTCAATGTAGTGACTGGTAGGGCAGATAATCTTTCAATTCTGTTTCTAATATATGTTGTTAGCTTTATAAGAGCTTCTAAGAACGTTCAAACAATTTCACATTTCTAATTACTAGCTTGCTAATTTGTGTGAAAATGCTTTTAGAAAACCATTATACCCACTTTTATATATCAATATATCCAAAGAGCACCAAAAAACATCTAATTCAAAATGTATTGTGATTTTTGGAGGGATAGCAGAATTGACTTTTTATGGTTCTAACTAATTAAACCACTTCTAATTAATCTGAGTTTTGTTTCTGTCACTCCTGTGGCTGGGTTTGGGCTTTCACAATCCAAAACTAACATCACAGTGAACAAGTAATTTTGTATCGACTAAATACTCAAGTAAGGTTTTTTTATACAGTTACCTTACTGCAAGCAGAGGGCTATGCACTTCCACAGCATTTCTATCCATATTTTGTGGGTTTTAAGTGCAGTCAGGGCAGCAGGGTGCCCTAATGCTCCGGGAGATTGTCCTCCGTTTAAAATGTCAAAGGCTGCATTGTCATAGCAGCCAGGTGTGTGTGTGCTGCTGAAGGGTCCTCAGGCAGGGAAGCAAACCCCCCACTTGCTCAATCACTCTGGTTAAGAGCTTCCACCTCATCTCGAGTGAATATACTATAGTATACTACAGTACAAAGCTGTAGTATCAGACTTCAAATTGTATGACTGTAAGCAGTACAATAATATCAAACAATCACCGTCAGCCTTTCATCACTTTTTCTACTAACAGTGAGGCTTTATCAAAATGTAATCTTCAGCAAACAGCGTGACACAGAATTATACATAATTTATCACTGTGACCTTGCATTACTATGCAGAGTTATTTGTGTATAGTATATAGTGAAGAATGAAATGTAAAGCCCTATTTAAGGTCGAATATTTGTTGCTTTAAATGCCGGTGTAGCAGTACTGATTTTATTTTGCAACTTATTTGTGTTGTATACATATGTATTGTTTTGCGTCAATAGCAGAATTCATATTTGTGTAATCTTTTTCAATGAAATAAACTTGCATTATTGAAAATATTATATTGACCATGTAAAGCATTTCAATGACAATTTTTTGTTTTGGCTTGTACACAGATAGGAAGTGCATACTGTATAAATGTATACAGAAAGGGATTTGGATTTTTTGCAGATTTGAGGGCAGATCAAGAAAGACATTAGAAAAAAGGATAGAATAGAAAAAAACCTTTTCAAATCCATGGGTTTCTTGCTTGTGACGGTCTGTACTCCCAAGTTAAAGCTTGTACAAGGCATTAGCTAGTTTAATCACTGTGTACACCAGCATGTACACTATAAGGGACTTGCCTTAGAGACTTGGCGCAGATAGCATAAATATAGCAGAATATGCCGACATACACGGACACAGTGTATATATAAGGATATAAAACTATGTACAAATCATTCGCAACTGTACACATGATTAAAACTTGGACTTGTTGTATTTATATTGAAGAGCATTTTTACAGGGATATTTGACAGACAGCAGAGGAGGGGAAAATCTAATATTTCGTGACAGACCTGAGTGGGAGACATGCTTACAATTGCTCCTGTCATGCTGATTTAAGTTCGCCTGGTTACAGCGCCATGCTCTGCTGTATTTTGTAGCGATTGTTTATGTTGAGCTGTGTGACCCTCTATTTGGACTTCTAGTCCATTATCTTTCAAAACTTGTTGCACTTGCGTCCCAAGCAAAAAAAGCAAAGTGAGAGCCCAGCATCAGGTGTTACAAGCTGCTGTCTAGGCCTGTAGCCAGGCCTAGACAGCCAGACCTGGCAGTTCCTAGGCTGCGACGTGTGAAACGCTGCACACAAAGGAGCTTGCTCCATCTGTATGCACCCTACATAGGCAGGCTTTTGTTGCAGCCGACAGGCACATGACTGCTAGCATCTTAACCCCTGAGAGCCAGCGTCTCTTTTTCCCTCTCACTAGACTGCACAGTGCAGTAAACACCATTGTGGGTTAATACTTTGAGGGGAAAAAACAACATATTTTTTAAAAGTAAGCGCTAGTGGTGTATTATTGAATTACTTGTTTGGTATTTCTGTGGACCAAAATCCCTTAAAATATATTTAATTAATGTAGTGTAATATTTATGGACTCATACTTTAAGTAAAATGAGTGCAATGCATTGTTTGAAGAACTGGATCAGGGCTTCATTTTTTCACAATGATTTGGGGTTAATATGGAGGTCAGCCATGAATGGGGGGGGGGAAGTGTTGAGTGTTGTCCCATTAAATATATGTAAAAATATGCAGATAAATATTTTCTGTGCGGCTGTATAGATTTGCAAAACAATAATTCTGTTTACTGCCAGGCCAGGTTTGCTTATTTGTCTGTACATTCTACATATGGTTGTAGGGACAGTTCAGAAATGAGAACGCTGAAAGCCACTGGGCGACCCCTCTGTAAAATCCAATTAAAGATAAATCACTAGTATCAAGACTCGGCAGCTGTGGCAGTTAGGAGATGCTCCGACCTATTACCAATCTTCATTTTTCAATTTTAGTGTGCTACTTGGATGTCCTCGAGTAGATCATTAAGTCACACACACACACTCTTTTTCTCTGTTTGTGTGTGTGTGTTTGTGTGTGTGTGTGTGTGTGTGTGTGTGTGTGTGTTTTTGTGTGTGTGTGTGTGTGTGTGTTTGTGTGTGTGTATGCAGTCCCGATGGGACACTCATGCTCAATATGAAATCAAACAAACACTCTGTTTGTAGTGTTCCTGAACCCTTAGTCAGCTGAATTGATAAATATACGAAACAACAGAGGAAAATAACAGGAAGGACAGATACGTTGCAGGTTAAATAAAACATGGGTTCACATGGCACCACCTTCCTCGTATGAAATGTGTGTGTGTGTGTGTGTGTGTGTGTGTGTGTGTGTGTGTGTGTGTGTGTGTGTGTGTGTGTGTGTGCAGTCCCGATGGGAGCTGGGGTGTGAAGAGCTTCTATCTGGGCCGAGCTAGGTCACGCAGGCCCATCTACGCTGCAGTGGCTCTGTGACGTGGCATTACACTAGAACCAACAGCAGGTCCGAACCCTTTAAAAGGTGGCACCACTCTCTGAGAATGCCAGAGAACTGCATGTAAGCTGATGTTTGACAAGAGCTGCAAAGATAATTATTTATTAATGCAGGATGGACCCCGAAATGTGAGCAGCAAGAGCTGGGAATCAGGAGGTGTGTGTGTGTGTTTGCACGTGTGTGTGTGTGTGTGTGTGTTTGTTGGGAGGAGGGGAGAGGAGGGGTAAGTTTCAAATATCCAAAAATGTGTCTATAATATATTTTTAATTTATCTTGTTAGCATGTCTGCAGTTTATAATTTGCCTTAATTTATTTACATTATTACTGTAATAACGAGTTACTCCAGACTAACTGTGTGATCAAAAATGACATAAATGTTTGAGCTGAAATGTTGCAGCCTTGAGATCTACAACAAAAAATGCTCTGCATTCAGAGCATTTTTCCTGTGTCAACTAACATTGAAGAATATTTCAATGCCTCATAATGAACATCTTTTTAACGCAAGCTTGAATAAGACCAAGGTAGCAAGAATTGCAGCATGAGGTTTGTTGTAAATTTAATTTTGCCATGCTCCACATATTTATTAAAAATCAGGGGGAAAAGCCCTCTTTGCAGAGCAACCGTGTTACATTTTAGTTTTTCGAACGTCCTCAAATGGGCAGTGTATTCTGTTATATAAAAACTAAACTTTTCTACAAAAACAAGAGAAAACTGACAGTTGCTAAGTGACCTAGAGAGGGGACTACAATGGTTAAAAGTAGGACTATGATTCTCCCAAAGCACTGCCTTTACTTTAATGCAAGAAGAGCTGCAAAAAAAAGGAGGGGAAGCTCTCAAAGTGCTGCTGTTTGGGATTTATTGTTGGTTAGGCTGTTTTAAAAGCTGTGTAGGACGTCTCTCACAAGCGCACGTTGATTTCCTCTCTCCTCTTTCCAACCTTTGCTCTGCTCCTCTCCAGAAAGGGCTCCCTACACGCAGAGAAGCTTTGTTTTTAGAGGTGAGTGGCTTAATGATTATCAAAGGAATACATTTGAATCAAAGTGCTGAGTTAGTGTCCTTGATAAATGTGAACTGGTGTTTAAAAAAACTCTTGAGAAGGTTGACCTTGTAAACTTTCAGTACTTTGTATATTTAAAGCTTCAGTCTGCTGCTTTACCCTCTTGTGCATTTGTAATATACAAGTTTTAAAAATCATTTTTATAGAGTGATAAAATTGTATAATATATTTACTACTCAGTTTCAAATGCGAAATTATTAAAAATCTACAAGATAGATGCAATTTTCAGTCATGATAGCTGCATTTGAAAATCTTTGAATCACACGTTCAAAATGTCTGAAGTCTGAAAATCAAATGATTTTGTACACAGATGGCAATTTATATCCACAATAATGCATTTTTATTATCCCACCTTTCTTAAGACATTTAAAATTTCATAAGAATGTGACATCCTGGTGGAAAGCCTTCTCAATCTCATTTTTAATTGCACAGACTGAGAGAGAAAATTCTCATTCATTTTTAAGTGTTTCCAAATGAAACTGCAACTTAGTAGCAGTAGGTTATAAAATTGTTATTTCCTAATTGTTGTACAACAATTAGAATTTAAATCATTTAGTCTTGATGAAGCTTTGATTAAAAAACAAGTAAATTACATTTTCAACTTTGCCACATTACTTCCCAAAGTTCAAAGGCAGACTTCAGGAAAAACTAAATTAGCCTTTTGTTATTGAAATAAAAAGAAACAAAAGGTTTGTCCTTTTGCAGAGGTCCCTTTTTGAAATCTAACTTAATCTTTTATTATGTCACATAATGCCGTTTGTAACTTTTTCTTTTAAACAAAGTCTTATGTTCTGTCAAGCCAATTTTTAAATGAATTCATAAATGCATTCAGCATATTTAAAAATGTATCCGGAGCTAAAAAAAGCAACACATTTTGATCAGTGACTGAAACATTTGCCTCCTTTTTTACTGCACTGATTGAACGGGCTCACATTACATGATCAATTATTCACAATGTGGCCTTTATTTGGACTCTATTTTTATAATACAGTTATATCAAGATTAGTATTTATGCATATATATGATGTATATATATGGTTTGTAAATCAATGTATTGGCTTGTATTCACTTTGTCAATTATATGAGTGAAAGAAATGCTATAATAGTTCAAAATGATTTTTTTCTCTTTTATTCTAGCTTGAAATAATTATATTTCATACTTATTCTGAACTTTGAAACAATTTAAATATTTTATTTGTTCTTATCATCTCATGAGCAAACAGAAGAAATCATGAAATGTGATGTGAACTGATTTAATTGATTAAAAAGCATACAGAATGTCTCTGCACTCTCCGTCCTTTGTCCTAGACAGACTGCAGAGGGTTAACCTTTGTATCTATTTGGTCCCAAAGTGGCTAAAGGAATTCATATCTGTATCTTCTACATTCAAGTTAGTGGAGCTTTCTGTTTTGGCATTTGTTAAAAACCTTTTTGCCTACAGTATAGAGATTCGTTGTAACATACATTGCTTTTGTAGCGATTTGGCAAGTTATAAGCAGTGTGTGAGTGACTGCATCACTCGGTCCGCCATGTTGTCTCCTCCAGTCCTCCATTTTGTGATTTTTATCCTTTCGGTTACTGCTCATCTGCTTCTGTCAAAGTTTTACCAAACTCTCTCTGGTTCATTTGTCAGAGTGCATAAAATAAATTCTATTGCTTTGACATGATTTTCAGTTGACATTTATTAATTTTAAAGACCAGTCAGGCTTTTAATTACTGAGACAGATAACCTAGTGGCTAATAAATTTTTACCTTAAAGCATACTTATTGCAAACTGAAATCTGCCAACTACTGCAACAAGAGAAAAGCTGCCTGGAAAGGCAAAACTCGTCAAAAGAAGAACTGTGTCCTATGTGACAAGGTGTTTACTTCTTAGAATAATTTGTCCATGTAATCAGCAACACTCATGTTAAAGGTTGAAGACGTCGGGTATCACAGCTCTGCAGCGTGAGTGACTGTGACCCGCTGCCCTATAATGGCCACCGGGGGTCATGGAGGTTAATAGAGACTGATGTATGAGGCCCCAGAGTGACATCCCAAAGGGGATGGCCCCTTAATCCTTATTAGGCCTCTGTGTTAGTGATCCTTACCTATCAAAGCAAACAGCACGCTCCCTTTGCCGTGGGGCCCCGGCCTGCCCCCGGCGTTACACTTCTGACCCCGGGGTCGTGGCCTTTGTTCAGAACCCTTCAGAGACTGACCTTAGGGGTCACGGATGTAATAGAGAAGTTGTCGAGGCGCGTGCTGCCGAGGGGCCCCTCACTAGACCACCTTGTAGAGGGAGCGGGTTTGCCACACTGGTCACCGAAGAGTAGAGGAAGTGTGTGTGTTCGCCGGAGTGTGAACGTTTAGATGACTGTAACTTCTAAGGCGTAAATGCAGCTAGGGTTGTACATCTGAGTTATTACCATTCCGGACAACCTCTTAAGCTTGTAAAAAAAAAAAAAAGATCTGAACTTTGGCATTTTAAAAGCAATAAGTCATGTATTCACTGAAGTAGCTACCGCAGAGAGGGTCACATCTCTCTTTACTGGCATTCCCAGGTGGTTCTACTTATTTAACTGCCTTTTATTAGCTGTTGACTTAAGGCTACAATGAATACATTGAAGAAATAGCATTTTTGGTGCAGAAACGGATGAATGGATCACTTTTTTTTTTGCTTTGCTAATGATGAATTTCCTTTTAAGAGAGATCTTGTTAGCTTATCTGTTAAACTTACTGTAAAGACAAAGAATTTGTTATTTAATTACAATTCATGTTGTGGTTTTTTTGTATTTATACTGTGTTTTTTCCAGTATTAACAATACCGTGGCTCACATTTTTTTCAAGTACTGTTTATCCCAGGGCAGTACAGCACTGAGCTGTGTGTGTTTGTGTGTGTGTGTGTGTGTGTGTGTGTGTGTGCATGTGCGCGTGTGTGTTATTTATGTGATCTGTATATGTTGATTGGTCCTGTTCATTGCAGTGGATCCATGGGATGATTCATAAGTACGCGGAGACACCCGGGGTCTGATAAGAGCACTGAATCAACAGCTCCATTGTTTCAGCTCATAATCCTAACTCGTTTTGATTCTGAGATATTCTGTGCTGTGTTGCCACTGTGCAACATGAGTTGTGCATTACTGACACATGTACTGCGGTCGGTCTATTTGATATTGCTTTGTATTTAATATTCCCCCCCCCCGCATCTTTTAAAGATTGTTTTTAAACCCTAATCACTTTACTGCAGCTTCTCTTTCTTTACCTACTGTGTTCCAATTATGCAGAACTTTAAAATATCACTTGCATGCATATCAAATATCACCAAGGCAATATGCTTTTACACACTTACAATAAATGTAAAAGCAGAGCACTGATTGGATTTAACCTGGAGGTGACGGCTGTGGATGAAAAAATTATGGTTGTGGACTCTTGGAGGTGCCATAAATTATGTTGTTAATATTGGAGTTTCATCAATGGCAGCATTACGCAGACCGCTCCTGCAGGGGCGAGGCCGCGCAGAGGGCTACAGTGTCAGAAGTTGGCAGCTGAGCCAAAACCAGAGTCGTATCCTCAAGTGAACTCTCTGCAACGTACAGTGCAACGGGCTCTGCCAAGTTTTTTGAATTCCTGCCACGTTAGATGGTAAACAACTGACTAGGAGAAATGGTGTCTTAGATTGATAAGGAGGACTGAGGATCTCTTGAATTTGCTGGTGAAACCTGCATTTGTTTACACTATTGTTTGATTAATACTCAGCATGCAGTTGTGGTTGCGTTTTATGCCTGCAGCCAGTGCAATTGGTTGAAAGACGTGGCGAGATGTGACGTCACAGGGTCAATCTAATGAATGTTTGGTGCTCGATCCGTTTTTCTCATCAAGGGACACGAGTCATTTATTTATCTTGACAAAGTACCTGTGTTAAACCCCTGTACTAACTCGATTTTTGCCTCACTCATGTTTTGCTCATTTTTCTCAAGGTTTTGCGTTCGTACATTGTGTTTTCGATATGTGAATGGTGCAGAAAGACACAGGGAAGAGAGAGTTAGGCAAGACAAGTGCACTCTCTCTCTCTTTCTTTCTCTCTCCGGTGGAAACACAGAGCAGCGTAACGCCTTTTCTGTCAGCCTCCAGGACTGAGAATGAGGAGGAAGGAGAGACTGCAACTAACCAAGCGGCCATATTAGTTTGCTGTTTTATCACTCATACTTGCTCTGGTCTTCGTCTTCTTCTCCATAGTAAAAAACACACGCATATGAGAGAACGCTGGAGTATAAAAAAGGTTTCCCCACCTTTATTTGTTTTAATGTGGGCATTTCCCCTTCACATTCTGCGTGAGGTATAGAGACAGATTGAAATCAATACCAGCTAGCTGTGCTCCATGATGTGAGATCTGTCGTTTTTTGGACAGTTTTCTCTTTTTCCAATCTCTTTTGTGTGGCTGCTACTTTGGGGGGAAAGGAGGGGAACATTTTGCCTGGGCTGAGTTCTAGGTTTCGTTTGGGGAAGAGATGACCGGAGGGGAATGAAGTCCAAAAGAGAGGACGTTTTTCTGGGGGAATCTGTTGAAAACTGCTAAGGGGCATTACAGGATTTTGGCCACAGAGTTTTCGGGGAGGGAAGTCAGGTGGAAACCGGACGGGTGTGAATAACCTTCAGCGGGCTGATGCGGAGGTTGGTAGGTGTGCATGAGACAGGGATAAAGAGAAAGACAGCAGGGGTGGTATCTGGCACAAAAAATATAAAAAGGATCCTCCTTGCAGGCTTAAATTAACACTAGCCGTTCAGAGCAGAGCTGTTTATTACTGTAGGCTATAACAGTGCTACTGAAAGGACAAGAAAGGGTGGGAGACAGAATAGGCTGGACACTGAAGGGGAGGCGGAGGGGGGTAAGGAGGGAGCAGGACACGAGTCATCAGCAGAGGCCATTTTATCGTTTGGTTACTGCCCGACATTTCTCCTTTCCTTATTCGCACGCAGGACCGCTGCTGCAGATAGCAGCAAAGCAAGGGTGGCCTAGTAATGGCACATGGCGGGCACACTGCAGTAAATATTCCAGGATTTTACAGCATTGGTTCACTGTTGCAATCATGGCTTTGCAGGCGCACCTAGGCAACTGTAATTGCGTGCCAAAACAGTCAATGTAGCTTTTCAACTCATTAACTTGTCTGTGGTCAAGAAAAAAAAAATCAAGATGATTTTTATAAGTAACATTGCCAGACTTTCTTCTTTGGCCTTTATTATGGGAACGCCATTGCTCCTGTTGCTCCCTGGATGTTTTGTAATGAAGGACATGTTAGAGACAAATATGTGTTATACAACTCAAAGCAGCAACAGCTCTGAAAATGAAAAGATAAATCGTTAATCTTTCCAATGACTCTCAAAGGTAGCTGTTGCAAGTTGTCCAAGAATACTTTAATCATTTTTGAGTGTGTGTTTGCTGTGACTCTCCTCTTAAGGATAAGTTGCGCCCCCCAACCCCCGCCTCACAACCTACCCTGCCTCATGCACGCGCACGTCGTGTCGGGCCAGTGATGCAAATGCGTAGTGCACACACTCCCACACGTCCCTGTTTCATCATCAGCTGAGCCCTTTCTCCTCCACTCACAGCTCTTCTCCCCTCCCTCTCTCACCCCCTCCCTCTCGGTTGCTTCTTTTTCTATCTATCACTCTCCTCCTCCTCTCTCCCTGGGTCCTGGCCACATGCAAGAGGGTAGACTGGGACGCTGCAGCTCTGAAAAAAAGAGGGGAAAAACACTCTGCTGCTATTTCTACAGGCGGGCCCTCCCCTTTAGCTAGTCTGTGCCAGAAGAGGGAGGGATTTTTTACTACTCCCAGTCCCAGGATTTTAACCCTCTGCCTGCACTTGCTTCTCTCTGTAAGATCTGAGCTCCTCAATATCATGCAACAAGTGGCTTTGCTTTACCCTTACTTCAACATTGCTGCGCCATTTGCGAATACATTTTTCGGGACACACGTTTTCTTCACTTCGTGGGCACTGATCACATGAATTTGGTCAGTTATTACTGCTTCTGTGTTGTTGTCAATAGAGTTACAATGGACTATGTAAAATTGTTGATTTTAGGTTGTGCGCTAATGCGCTGCGAAGGCTTTTTTCAAGCACGTGCTTCTCGATTGCCTGCCATGCTTCCTTTATGTGGTTATTCCGCTCTGAAGCAAAGGACGAAGACAGTATTGTTTTTGCTGCTTGATTTTATGTTACCTGTGCATGTATCTTGACTTGAGCAGATGATTTCACATGTATTTTCCTGCGTTCTTATGTCCTTTGCCCTCCTCCTTCTTCACCCTTTCCATCTCTAAACCTCTCCCTCTTTTGGGTTTTCTGCCCCACCCTCTCTTCCTCAGTCTCTCTCTCTCTCTCTCTCTCTCTCTCTCACTCACTCTCTCGTGGGCAGTCTCCAGTGAAAGGGGAGCAGGAGGGCGGAGCAGAAACGGGGCTATTTCTGGGACAGGTGCCAATTCCAAACAAAAGACACAAAAAGCCAAAAAAGAGTGAGATAGTTCCAAACGAAAGGAAAAGAGTGGCATGTTTCAAGAACTGATTTGGATTGATTTGGAATGACATGTGTGTGCATGTGTAACTATTCTTCTCTCTCTTTTTTGTATTCCATGTGAGTAGCAACATAGTCCTTGAATCCTCTCTCTCCCCCCTGCTCTTTTGCTCTCGTGAAGGCATTTGAGTTTCGAGCAGGGAAAAGAGGGAGGGCCGGGTGGAGTTTGGAAGAGGCAGTGGGAGGTGGAGCCTTGCCTCCTCTCCTCCCTGTTGAGACTTCTGCATTATTCATATGCCCGGGCCAGTGCTACAATCTGACTGGCTGCCTGGCTTAGCATTCACCCGACATTCAGCGGCTCTGTTTGCTAACATTCCTCATTCAAAGTCTTGTTAACTGCCAGACGGGAGGAACACGCGACTCCATGGGAAACCCACATGGCCTCCTTATTGTGGGGAGCCCTAACAGTCTCAGACTAGGAGGTAGCAGACAGGACAGAGCGAGGGGAGCCGGTTTGTAAATATTAGAAAGCAGTTACCTGAGGTTAGGCAGCTTACCCGAGGCTTAGAGATGGGTTTGAGGTAAGGTGGCACATTGACAGGGTAAACCCAGACAGAGGGGCAGACATGGGGGCTGGCACTTTCTGGGACTCCACATGGGTCTCTCGTTCGCATGCTCTCCTACTCCTTGCAGGGAGTGCAGAGCTGTGTGACTGAAACGGAGCTCCTTCTCTGCCCTTCTCTACAGAGAGGATATGTGTACATACTGTGTGCAGCCACAGAGGGATCCAGCAAAATGAATGGCGGAGATTTCGGAGCTTTACCCCGGATAGCTTATGACTGGCGTTTGTGCCAGTTACCTGCAAAGTCTCAGTGGGTAAGTCAGAGAGTGTGTGTGGGTGTGGAGCTAAGTGTGTACATGCATGTATGCCTGTGTGCCTGTGTATGTGTGTATGAAGCATGCACTCATGAAGAGGTTTTCTTTTGACATAACAGCAACACACAAAGAGGAATGCTACAGCGACTTTTGTGTGCAAAGTCTTGGTGTTGTTTCCTTCAGGGTACATCCTATCCAGAGATAGGAGACTTAGCTCAATATAGGCAAACGAGGGGGGTAACGTGGCATGAGCTTTGAATTTCAGACGAAACTAGGCTACTCCCTTCTGGTGCTTTCCTACCTGCAGTTTGGCAGTCCAGGTTGGCCTTTTGTGTTTGTGAAAGAGAGACAGTTTTGGAGGGAGCAGAGAGGGACTTGTGCTGTAATGTTGGGCCGAGGGCCAGACAAGGCCTGCTACACAAGGCCGAGTCGTCGTCCCCGCCCTCCCCCCCCATCTCTATCATGCTATCTTTCTCTTTCTCTCTCTCTCTCTCTCTCTCTCTCTCTCTCTCTCTCTCTCTCTCTCTCTCTCTCTCTCTATCTGTCTCTCTCCCCTTTTCTCCCCTGCTCAGCTATTAGAAAACTATTAACAGCGATTTTCATGTTGAGTTTTCTCATTAAGACCTCATCTTAGTGAATATTTACAGGGTTCCTGGTTTATAATAGAAGGTTTAACATTAGAAAACGGGTCATTGCTGACACGTGGCCACATGTAGCTGTGATACAGCTCGTACAGGCCTTTTAGACATACCTGTTATTGTGCTTTGTAACTGATGAGTACGTTTTAATTTTTTTTCATTTCCTTTACACAAACAAGAAAAATGCTTCAGGGAATTAAGCTGTAGACATTTCTCTTAGGTTCGATTAAGCCGTTTGAAGACACAATTAAATCCAAAGCTATGTAACCTACATACGCAGTATTTGGGTTTTGTTAGAATTAATAAAAGTTGAACTGCCGTTAATATTAGTGACACACCTGCTTTATCTTTCAGAAAGAATACCAGCACTAATTTTGTCTGTATTATATCGTATTATCCACATAATTAAAAAACTCTATGTGCCACACCCCTTCTAGTAAGGCATCTTTTAATTATCGCCCATGAATCAGTTTTTTTAATGAGCGCTAATTTATTTTTCTTTCCACATTGCCTGTTGATGTGGCTTGATGTTGGAACACCTCAAGGTACATCAGAGACTAAGATGACCAGTAGGTAGGAATGGAGGCAGCGTGAGTCATCCCAGAAAACTCCAGTCATCCCACCTACGTCCTACGTTTGACAGACATAGATCTGCCATTCTCGTACTACAGGGCCTGGCGCGCCTGGCAAGAGCTCCGCCATCGCTGTAAAGCCAGCAAGAAACCCCGATTTCGCTTGCCGCATTCTGTGCATTCCGAACCCTTCTTCTTAGACCTTAAGTCTGGAAAATTATGAGCTAGTACGTCAGCATTTGCTCTTCATTTCTATTTCTTTCCTTTCTACTTAATTCCTCAAGCTGACACACATACTTAGCAATAAAAGTTAATATTTTCGACGAGTTGTGCTGCTCTTCCCAATCCAACGGCCTGGAGGGAAATGGGGAGAAACCCACTTTAATACACTATTCAGTACTTGGAACCTGTCAATTATTTAATTAACTTTTGAAAAACATAGAATTTTTTTTTAAATTCCTTCTGACATGGGCATGTTTCAAAGTGTCCTCATACTTACAATCGCTGATCTGTCCCGTCTATTAACGTCATACAGGTAAGACATACAGTTTATTTTCTCAAAATATTGGCAGTCTTAAAAAGAATATTCCCATTTGGAAAGGACGCGAAAAAAACAACCTAGTTTGACACTGACAGTAAGTCACAGTTGTTGGTTTTTTTGCGATTTCCTGTGCTTAAAATGGCCTAACCTTTTATATTGAAAATGATAAACCACTAAGGACCCCTGCATTGCTTGTTTTTTGTTTTTTTTAAATGAAAAAAAAGTGATGTAGCAAATGCAGATTTTGCCTCAATATCTAATCAGCAAGACATATTATAAAGGAATTTATATTGGTTGTTAAAGAGAGTTAGATAACAGCAAACCTGAAGGGAATTTGAAAGCTAACATAAAGACCATCACACTTCATCTTGATAAGACACACGGTGTGCATTTATGCATGCAACTACATACACACACTTAAACACACACACACACACACACACACACACACACACACACACACACACACACAGGCAAACCCCCAGACACACTTGATGCAATGTACCCCACAATGAACCCTGGCTCCTAAGATGAATGGGGTTCCCACGCCTCTCCCAAGGAGTGCAGGGCACAGTCTCCTCCTCTGAGCATTCACACACACACAACCACACACGCACAATGCACACTACAGATGGCCACACAGTCTCACTCAAACACACATAGGTGCTTTTGAGTATAATACAGAGGCACACACACTTGTATTGAAAAGGACACATTTTAAAAGGCACACAGACAAATATCAGAGCACTCTTTCAGAGCACTCACAGCCATGATGAGAATGTCAATTTTTTAAGATGGAGTGAGACAGCTATCTTTATTGCTTGCGCTTCAGTAATTTGGTATGGAAAGCCGCTTTTAATTTGTTAAGCAGAAAACAGGAAGGTAAGTATGGAAAGAGAAGAATGAGATTTATTTGGGGTTTTTACTTTTGGTTAAATTTCAGTTACAACCTGTGTGTGTGTGTGTGTGTGTGTGTGTGTGTGTGTGTGTGTGTGTGTGTGTGTGTCAGTCGTAAGGTTTTGCTTTGCCGGGAGAATTTTAATGAAAACAAAAATGTATGGGAAAATCGAACATTTCAATATCTCAAGGTTCAGCAACACAAAGTCCTTGAATGTGTGTGTTGTTAAATTAAATAATATTGTAATATTATTTTGGATCATTGTATAATACACTACGCTGTTAGATTAGTTGTTTTTTTCACGTGGAAAAACGTGCCTTGTATATACAATATATATTTATTTATATAAAATAACATTTGCTTTGAACATTGCATTGTGTGTGTGTGTTAGTGAGTGAGTGAGTGAGCGAGTGAGTGAGTTGCATAGTTTAGTTAAAATTATTTATAACTAATAAACTAAATAACTAAATATTTTTTTCATTTGTAGCTTAATTGGATCCTTATTTATTCTATAATTGCCTCTTTTGTATTTTTTAAATTAAGCACTTTGGAAAATGTCAGCATTGTTTGTTTTTTTAGAAACTACAATTGGATTACGAAAAGGAAATGGCTAATTACAGAAAATCTAAATCCATGCTTTATAACTATAACTATAATATACATATATAGCAATAACTAACATATAGTAATATAATTCCCACTGGTAACTTTCTGGAGCGTATGCTTCTCTGAGTGATGAACCTTAAGCTTCTTCAACACTGGCCAGTATAGGGTAATAACGTTTTCCAGTCTAAATTCGGCAGCAGTATTCTGAGCCATGATCACTCTAACATATGTCACATCAGCCTTAATGATACAGGCAAGTAGCTGCTTGGCAGGTTTATGACCTGAGGGCTACATGCACACCTGTGTGTGTGTGTGTGTGTGTGTGTGTGTGTGTGTGTGTGTGTGTGTGTGTGTGTGTGTGTGTGTGTGTGTGTGTGTGTGTGTGTGTGTGTGTGTGTGTGTGTGGGTGTGTGTGTCAAATGGGTACAGAGACTGCTTTCCATGTTTGTTGTGTATTAGATGTGTGACCGTGCAGGATCACATGCACTGCGGAGTGCTGTTGTTAAGTGATTCTCATGTGTAAGACAGCAGCAGCCGCACGAATAAATTATGTCAAGTTAAGACACACGGTTAGTTGCACATAGAAAGCAATAATACTAGTTAGTGGTGTAGTTCATTCACTGTCTGCACACCATGGGAGAGGCGTGGGACCCCCCATTCATCTGAGGAGCCAGGGTTTCATTGTGGGGTACATAGCATCAAATGCATCTGGGGGTTTGTGTGTGTGTGTTTGTGTGTGTGTTGTGATTGTATTTGCACAGTATTTTGCGTGTGTGTGTTAACGTGGATGCGTGTAAGTATGACTATAATTACGTCTGTTTTTGTCCTTCACTTGTAGGCTCATTATCTTTGGTGTTGTAGTTCTTCCTTTTGCTCATCCAAATATAATTTGCTGCATATGTACAGATTATTATTACTCTGTCGTGTGTGTGTGTTGTGAATATATCCGCACTGTATTTTGCATGCGTGCGTGTTTTAATGTGGATGTGTGCAAGTATAACTATATTTACGTCTGTTTTTCTCTATCAGTTGCAGGCTCATTATCTGGGAATGACTTTATTTTGCCTATTCAGACCTCAATGTCAAGGTTAGTTTCAATGTTTGTTTTTTACCTTTCTATATTTTAAATACATTATATATATATATATTTTAGACTTTGATGTGTGTGTTTGTGTGTGTCAGTCGTAGGGTTTAGCTTTGCAGGGCGAATTTAAATGAAGCAGAAACAAAA
Source organism: Etheostoma cragini (assembly GCF_013103735.1). NCBI lineage: Eukaryota > Metazoa > Chordata > Actinopteri > Perciformes > Percidae > Etheostoma > Etheostoma cragini. The sequence continues at coordinate 11,947,862 of NC_048429.1, read as the reverse complement.
GTTTGTGGGAAAATCTAACATTTTATTTATCTAAGGGTTCAGCAACACAAAGTCCTTAAATGTGTGTGTGTGTGTGTGTGTGTGTGTGTGTGTGTGTGTGTGTGTGTGTGTGTGTGTGTGTGTGTGTTTGTGCCACTACACTGCAACATTTTCAAAGTCCAAATCATTTTGGTCAGGTCTGGATCTGGGATCATGCATCCTTCAGCCACACAACACAACTAACAGTTTGTTGTTAGTTTATTGAACGCAATCCGACTCACACCGTTCCCAGCACACAACAGCAACTGTGGCAGTGAGTGACGCGTCCCATCAAAACCTGCTCCGGCGCGTTGTGTGTGTGTCATGTCGTTTGAATCAGTAAGGTGATTCTGGTACAGCTCCAAGATAATCTCCTCAAAGGAAATTAGTTGGGGAAAAATAGGAAAGAAAAGCCGTCAGCCTAAAGGTCAAATGAAGATCAGAGAGAAACAGTACACGAGGGCACACCGGCTGGCACCCGGAACCGCACAAAGGCCTCATTGTCACGGGAGCCCTCGGCTCTGCACACACTCCTCCTGGGTACTTGGGGAGACATGACACCTGTTGGTGGTCTTGGTCAACTGCAGGCAGAGGACAGGACACCTCCACAAAGAGAGAGCAGCACTCAAATATGTTTGTTTTATTTTTTTTCCGTTTTGAGAACAGTAAAATAAGATGTTCTTCAAAATGCACATAAACGTGCTGATTAATATTTGCCGTGACATGACAGAATGCGCCCTTACTTAAAAGTTAAAATGACAAGAAAAAAAAAACCAATTTCTTTTGATTTATATTTGTTGATTTGACAGTTTTATGCCAATCCTCCAGGCAAACAGGGTTCACTCACTTCAAAGAGTTGAGTGCTTAATCTCAAATGATTTGAAAGATCATTCTTGACAGTTTAACACAGTTTTACAGTTTAAGCCGCCATTTGTCCAAAACGTTTGCCGAGTGTTCTTTTGGAAAGTTGAGTTCATGGCTATAGGGTGTTCCTGAGTTACACCTCTCATTTGTTAATACTACCATTAGATTTGTGTTTTTTTTAACAAATTGGATACAGGTGTTTTGGGAATGTTTTAATAAGATAATACTCTCTGAAAACATTTTATTTATAACATAGTTTTAAAGTAATTTTTATACATTTTAAAAGTTACAAGATACACTTTAAAATGACAAAGAAATAAAATGTATTTTACACTGTTAGTGTGTAAGTGCACGCAAGCAATAAAAAGATTATTTTTTATTTATTTTTAAACACTTAGAAATGACAAAGAAAAATAATTCTGGCTTATCTCTGGTAGTTTCTTGCCAAACATACAGGGATAACTGCCTTTACCCCAGTACAATGTAGGAGCACGCAATAGACGTTTTTCACTGAGGACATTTTGACTTGTTACAGCTGGAAAAGCCACAGGTGTATAGAATAATAAGAGTCATGGCTGAATTCTATTTAGCCGCTTTGATTTCCTCATTCCAAATTTGTACCACCTGTGCATTTCCTACGATGACTAGTCAAAAATATAAAAAAACTGGTAAAATATATGAATGAGCCACATTATGAGCTGTCAATAGTTTTTTTAGGACTATTTCTTTGGGAGAAAGATGTTCCAGTTAAAGCAGGTTACAGTGAGGTCAGTGGATTATCTAGAGAAACAGTTTCTGACACTGTTTCTGTAAAATAAAAAGAAAGAAAAAATAAAATGCAATTTACCTCCATTGTGTTAGGATAGAGGTAGAAATCCCAACTATTTCAAAATCTGCACAAATTACCATCTGTGTGACGAGATACTACCAGAGGTGAACGAGAAAATATGTTTTCTTTAATTTGCATGAATCGACTTGCGTGCCCCGTGCAAACCGGTGACCTTGCACCGCACACATTAGCAGTGTAAGTGAAGCAGGTGATGCAGGTCTGTTGTATACTTCTACTGGCTTTGACATTATGTAGCTCGTGAAGAGATGTGTGTGGCATTTATAGAATAGACAAACTGCAATAAAACAGCCGCAAACCGGTGCGTGCGTGTGAGGAGTTAAAGGAGTGACTCACTTTTATAAGTTCGACCCCACCTTGCTTCCTCACGTCTCCCCCGTCGCTCTCCAGCTCGGGGGGAAACCGCAGCAAAGCCGCGGCCTCACTCAGGAAACTCCCTGTAACAAGCACAGCAGGTCGGTTTGACCTTTTAGCCAAACACAGACAGACATACAGATTTATGCTCATGTGATTTCCTGTGACATGCAAAGATGACGCGTGGTAGATTTGTGTGTGTGTGTGGGTGTGTGTTTCAAATAGGTACAGATACTACTTTCCATATTTGTTGTGTATTAGATGTGTGACCGTGCAGGATCACATGCACTGCGGAGTGCTGTTGTTAAGTGATTCTCATGTGTAAGACAGCAGCAGCCGCAGCAGCAGCTCACTCTCTCCTCTCATTTGTCTCCATCAGGCCGAGGAAACCTGAGAGGAGGCGAGCCGACAAACCGCGCAGACCTGAAGCTGCAGAGAGGAGGTGACCTGTCAAGCATAAGTGACATTCAGGAAGTATTCAGCAGGCATTCATTGATTCAGAAAAATTAAGGCACGAATAAATTATGTCAAGTTAAGACACACGGTTAGTTGCACATAGAAAGCAATAGTACTAAATAAATAAAGTTATTTTTTATGTAGATTATCCAATGAAACAAAGTCTTAAATGGTTTTAAAAACAATGAAACATTTTTAAATAACTTTTGTATTGAAATACTGAAATGTAATTGCAGTTTAATTCATCCTAATTTTCATGTTAGCAGGGACACATTACATCCTCCCAAAATCATTGGGATAGAGATTTGTGTTGATAAAGCCTTAGTGTTTAGCTAAAAAGAAAGACGTTGATTTTAAATAAAAATCTGATGTATTATTATTTTATTTGTTCAGTTATTTTGAAAGTTATTAAAACTCTCCTGAGTCCCATGTGCAATTAAAATGAATAACCTATCTACTTACAAAATACATCATACAATAATAGTTATAATGCATAAGGATGTAGGTTTATTCTTGACAAGATTATCTCAACTCAAAGACCCACTTAGTAGCTTTCTCTGAGCTTTCAACTGCAGCTTGCAGTCTTCATCAGCAGATATGTAATTCATACGTCAGCCCTCAAAACAGAGTAGGTCTTTTTTTATTACATTAACTTGTGTTAGAAGGACCTTTTGTCGTTGTGAGTTTGTGTTTCCACAGGTCCATCAACCGTGTGACACGGGTGACACCTGCAGAGACAAACTGTCCTTTGGGGTGAGGTAGTAGGTTGTATAGTTTTAGGGTCATTCCCAAGCTGTCAGATGACTATACAACTTACTGTCTTTCCTGAAGCGACTGTGATGGCGGCAGCATCATTATCATCATCGACATTGTCACAAAGGAAAATACAACTTCACCACTGGAAATTCTTTTATATATATATATATATGTAATGTTAGAGAAGAAACATTAGAGAGATAAGCTGTTAAATAAGAGAGCAATGTTGGAGATGTTAGATAATGGAAGTGTAACATAGGTATAATATATGCACTGCAACTTGTCGTGTGGAAGGTTTTCCTTATATCTTGTAGTGTACAGTCAATGTGTATCTTTTTTGATTACCAGACATTCATTAGTGTTTTTTTCTGAAATATAGGTAATATCTGGAAGTTTTGTAGTTTTTTTTAATTATTAAAATGCAAGTTTAGGAGTCTGTTACTTTAAATAAGTGCTTTAACAAAATGCCTCTGATAGACTCTGTTATCATTACTTACCTTGCTGTATTGATGTAATAGCAACACAGTAGTTGGGTCTTCATTTACACAGTGACCAGATGTGTACACAACTTCAGATCCAGATGTTCTTCCTGCCCACCCAGGTGATAAGTGATTTAATGGTGTTCGTACAGGGTGAGGTAGTAGGTTGTGTGGTTTCAGGGTTGTGATTTTACCCCATCAGGAGCTAACTATACAACCTACTGCCTTCCCTGGAGGGCAGCAATACGTCATAGGAGCACACACGTCTTTGTCACCGGACAGACAGACTCATTCACTGAGCACAACAAAGAGCTGACATTTGATTTCAACTGGGTGAGTGGTGACAAATAACAATATGCATTTCATAGCAACGTTCATTATTTTTAAGTGTGAAGTTTAACTCGTACAGTGCAGTGTATTAGTAAATTAACTTTGTACTGTTTCATCAATAAATAAAGACTGAATCGGAAAGAATTTAAGAACGAATGACTGCAGTCTGATCCTTTCGGTGTCTACTAAGCACTGAGGTGTACTAGTAAATATCTAGTTGATGGACTTGTTTCTTGAACTATTGCTTTATTCTTTCAACCTTGTCATGAAGTCCTATTTCAAAATGTGAATCTTAAACTCCTCTGTATCTTAGGCTTCAACATGTTCACATGTACTGTCTCTATCTATTTAGAAGAATGTTCTAAAGTTTGTGTATGTCTTTATTATTACAATTTTTTTAATGAAATATGACGACCTACTAGATCAAAGAGAAAAACAATTTCCCAGAAAGGATTTGAATCAACTAAATTCAAAGCATACAGTCCATTTTATTTGAGCTAAACACTGTCTGACAAATGTTCAGCATTCTGTTACACACTTCAGAGTAGTCAGAGGTTGTGAGTTTCCAGGTTGCATCCCAAAAGTGGATATCTGGTTCACACAGTGTATTTCACTTATTTGAGCTTTGGAGTTTGGAAACTTGCGTGTGTGTGTGTGTGTGTGTGTGTGTGTGTGTGTGTGTGTGTGTGTTATAGCAACTAGACAGTTTATCAGCTCAGGGTGGACAAATTGAAACATTGCTAAGGACCCACGCGCAGTAGATGGCGCTAGATGTGCTTATCTTTTGATGTTGGCAATCCAGAAATTAGCAGAGAAAAATAAAAAAACAATCCATTCTAACTACTAACCTATACAAAGGGATGATACCTGCAATGCTCATTTAAAACGTGTCATATAATATACATTCTTTGAGGTTACATGCTCATTTTGTAAAGAAAGCTACATATAAATGTCGTTATGATCCCATATTGATTTTGGTAAACTATACAAATATAGGAAAATGTTTTAAGATGTTGATTTTGCAAAACCTATGGTGAAAAGAAAGGTTAGAAAATGCAGCTGATATTTAGTTTACTAATAGGATAACATGACTCACCATGTCCATAATAATGTGCACATAATATTATCTTGTTAAATGCTGATGAAATCAGGACTTAAAGGTAAGTCCAGAACCACACCGTATCCAAACCAACTGACACACAATACAGTAACCTACTTTTCAATTTTACACTTATTATTAACCCATATGTGTTACAATTTTGCATTTACCATGTGAAAACATCTAGAAAAGTAAAATCAATATTTTCAATGTGATTTTCCTAACATTCAGTTACCGGTACATAGATTTATGCCAGTTTCGTTGTCATTTTAAATACTATAACATACAGTACACAACATATGTATGAGATGCAGTGATGGAGGAAGCGCTGAAAGTAACTAAAAACTCAATTTAAAATAGTCTCTTGTAAATATATAGTTTATTACTAGATTATTATTACTGATGCATTCATGTGTAAGCTTACTCACTCACACAGTGTATACCTGCACCGGATTTTAAGAGCTCTTGTTTGTGAGTAAAATCTTAACAGAGATTAAATAAGTGAATTAAATGTATTGTATTGAAGTTAAAAGTGCAATATTTAAACCCTGAAATGTAAAGTACTAGTATAGAGTGGCATAAAATGATTCACTCAAGTAAAGTACAAGTGCCTCAAATTTGAGTGAAGTACCGCACCCCTCCATATATATATATATGTATGTGTATATGTGTAGGCTATATATATATATGTATATGTATACATATATACATATACATATATGGAGGGGTGCGGTACATTCTCTCAAGTAGGCTACTTCACTCAAATTTGAGGTACTTGTACTTTACTTGAGTGAATCATTTTATGTATGTATATATATATATTTAAACATATGTATGTATATATATATATGTATACATATATATATGTATGTATATATATGTCAGCAGGCAGGCTAAAGCCCTAAATATTGTTTAATATTTTATTATGAAAAACGTTGAGCGTCGATCCTCTATATCCTAATATATGATGGTGACGTTTACTTACAGTGCTTGATTCACAGTGGCTCCATTATAAATGATTTAGGAGACATTGATTGATTGATCGAGATAGAGCCAATCAAGCCAGGGACTTGTGTTATATCGACATTTCTGTCCTTTAATGACTAGTTAATGATGACGGATCACGGACGTGAAGGCACGTCGGTTCCACACCGTCCCCAGTTCCACAAACAGACAGTTTGTCCCACACCGACCCTTGACGTCCCGAGCCACCAGGAAGTGATTCCATCCTGCCAAAAAAAGCGGGGCGGTCCGTTTTCAAATCCACGCGTGGCCATTGGTTGAAACCATAGGTGTGTCAGGGGGTGTGCGCGCCGTGGCCTCGTCGCTACGTCATTTCCTGTAGAGGATGAGCGGAGGTTTACCAGCGCGTAGGGAGACGACGCATCAAGGTTTTTTAGCAGAGCCGAGCGGGATCTGAGCGTCCCGCGACCGAGGCGTCCGACCCGGCTGCAGCAGCTGGAAATGCTTCGGATTGCAGCCGCTGAGGTAATTCATAAGCTTTATTACAAAACTGTTATGTAACTGTCATTGAGCTTACTTGCGTACCTGGCGGAGATTTAACAAACTTATTGTTCAGTATGCTACCTTTTTGTGTCACCTGAGCAGAAAGAAATTGTTGCATAAGTGGATTGGGCTTTCTTAAAAGACAACTGTCACAAAGCTGCCTGCGCCTTGCTCCATAGGGACGAAGGAATGCAATTGTTCTGAGAGTCTTATTGTATGTTGCGAGTGAGCCCCCATTCACACTTCCTGACAAGTCCTGCACCTGTTTTTCCAATAAACCTCACACACCCACATGGTGTCGAGAAACGCTTCATTTTAATGAAAGGAAAATAGCTTTATGTTGGCCAAAAAACTTCCCCTTTCTGCCCCCAATATATTTCCATTTCCTTGTCTGTCTGTGCAGCATAGTGACAAGTAAACCTGACCTTATGTGAGTCTGTTTGGAGCAAGATGTTGACATTGGTTTGGGGATTTCCTGTGTACCTGGTTTTTGGTCAGCGCAGCACATGGGTGACCTTGTTGCAGAGGCAGTGACGGTCTTAGAAACAGCTGATCCTGATTCAGGGGTAGTACTGCCAGAGGGTTTAAGGAGATATACTGTATGTTACTTTTGTTTTGATTGATTTGGGTCTGTCAACTGTTGACATGCTTTTGTTGATTGCTGAGAGCTGACTGGTCCCAGTGCAGTTACTGTTTCCTCCTCTCCTGTGACCTAAACATAGAGCCCCGTTGTCTGGGATTACAATTCCTCTGGGAATTAAGACACAATGTCCTATGAGGTGATTGGGGAAGCATGGGCTGGGCCCGAGACATCAATAGTGTGTGTGTGTGGGGGTGGACGGGGGGACGGGGGAGTCAAAAACTCAGTTAAGAGTTAGACCTGGATGCAGATGCAGCAAGGCTATACAGTATTATATGAATGAAAAAGGCCTATTTTATATAGACCATTAGAAAGCTGTCGATGTATGTACAGTTGTGTAATCTTTTCAATAACTAAAAGGGAACACAGACAACAGAACACGTGTCGGTGCTAGTTTTGTCATTCAATTAGGGCCACAACTGATGATTATTTTCATTATTATAATTAATATATTATTATCTATTCTAGATTCATCCATTGATTGTTTGGTGTATGAAACATCAGAAAACAGTGTGAAAATGCCCATTAGTCTGACCAACTGTCCAAAACACCCAATTCTACTACAAATTTACTGCAAGTAAACCAGCAAGTTGTCTTTTGTCCAAATTGATCAATGGACTAATTGTTACAGCTCCACATTCAGGCATGCCAGAGTGCATGTCTGGACACACAAATTCACACAGAATTCACATACAAAAAACTGTAAAATCGTCAAAATTTAGATCTGGGAATGGTGTGTTGGAGCAGGTACTACATTATTTTGGATCCAACTCAAAGATCGGTAGATAGGAGCTTACATCTCATCCTCACTCACAGATTTCCCCTTTCACACAGCTTTTGGCAAGACCTGTCACCTGATATGCTGAAACCCAAAGACTATACAAATAAACAAGAACAAGCACGCTTTGATTACTCATGTCCTCACTGTGTGGTCTGTATGCACAAATAAAGAGAACATATTACCTAATTGTTGTGTTCGTCAAACCATTAGTTTCTGTAAAGTCTCAACAGTGAAAGTTAAAAGTTGCACAATACCATATTAGCTGATGTTTGTTCCCTGCTGGGCTTACAGATGTATGCAGCTGTGTAAACTGCGATTTAACATTGATCTCACATGAGCTCTGTGATGGACCCAACAAGGGCTGGGTATCGTTAAAGATGTTTGATATGGTACCAATACTGATATACTGCTTCCTGAACTATACTTTTTTCGATACACATTTTCTAGAAATATTTTTAACAGATAATATTACAACACTATGGTACAAATCTTTTTTTTTTCAACCCCTTTGCATCTATGTGATGCAGAACGTAGTCAAGCCTCTCAAAATACAACAAGACACACGTGAGCCCCGTCTCTGTGCGTAATGTTTTTCCTGCATGTCTCTATGACGTGTAGACAGCCAATCACCAGCATGATTAGATTGTGGTAGAAGCATGCTTATTGGCTCACTGACACCCCTTTGGGGACAAATACATTTTTACTTGACTTGACACTGATGACATTCATTTCTTAGGTGTTGAAATTTGGTATTGAATGACAAGGCATTTTTTGATAATCTGTGCTATGGAGGCATGTCAGTCTGTGAAGTTTGGCACCCAGCCCTAGGCCCAACAGCTAAATCTCTGTAAGATAGATCAAATCATGTTCTCAAATCAGGATTCTTGCCTAGATGGTAACACAGATCAAATGTTATTGTAATAATGTAAGAAATGTCGTCTTTTTTAAAAGCAGATACCTATTTTTCTGCCTTCATCCTTTCATCCTACATGTTGTGTCACATTGTCACTAATACATGGAGGTTTTAAAGATGGCATCTATGCTTTGTAAAGTTGTAGTCTGTAATCTATGGAACAACAGCAGCAACATCTGGCGTGATGAGTTACTGGAAGTTTGCGGGAACGTTACAGAATATGAGCATTGTTGCTGTGATGTTGTGGGATGGCTCTAACAGATGTCTTTTACCCTGCTGGGAGCAGCTGGGAGCTTCACCATCTCCCTCCCACACACACCAGATCCACTCTGAGATCACAGACAGGCAGTGGAATAGATAGACCCGTTTTATTTTTAATAAATGAACTTGAAGAAAGTGCTGTGTTAAAGCTGTGATACACTGTATGTACTCGCTGTAAGTCTCTGGGGCATCACAGTTGGTCAATAAATCCATTGGTCAGTGTGTCCGAGCTTTGTAACAAGCTGCAGAGTGTGTACTTTGACTGGACAGGTTGGAATTTAATCTGTGATTGAAGCGCCACTGTTGACTCTCTGGGCATGGTTCACTTAATAAACATGCACTTTCACATGATAAACTTACCTCTAGCATTAGTTATAGCTGTCACAACTGCATGACAGATCTGCCTTTGTTGTTGACATTTGAGGTTTGTTCATGTTTTCTCTGAAACAGGGTCGACCTACAACCGAAAAAGATCAATCTTGGCATGCACCCACTCCTGGTGCTCTTAAAGAAAAAGGGTTTGAGATCTTTAAACATGTGCAAAGGAAGAAAAAAAACTCCAGGCATTTATGCTTTGAATAGCAGGATTATGTGGCGGTTTGATTGACAAGTATTTATTAGTTACATGGCTTAATCACAAAAGAGTTAAAAATTAAAAAACTGGCAAAAAACAATAATGATGTTTACGATGACACGTTTTATTTTTCCAAAAGCAAAATCAACTGAAAAACTTTAAAAAACAAACAAAAAACAAGACTTTAAATGAAATCCATGGAAAAAGTTTAGATAGTAGATCACATTGGTGCAAAAGTCATAAATATCAAATCCAATATTGTGTTGCACACTTAAAACAGACTCTGTCTTCTCTTTTGCAACGTTGTTTTGCCAGTTCTGATATTTTCTTTGCCAGTTCTATTTTACACAAAGCAACACAACATCTTCTAATATCAGCGACATAGCCAACGCTCACTTCACTTGACTCAGCTTTCTGCCAGGCTTCTGCACTGCCTTATGACATCATCGTCACTGAACCTTTCACCTTTAGTAACATAAATCAGAATAATATCCAGAATATTTATCTAAGGAAATTACAGTAATTTGCCTACAGAATTCTAAATGTGAGGCTGGTATTTTCAGATTTATCCACACTGTAAACTGACTTTAACAAGCTAAGTTTTCACATGTTTTGGCAATGGGTTTTTGTTGTACTAAACTAAAAAAATCATAATCTACCCAATCTAAAAACAAACTCAAGATTTTTCCAGAGCTAGGAGTTATGAAACTCTCAAACAATCCAAACTGCCTCAGGATTTTGTGTCTCATTATCACCCATTGTCTCCCTTCTTATCACAGTCTGGTTCAGCTTGATCTCCACCATGGCGGGGGATCTCTTTAGCCCCCCGTCCCCACTTGGGGATTCCCTACTGGACAGTCCGCTGTGTGGAGACCTGATGGCGGATCTTCACAACATCTCCCAGTCTATAGAAGACGACATGTTGGGATTTGATTTCCCGGTGTACCAGAGCACTGGCTCGGGGTCGGAGAGCTCCATCGCACTGGGTTAGTAATGGAGTTAGCCTCGTGAGGAAGAAATGATCACAGACCACATGAACAGTCATGTCGAAAAGGTACAACACACTGACCTTTTGGCTCGACTGTTCCACATGTACCCTCACTGAAAAAGGCCTGTGTAAAACACTGTGTGTCTGATAACAGAAGATTAGATAAAACTCTGTCTCCCCAGTGATGTGTCAGTCTCCAAATTCCTGAGCAGCACTTAAAAAAAGGCCCATGCCTCCTGTAATTATTTGGAGACACATCAACAGCAGTGTATGATGTGAACTAGAAGTTTCTGCCAAGGAAAAACCCATGAATTAATTCAGATATCTTGCTTTTACCATCACGTTGATGGTAATCTGTTTTTTATACCAACATTGTTCCGATTTAGCCTAGAAATCTAGACGCACCCTAAAGGTAACAACAGCCCTGCGCTATCTCCTGGGAATTCAGTTGTAGCAGGAAAAGGTAGCTAAACAGTCCAGATCGTAGCTTTTGTGTGAAGAGTGAAGAGCGGAGTTAAACTTGGAACTGCTGCGTTACAATTTTCACAAAAGGTGGCGGTAGCCAACAGCTAGCAGCTAACCGGGCAAGCTAACTACCAGCAAGTACAAGACAGGTTAGGTGAATTAAACCAATGTCTGAGTTGAAAAGGCATCTTGATGTCACGTAAGGGCCCTGTTCTTGTTGTACAGGCAAATTAATTGCATTTTGTGTCTGTTAAGAGGCACAAAGGCACTCTTAAAACTTGCCCTGTTAACTGTTGTTTTAGCTCATAGGAAGCTTGTACACGTAGCTGCAGCTACTCAGTGTTGTCTGCGCCAATTCAGGTCGGAGGTTTTTCAAACGAAAGTACTCGCACATCTATAGCGATCACAGTTAACATAAAAATTGGCCGGAATTTCCTTTAATTTGCTGTTGTCTCTTTTCTGCTTTGATGTGTTGCTGCAGACACCTTGACCCCGGCCTCCAGCCCATCGTCGGTGGTGTGTGGAGCAGCGCCGGGCCCAGAGGAGAGCTTCAGCCCCCTCAACCTGGAGTGCCGGGTGTGCTCAGACAAGGCCTCAGGCTTCCACTACGGGGTGCATGCCTGTGAAGGCTGCAAGGTGAGAGATGTGGGACTAAACGCAGGCGTAGTGCAGTTAAGATTACTTGTTGTATGTACTGACATACCGCTACATATCAAATATGAAAGGACATACAAAGATGTGTGTGTGCGTGTCTGTGTGTCTGTGTGACATGCCTGCACCAACGCACGTACACACAAAGCTCGGCATGCAGAGGCGGCTGACCCGGAGGTCAGTGGAAAGTTTCTGAGAGCCAGGTCATGTGAGGTGGGGGACATGATGGCCTTCATTGACTTACTTGTCACCTCTCCCCTGCTAGGCACAGAGCCCAACTGAGTGACGTTAATAAATACACACACACACACACATAATTATACAAACGTGGAGCTGCAGCTGGCATTAATGCTAAACGTCAGCTTCTTACAAAGTCATCTTTGGAATTTGATAATAAGAGTAGTTAATAGTCATTAAGGTAAATTAGTCAGGCCTGTGTTAGCTCTACCGGAGAGATTATAGAGATTCTTGAGATACATTAAACCAAAACAAATCACAATGGAAATCCGATAATAAAACAAAACACTAATGGATCAAATGTAAAGTCTTACTATACTCATCTTAATCTAGATCTGTCCACAGTAGAAATTTATTGCAAGTAGTCTCTCCATTTCGCCACATATTTCTCAGTCCTATTCTTAGAGTTGAAAGAAATGTTTTCTAATGAAGCGACTTTTGCCAACTCTGTGGTCCATTCCTGAAAAGAGGGCTCCCCTGGCTTCCTCCAGTTTGTTGTTGCTGCTTATCTGAGGCTTTGTTTTTCTATTACTGCATGTTTGTCTCATTAAACAACAACTACACAAGGATCAAGAAAACCAGAGCGTTGTGGTACCAGTCACACTTGCTAGAGGTGTTCTCTTCTTTTTGTTGCTTCCACAATCACTTCTTTTACCCTGCTTTTCACTCTTCTGAACTGGCACTGTGCCTTCAATTTTACTCTAATCCATGAATTGGACCCTTTTGGGACAATTTCCCTTTTTGTTCTGCCTTTTGCAGAATGCGTGTGCGTGTGTGCGTGTGTGCGTGTGTGCGTGTGTGTGTGTGTGTGTGTGTGTGTACTAACCAGCTCCCTACATGGCTCTGGTTTATGACCCACATATCTAAGGCTAATCATGTCGGCACTCGTGTCAGATGGCTGCTATTCTAAAGTAGAGACATGACGATTATGAAACTGTTGGACGCTGTACATGTGAGGGTTGTGTTTTGAACGCACTCTGTTCCTAAATTCTCAGACTGATGATATTGCGTCATCATGGAAATATTTGTCATACGTAGCAGTCACAGTTTACTGTTTGTATGCTCAAAAGGCTCTGCATATCACTTTCAACACCTATCTTTTAAAGAGAGGAGCGCTCAATAGTGGGAATGTGAATGGAATGTGTTGTGATGTTATGTTTCAAGGGATTAAACCTGTGGTGATGATGGTATGTCATTTGTATGGAACGTTCATTTTAGAGCAGCAATAGGACGGTTAATCCCAACACCCCTACCTGCCCAATAGGGGGATGTTAGTTTAAACAGGTGTGCCACAAAGACGCTGATGATCAACGTTTCTTTTGGTTTCACTCAAAGACAATTGCTCTTAAGGAAGTGTTGCACAATACAGCTTGTTGCTTATGTCTTTAATATTGTATTAGTATTGTTACTCACAGCTAAATATCTCCGCAAAGTACTGATTCTGTCATTACACAGACATGCAAAGACATGCTTGATGTAAACACACACATCTGCTTTTTCACACACACATCTGCTTTTTCAGCTACATAATAACCCATCGACATAAAGACAGACAAGACCTTTTGTAAGACGATGGCTGACATATTGCGTGACCACGTGGCTCTAGATATATTACCAGAAAATCCATATTCCCCTTTTGACACCAAGGGATAAGGAATGTCCTGACTGAAATTTCAGTCATGCACATAGTTTGCGTCAAAGGATCATATGTTTAGCCACATGTGTGACATCTGTTAGCATGCGTTGGCTCACTGCCCTGTATCTCTGTGTGTGTGTGTGTGTGTGTGTTGGAGGGCTGCAGGATGTCTTGTCCAATCAATTTTTTTTCTTTAGAAAGAGCAGTTTACTATGCACATCTCTCTTTAAATATACCGTAGATGTAGTTACACTGTACAGTCCAATGTAATACAACACTCAAACTACCAGGGCTTAAAATGAACAATGCATACATTATTTATTATAAGGTACTTGGCCAGATTCAAATAGGTACTGCAGATATAGGTGTCTGACATATAGTGTGAACACAGCCTTTGCACTCATGCTTCTTAAAATAACTTTAAACAAATTTCCATATGGGGTGAAGTACTCAGAAAGTATTTTTGTGGACTTTTTGTGTACTCAAATCAGATCATATAATTTTCATATTACATCAATAGCTCTAGCAATGTGCCATTCTGTCTCAACCAGGGTTTCTTCAGAAGGACCATCCGGCTAAAGCTGGAGTATGATAAGTGTGAACACAACTGCAAAATCCAAAAGAAGAACCGCAACAAGTGCCAGTACTGCCGATTCCACAAGTGTCTCTCTGTGGGCATGTCCCACAACGGTAAGGCCTGAAGCCTCCAACATACTGTAGTTTAAAGCTTAAAGCTGCAACTTTTGCTAAATAACAGCCACAATAAAGGATAGTTGTCGAGCATAGGACAATGGTAAATGTAGTAGAACAGTAGTACAGGCAGAGAAGAGTCATGAAGACAGTAAACAGAGGATCTCGTTAAGATCAGTTACACAGCATTATCTAGCTAAAGTTGGGTAACTTTAGCTAGCATTAGCCACAATAAGCTAATAGTCATACCAGACCAGTTAAGCTGTAGCAGAAAAACTGCAGACTGTACTACAGTAATATGAGCAAGAGTGCGTTGTATTGCTTCATAGCACGAATTAAACCTTTTGATAAATTTGTATGAGAGTTCTACATGTGTTGCATCATCTCTCAGAACAGCCCAGCTTTAAAGCTCAATTACTGAAATCATAGCATCCAATACAGTACTGTAATGGCAATGACAGAGATTGCAAGTAAGTTACATAAAACTCTGCTCACCACGTCCTCAGTCAGCACCATGATATGTGTTCTCAACAACAGCAGTTAATGTCCTAATGTGTTTTGGCTCCAAATCAACATGCTTTACACGGACTGGGTTTTTATAGAACAACGTCCCGCCGGAGCCTGCTTGACATTGAGGAAACACAGGCCCATATAGCGCCACATTTGGCCCGTCCTCTGCACTGACTGCTGAGGGGTCATTGGGTTTGTTACGATTGCCTCCCACTGCAGACAGAACAGTATCAGAAACCTGAGAGGAGGACGACATGTCCTCAGAAGTGAGGAAAGAGAACATAACACACCAGATCTGTTGTGGGCGAATACTTGTGTGTGTGTGTGTGTCTGCACACACAAGTTTGCTGTAGGAGCAGGGTTTCAGCAGGGTCTTAAAAGTTAAAAAAAAAAGTCTTAAAATTCAAGTCAAAATTTAAGGCCTTATTAAGTGTTAAAATTGCAAAAGGATTGTGTTCTAGGTCTTAAATAATTTTAAACAGGTCTTACATTTTCCTACCACGGTGTAACACTTTTTATTCTGTGGTGTTGTAGTTCTTACTTTTGCTCATCCAAATATAATTGCTGTATATGTACAGATTACTATTACTCTTTCGCTTTTTAGTCAATTTTAATTTTAGTTACTTTGAAAGTACTTTCATTGTAATAAAGTGCTTAAATTTCATTAATAAAGGTCTTAAAGTCTTACATTTTACTGCTTCAAACCTGCTGAAACCCTGTGGAGGAGACGTCTGATGTCTCTGTATGTAGTTTTTTATTGTAAAATAACACACCAACCGTTTGAAAGCGAGTCTAGGGGTTGGTAATAATTGTTTCTATGCACCAGCTATTCGGTTTGGTCGGATGCCTCAGGCGGAGAAGCTGAAGTTAAAGGCAGAAAGCAAGATGGTGGAGAAAGAAGTAGAAAGCCCCATGCTGGCCGACCAAAAGATTCTGGTCGGACAGATCCACGAAGCCTACATGAAACACTTCAACATGAACAAGGCGAAAGCTCGGCTCATACTGACCGGAAAGACCAGCAAGCCGGTAAAGAAAATATATTCTTTATTCTGTATCTGCAGAATTAAAATATCTTCACCTAGCAGCATCCTCTTTCTTTCTCTGCAGCCTTTCATTATTCATGATATGGAGACGTTCCAGCTGGCAGAAAGGACATTTGCAGTCCATATGGTAAACGATGACTTTCCAGAGCCCGAGAGCGGCCTTCAAGCAGGGGCAGTGATTCTGGCTGCGGGGTGTAGGGAGCTCCAGCAGAGGGAGGCTGAAGCCAGGCTCTTCCACTGCTGCCAGAGCACCTCGGTGGAGACCGTCACCGAGCTGACAGAGTTTGCCAAAGCAGTGCCGGGTTTCCAGAGCCTGAATCTGAATGATCAGGTGGGTTTAGGGGTGCTGTATCTGTCATTTGTCTTCCTGTCAGTCCAGAAGGAGAAGGAAGAAAGATTTGGCCTAACTTAAATAAAAGAAGATTTGTTTCTGTTGGAATTCTAAAAAAACAGTTACAGAAACCAACATCTGAGTCATACTGTGGCCTTCTTACCTGCCCGTTTAGGTGACTCTCTTGAAGTACGGTGTTTACGAAGCCCTCTTCACGCTCCTGGCCTCCTGCATGAACAAAGACGGCCTCCTGGTGGCCCGTGGTGGAGGCTTCATCACCCGAGAGTTCCTCAAGAGCCTCCGGCGGCCTTTTAGTGACATGATGGAGCCCAAATTCCAGTTTGCAACACGCTTCAATTCCCTGGAGCTTAACGACAGTGACCTGGCCCTTTTTGTGGCAGCCATTATCTGCTGCGGAGGTAACTGACAATTACAATGTGTTAATTATAGTCAAAAATGAAGAAACTGAATCCACCCCTTCCCTCCAGATCGCCCAGGCTTGGTGGAGGTGCCTCTAGTGGAGCAGCTGCAGGAAAGCATCGTTCAGGCACTACGGCTCCACCTGCTGGCCAATCATCCGGACGACGCCTTCCTCTTTCCCAGACTGCTACAGAAACTGGCCGACCTCCGAGAGCTGGTCACAGAGCATGCTCAGTTGGTGCAGGAAATCGAGACATCAGAGGACACGTCGCTGCACCCGCTACTGCAAGAGATATACAGGGACATGTACTGAGAAGATGGCACATGATCATAAACAGGGACATGTGTTAGAATATGTATGTATGCCACTCTAAACTGGGTGTCTTGTCTGGGTGACATACAGTCTTTACTTAAACTGTCAAGCATATCAATGTGCTTTAATTTGCTTATCTAATGTGCAGCTTAGGGGTGCCCACTGCTGTGATTTGCAGTGTTTGCAATAAGACTCTGTGTCTTTTTACTGGAACAAAACATAATGAAATTATTTTGGGGGGAAAGACAGCTCATGTAGGCTTACGCTACTGTAGGCTCATGTAGGCTCACGCTACTGCTTCCATGAAAGGGGACACGGGGGAAAAAAAGTTTTTGATCTTACACCATAGATGTGTAAAGAAATATTTTTTTAAATGCATTGATTTTTCACTTGGAGCACTCAAATGCTATGGAGTGGGTTGTGGATGCCAGCCTTTACTCTATGCCTAGCATTTACAATGGATGCAAACATATAATAGCTACCAGGACGAGACTATTGCAATCATGTGTGCACTGATGCTCAATTTTTTTTCTGTGAACAAGTTGAACTGTGGTAAAAGAAGCTTAGAAGATATAACATTTTTTATCTTTGAGGCAACTAAACTGTTGATTGTGCAGTATAGGCACTACACTCAAATACCAGGCATATTCCTAATATTTTGGATATTTAGTGCATATGATACTCATTTAAGTCCCTTGGATTTAGTTCATATAATTGTCATGTACTTTCATTGTGTACTTGTACATCACCATATTGAGCTTATTGGTTAAAGAAACTTAGTATTCACCAAGTGCCATAACATTGTAATACCCCAGCTTTTATTTTCACCACACCTTATACATTTACCTCATAAAAAGTCTAGTTAGATTTTTTTTCCAAGTAAAAAACAAGTTTAACTTTTTTAATGTTGGATCAGGGAATGTTCTCACATCATGTACAATATTGCATTTTTCATTGGCAATGACCTAAAAAATACCTTACTTTTGCTGTAAGCAGCCATCATTGTAATTCTGTATGTAATATATTAATTTTAGTAATTTACCCTACTGATAAATACCAACACAACATATTAGCTGCCAAACGTATTTGTTTTGTACAAATCCTGCTGTTAAGACACGTTATTGGCCAGTTATTATTGTTATCACAAACAATAATCTGATAAGATAGTTTGTTTTATTTTGTAAATATAATATCAGAATGTGGTGACCACAGGGAAAAGATGTCTGTATCTGCAGTAAAACAGACATCAAAAAGAGGAAGTGATTGCCTCATTTGCTGTACCTGTATTATTGAAAACTGTTTATATTTTTTATCATGTACAGTGGTGTACATTAAAAACAATTTGCATTTGCTGTTTCAATAAACAGATTTATGTCTTGTGGAAGTTCAAAATAAACTAATATGTTGAACTTTAATTTGTAATACCCTGGCTTATTTACCATCCTATATCCGTTCATCTGATTTAGACCCCACTGTTGAAATAAATAAGCTAATAGCTTTTCACTGCATAGGCCTCTATTTTGAGTTTTTATGGAGGAAAAGCACAGGTGGAACTAATAATGTTAATGATAGCTTGGTTCCATGTAACCTGAATTGTCCCAGCAAGCCATTACTGTAATTAATTACACCTGTGCTTACACGTTGTGTGTACTTACAAGTAGCCTACCTGCTGTAAACGTTATCTTAAGGTTGTTTTTTACCATGAAAGCCTTGTTTATAATTGTGGCTGGTTGACTAAACTGTTATTTTCTATACAAATATATTTCCACAAACTTTCGTTTGAAGCATCCAAATACCTCTGCATCTCCAGTCCAATAGGTGGCGCTAAAACTTCATAAAACAACTTGATGGTTGGACTCGATTTGAAAACCCGGAAGTAACCATTATGCTACCCTGCTTTGAAAAATGGAGAAAACTACAAGCGATACCCGTCAAAAAACATTTACATGCCAGTTGTGTGGTTTAAGTAGTCCCTTCACTTACCACGGCCAGAAACCACCAAACACCAGAGCCATTGTGTAAGTGAACGTTAAGCAAAGTGGTTCGGTTAGAGCTACGTGGCTAGCTATGCTAAAGCTAATTTTGTTAGCTGCTACGTTACGAATGCGTGTAAAGTTTATGTCATCTCAACGTTAGGCACAGCGAAATTAACAGCGATATAGCGTTACATATCACTGTAAATAGCTAGCAAGTATAGGCACGTTACATTTATAGCAAGTAACATTACTGTCTTTAAACACACCTCTGTCTTATATACAGGTATATATTAATTTACGTGTGCGTTTCTGTTGTCCACCAGGTTGCTTGAAGAGTGTTTTGTGACTCAGGATCCCTTTAGTCCGGACAAGGAAAAGTTCCTTGTTTTAGGCTCTACCTGCAGCGTGTGCAGCATATGTGTCTGTGTTGGATCGGTAAGACCACTTTAAATTGAATTGGTTATGTAATCCAGGTTATCAAATAATGCCAGATGCACAGACAAAAAGTAACTTTGCAGCATGCTCATCAATTGCACCAACCAAGCTATGCTCCTGTGACAGTTTTCCACTTGACATGAGTTGACCCTGTTGGTACCTGGCGATGAAAACAAACTGACCACTCTGTGGTTTGTATATTTTCCTCAGATGACTTTGCCATTTTGTGGCCTCTATGTGTGCTGAGTGGCCTTATGACTCTGATGTCCTTGAAATCAATGATCCAGTTTCACAAACAGTCTTTACATCTTGGAATAATTGTGACAAAACATATCCAGTACTTTTGGGAAAATAGAGCATTGATGCTGAGCTCTGCTTTCTCTTCACTCAGGACTGCAGCCTTTTCTACACCAAGAGGTTTTGCATGCAGTGTGTGAGCAAGCACTTGGACCAGTTCCCCCCTCAAATTCAGGCCGAGCTGGCCAAGAAAAAGCAGAGTTCCAAGGCTGCTGTCTCGTGACATCCGTCAAGAGGTCCATAGCATTCTCACCAATAGAAGAGAAATGTTTGGCGATTTAAAGAGTCCCAAAAGTGCCAAGGTTCTCTACCGGCACTCTTTTATCCAACTCTTACTGAACGAAACTTCATTTAAGGCCTTTATTTTGACTGGACAGCTGAAGACGTGAAAGGGGGGAGAAAGGGGGAATGACATGCAGCAAAGGGCCGCAGATCAGAGTCAAACCTGTGCCCACTGCATTGAGGAGTAAACCTCTAGATATTGGTGCCTGTTCTACCCACTGAGCTATCTGGGCACCCCACTTATTTCTAATTCTTAAACCATGATGGTCAATTTTTGCTTGTTCAGCCCAATTCAGCAAATATTCTTGGCTTTTTACCCACTGTTTTAACACTATTAGTAGTAGTATGTACGACTCAAAAGAAGATGTGGAGGTAATAGAATTTCCCACACCAACTGCTGAGCTGATTTACAAACCAGACTCATGTCTCCACTGCTATTCCAATGTTAAGAAATTAATAAATGACATACAATGTATTCTTGAACTTGAAAACTATGTCCGTGCAATGTTTTAATGACCTACCACAAACACGCACACACATTTAATGACTTTTCAGCAGCGTATGTTAACATTAACGTTTATGACTAATTATCTCATCTACAGACAATTGTTGACATGAACTATCACTGTTATCCATCTAATCTCTGCCTCTATGGTCAGAGGGGGCACTGTTGACTTCTGTGGAGTCAAAACAAGTTTTTGTTATCTTAAAAAAAAATAAAAGATAGGTACAGTGACCTTTCTGTTGTTTTGTGACTGTTTAATCTTGTTTAAACTAATGTTCGTTTTATTGAATGAATCTGCCGCAGTTGCATCATCCCACACGGTTACACTTAGCAGTGTGAAACAGTTACTCCCATTTTCAAAATACACATTTGCTGTGTCTGACTCAAACAAAATGTTCTCTTGCCCCCTTTCTCGCTTGCTCTTAATCATTTTGATCAAAAAATGTTTTCATCTTGGGGATCACTCTGTACAGCATTGTGCACAGTTTGCAGCAGCATAAACACATTATGGATTAAGTGATTCCTGGCAATAACATTGATATAACAGATGGCCTCGCTGTGTTCATCACGAGATGTTGGATGTTTTGAGGGCTAATTGAAACAGTGTGGCCTTTAAGGCAGGCAGGCCCATTGGTGTGTGTGTGTGTATATATATATGTGTATATATATATATATATATATATATATTTTTTTTTTTTTTTTTTTACTGGCAAATGCTGAAGAGGAATGCAGAGCGACATACACTCGGGTTTAAGTTGGGACATAGTAAACTTCTGGGCACAAGGAGTGCTTACTGTTGCAGATGCATTTAATTACTCCAAGATTCCTATGGAGCCCTGGTATGTACAGAATAAATTCAATAACTTAAGTCTTGGCATGAACATTAAATAACAATTGTTAAGGGATTTTTAAGATGCAAACACAACCCCAGGGGATTGTTTCTATTTCTGTTTGTATTTCAAGGTCTTTTTTTTAATTTACACTCTAAAACTGCACCACTTGCTGTTTCCTTGGTATTTAAATTCCAAGCACACCAGAGCAATTACAACCAGTGAAGCACACAAACCACCTCTTTGGCACCAGTGGCAAAGTCTGACTGCGATAAGCACCGTGCCAACAATGACGGAAGGCTTTCAGCTCAAGAGCTGATGTCATTGGATGCCACATGGAAGATTTGTGGCTTTTTTGTTGTTGTTGTTTTCCTGCATTAAACCTCATTTTAGTGTCTCATTGTCCTTCAATAGCCTTAAAGCTGTAACTGAATGGATTTACTCTGATTGAATCAAGGGTGCCTAAATCGTTTATGTGACACCAAATCAGATCTAGCAGTGGGATCTGTCAGCAGTCAAACGATCATTTGATGATTGATTCCTGTGATAGTATTACCAGCCTGGAGCGAAACCTCAGCCTGGTCCTCCTGCAGTGAGATCTATTTAAATATATATACATGTTTATTCCTTATCACACTTTTTATTTAGGACATCTACAGTGCCTGCACACAGAGTCACAAATGACAGTTAATGAGATCAAATAATATATTTGACCTGTATGTGTTCAGTATATTAATGTCTAACCCGATGCCTGCTGGGAAAAATCAAGCATGGAAATGTCAAGCTAAATAACACACTCTAATATGACGACAGCCTCTTTTGCTCTTTACGTATTTAACCAATCAAACCGATTAATTGGACAATATTCATGTGTGAGGTTAATCCATTCCAGCTCTGTGTTGTTGTTGCCGCCCCTGTTCGACTTTAAGAGAGCTCAGTGGGCGGTCCTACTGCGCAGACCAATGAATCGCATTCTCTGTTTAAATAGTCCTTGATGTCAACTTTTCTTCTTCACTCATTGCTCCCTCTAACGCCATGTTGGCTGTTATGACTTGACTTGTTGTTTTCATCAGCCTTACTACGGACTTGACAGGAGTGGCTCTTTTAAACCCCCCCTGCGCCATTGGAGACGCTTTATTCCATTTTGCGCGTACGCGTGTTGGATGATACGCGCGGAGTATGCACGCATCATCCCTGTGACTTTGCATTTTAAAGGAATACTACTGGGAAGTAGAAGTTGAACAGGGTTTGGTTGTTGTTTGTTTTTGTTTGTTTTTCCGCCTTGTCATATGTGCAACAAAATGTCAGATGTTCGCCTTTCTAATGCGAGCCCGACATTGGAGAGGGTGGATGCGCGGCAGCCAGACAACGTCAGACCTTCGGTCTGCAGAAACCTTTTCGGCAGACCTGACCCAGAGGAGATACAAAGGAATGTGACGGCTTCGATACAGGAAGGCTTGCGGAGTTTCACGGAGACGTACAATTTCGATCCCGTCAACGACAGACCGCTCGCTCCGCGCAATTACGTGTGGCAGGAGGACCGCAACGCACCGGAGTTTTATACCCGACAGCCTCACAGGAGCCAGCGGTCCCGGCGACCGCTGGCTCCTGAGGACCTCCGTGGCGATAACAACCGGCAGGACGCCGAGACGAGGAGTGAGCGCCAGTCGGATCAACCACACAGAGCTGGTTCGAGAAAAAGACGTTCAGGAACTTTAGGTAATTTACCTTGACTTATTAACACTGCGACGCATTTTTGTTTCGCCGTGCCGCAATGCAGAGGCGCCAAGCAACCGCTGTGTCCGGGGACCAACCTTGGCTACGATCCCCATAAACCAAAAGTGTGCTGGAAAAACTTTTCTTTACAGATGTTAACGTAATTTAAAATCTTAAACGAGTGTCGCAATGCGCTTGTTCATGGGATCAAACTTACTTATAAGCCGTCGCGCTTACTAATTAGATTTTAGTTTTTTTTTTTTCAAACTCTGTAGTAAATTAAGTCTCTTGGCTGCCAATTATTTTTTTTCTGTTGTCTGCCAGATCCCTGCTCCAGCGAGTGTGAGAAGAAAAGGTCGCATACTGACGAAGATGATGATGAAGAACAGTCGGACGTTGCAGGAAGCCAGTCGGTAAAAGCCGCGGAGGAGAGACCCAGCAGGTCATAGGAGAGCGCGGAGGTGCAGTGAAAAGCAGTGCCAGGTGAGAAATCATCATCTCACTATTTCATTGTTATGTGAATTGGCAATAACATAAAGGTTTTTCAATGTGTAAAATACTCACAATCGGCGTTTAAAGGCCTAGTGGGCGCCAATGCAGTTGACTATAGACTAGAATAGATACTTGTGTAGGCCTATCATCAGCATCAGGAACAGTTGTAAATACACATTTCTGTCATGCACACAGCAGCACGTCATTAGCCCTTCAAACTTGCATATTGTTTCTTCCTTTTATCTTCGACAACTCTTCGCGCTATGACTGTTCAGTGTGTGTGTGTGTGTGTGTGTGTGTGAGTGTGAGTGAGAGAGAGAGAGAGAGAGAGAGATCAAGCATGAGCAACTGCTTTTTCAATTGCACAATTCAATAGCCTGTTTCCTCTTCGTGTCCCACAGAGAGGGGAGACCTGTTGCTGGTGGAATACTGTAGCCTTTCTCATCACCTGACAGATGGGAGAGAAAATATAAAAAAGCAGCCTTTTCCTGAAGAAAGGAGGAGAGGCTGCACAAGCACTGATATGTACACTATCAACTTTTGGCACTCATTTCAATTAAATTGCCTCAGAAGCAGCAGACAATGTAGCATTGTGCAAATGGTTTTTTTGCTCATTTCTTATCTACTACCTATGTTTCAGATGTAGCACATAAAAAAGCATATTATGCTTTTCATACCTTTTTGTTAAATGTTTTTGAATAAGTGTGTGATTTGACTCGGGAACTTGCAGTGCAATTTCCAACAGAGAAATATTATTTTGTTAATGTGGTCATATTGTGTCATTATTCAGGTAATTGATGTAAGTTAAAAAAAATGCAGATATCAAAAGTCAGGGTTGTGTGGAAACAAAATGTCTTCACTTTTTCTATGGCTTTATTTGTCCCAGTGTTATAAATCTTGTTTTTGAAGGTCCGGATGGCCACACTGTAAGATGAGAGTCCATCTAATTGGGAACTGCCATGACAGATAAAGTTTACATGCAAATATAGTCTCCTCATTTCCCCCATTTTTTTCTTATAATGGAATTTTTTTCCTGAATTTAATTTAGTTTTTTTAGTTTAGTTTTTGCCAGTTTGCAAGTTTGAACCTTTTTGTTTTTGGGTGAGGGGAGGGGTGGGAGCTAAACTGCTGAGCAATATCCAACCAAATTGTAACAGTATTTGCTAATAATCCTAAGAATAAGCTTTTATTTTTAAAATTTGGTGAGTTTATATTTTAGTGGCTTTTAGGTCACATAATCCGCCCCTTGTAATAATCGGTGTAGTCCAGGTTAACATAGAGATTAAATATGTTATTGCACTGGGCTACTTATTATGCAAATATGTGAATCAAAGATTTTTCTTTGTGGTGTTGAATTCATGTGGAACATGTAATTGCACTATTGTTGATTTCTTATTTTTCTTATTGTAACAAAGTGAGGCCTCGTGTGGTGTAAAACTTTGTGTACCTTTTTTTTTTTTTTTCAAAAACACTGAAAAAATTATACTAACTTATTTATGTTGAGCTTTTTGTTGTGGGTGTGTATAGCTTCCCAAAGCGACAATGTTTGTAAATATATATTTTCATTTTTAAGATAAATAAACTGTTGCAAAACTGAGCCTAATAATCGATTTCATATCCTGTGTGTTTTGTATTTTTTTTTTTCTCTTCTTCAAGCTGCAGCTTGACTGATTAAAAAAGCAACGCTGGTGTAATAAATGCATGGAGCTTACTATATTTAATTTCAAAGCACACAACCACTCCACCCTTAACAAACATTTAAGCTTTTAAGTGATCCGCCCATGTAAACTTGCGGACTAGTGATAATTAAGTCTTACAGACCTGATGGAGATACATGGGTTTAATGAGTTCATCACTCTGAGGAATGACAGCACACAGCAGCAATAGGATCAGCAATTTACCATAATTTAACAGTATAACCATTAATAAATCACATAAATACGGGTTTACTGATCTTATATACCATTTATGACCCTAACTATCAAAGTATTTCTACAACTGTCCCATAATTTGCACATAATCTCCATTTGCTATGGAGTTGCAGCTGGACTAGTAGTACTTGGTATAATCAATTGATATAATTTGTGTTATTGGACTATAATCCACCACACTGTGCAGGCTACATTTTGAGTGCAGACACAGCACCGGAGAGCAGGCTGTGATTGTGAATGTGGGCTGTGACTGTGCTGGATCGTCTCAGCCCGGCTCTGCTTCCAAAGTTGAAAACAACAAGAGTAGGTCCTCAGGAAAAAGGGGGGAAAAAAAGTTTTTAGTTATTGGCTTTCCCAGGCTCCAATCACAGCAGAGAGAAGAAAAGCAGACCACTTAGGAGCCAGCCAGTCAGAGAGTTGTGGGAGGGAGCCTGGGACAGTACAGGCTGTTCTTTTCATAAAACACACACCACCCAATTAGTTTCATTGGCTGCCTCTTTCCTGTTGATACCAGCGTGTAGGAGTCAAATACAGAGTGAGTGAGTGAGAGAGAAAGCTATTTCTATAATACCTCACAGTGTGTGCGTCTACAGTAATTACTAGTGAGCTCATGGCCTTTTTCTAAACTTTGAGAGAGGATTGCAACACTTTCAACACATTGGTGTTGTCTTTGACAACATACATTTGTTACTTTTAAACACAAGGAAAGTCTAATGAAAGCATGCCATTATGCTGTCCTCATATTATACTGTTATCATATTATGCTAATTTTCAGGTTCCTGCTTATATTTTGGGTGTACATGCTTCAATTTTGAAAAAACTTTTATATATATAAATCTCTCATACCGTATGTCTAAATGTGCCTGTATTCCTCCTCTGTCTGAAACGTTGAATCAGTTTTAGCGCCTGTCTGTTTAAGGCCCACTCCCAAAAAGTCCAGTCTGCTCTGATTGTTTACTGTAGTGTTTCCGAGTCTTTGGCATCTGGCTCTCAGATTCCCTGCACCATCAGTGCAGCCGGGGAATGACAGTAACGGGACTGTAGCGGCACTTCCTACCTATATATAGCATAGTTGTGACATCACATACCCTAACAAAGTCCTGACGGCTCTTTTAAAGGACCGTTTCTGAAAACGGCCTGTTTGCATTTCTCTATCGATTGAGTACTTTGATGGAAGTGTTCATAAAACACCTCGACCAGCTTTAGAATCAGAAGGTCATGGAAATCTCACTTTTTACAACATGGAACCTTTAAAATGCTTTAAAAGTCAGCATTGACATAATGAAGTCTTGAAAAGTTGTGCAAATATGTGTTGTCACAAAGAAAATCCATCATTTTGTATTTTTTCACTTCCACTTTAAACTTGTTTTGTGTGCATGTCTGTCTGAACTTGGTCCTGTGTCTTTGTTTTTTTCATGTACTGCTTAATTAGACTGGCTATCACCAGACCAAGCCATGCTCAATAGATTTGAGATTGAGCATTGGTCTGGAGAGTCTGCTTTGTATTTTCTCTGCAAAAGAGGCATGACCACTTGTTCGCAATTGGATAGTCATTCAACCTATCAGAAACAATGATCCGGACGACGTAGAAGCGATAGCGGCATCAACCATAGATATATAGAGCTCAACAGTCCCTCAACAGTCATCGACAATTGGAGTATAAGCCATGAAATCTCAACCGTTGATGGTAGACTTAAAACCAACCACCACTTGACTAAGCGATTGTATATGTTCATTTAAGGCGTTTTTTCCGCTGCATTGTATCTACTCAATTCGCCTCAACTCTACTCGCCTTTTTTGGTTTTCCTTTCCGAAAAAAAGTCCCTGGTACCTGCTAACACGTACTATTGGTAGTACTACCTCAGTCCAGGTTCCAAGCAAGCTGTGGCAATACCAAAAAATGATGTGAAAAATCACTGCGTGAGGGAAGGAGGGGGTCTTTCACAAATTGTCCTTGTCCTAAACAAACCCGCCATGTTTACCGATAAATAGTTTATCCAGCTTCTTTTTTTTTTTTTTGCTGCCTCCAGGTTCATCAAAAAAATAATTGGCCTTCTGGCTGTGGTAACAGACCGTGAATCAAAAACAACACACCTTTGACGTTCTGTGTGTGTATTGCAGTTTCCTGCCACGACGACCAGCCACGGCTCGCCTCTCGCATGAGGCGGTACTTATCTGCAATGGAAAAAGGAGAACGGGTCGAGTCGAGCCAAGGTGAGTTGAGCAGGTACCAGTAATGGAAAAACGCCAATAGATGCCAAAAGTCCATTGGGCACCACCCTTGTTTTGAGATAAATATCTTCTATTCGCAATGTCTCGGACAAGTACTTCATTGGCCACAGAGAATTTTTGAATCAATTTCTTAAACCAAAGAGATAGTTAAAATGTTGATTGACTCCAAGTGCTCTTTCCTGCCATAGTAAAACAAAAGTCTAAATTCAGTCGAGACTGTTTCCGATGCATAAAAGCTGCATTTCAACTGAGGGGGCCCACATGTGCAGTAATCATCTCATACACGATTCAGTGTTTCACAAGCAAAGGCAAGGTAAGTACACTACACTGAAGCCAACCGTCATGCAAATAAATCATTATAACCTGCGTATGAAAATACTCATACACATTGCACAACATTGATATGCATTTAGAATTATGCACGTGGCAATTTCAATCACTGTAAAAAAAAATCTTTATTTTAATTTAAATGTCTAACCTTACTCAAAAAATGATTAAAACAAGCCTTTTGGCTAATACTAACATTTACAGCATGCGCACTAACTCGGATAACCAAAGAAACAAAATGTGAAATGAAAAGCTTCCGAACACATTTCCATTCTGTCAGCCCAGTCAAGACGCAAACAACATGGCATGTAGAGTGCATTCAGTAAACAAATTATGACCTTCATTTGTCTTGTGAAATAAGCCTTTCACGTTAGGAAAAGTCCTTTATGCGTATAACTGACTCGTGGCATTTAGCTTATGTTTGTTGTAGGTGATGGGAAGTACTGCTCATTGAAATGCCAATTTCCTCTTCAGTATAATGAAAACAATACATGAAGCAAAAAGCAGCGTAACAAAGTCAAAACAGCCGAGTGGACAGAAAGATGCAACTAGCGTAGAGTAATAATTTTAGTAACCTAATTTTTTTTGTTTGGTTTGGTAGCACCAGCGTATGTTTGTGATACATTTTTAAATATGCAATATATTAAATTATGTGACCATGTGGTCCAGCTTCTCAGATTAGGATCAGGCTGTTTGGGCCTGATGGGGACCAGGACTTTCAGGTGGTTACAATCACACTGGGTTGATTGGTGTCCATGTGAAGGCAACCATCAACAGTCCAAGCAGAATCAGAGCTAAGAAGATATTTTTGAGGTAACTGGGAGTGTTGAACAGATTGAAGAAAAAAGGCTGTGTGGAAAACAAATGATAACTTCAAATTTTTTAAATGTCTGTATTAATCCTTAATTCAGGATGTAAAACTCTATTTAAACAGCCTGCTGGTTTTGCCAACACAGGTGTTTTGACTTAGTTGACCTAAATAGATCTCTTCTCAGGACTTGTGGACATGTACACACATGATTGACGTCTCTCTGATTAGTTGGTGTGCGTTTGGCAATAACTCAAATCACCTGTGCAGAGTTTTTAAAAGCGGGCATGACTTGCTTTGTTAGGAACCGTCAACTCATTGCAAACCTGTTGCAGTTCCCTTTAGCGCCAGCTTTGGGGAGTTCTGCTATACATGAAGGTTAACATGAAACACTGATGTTGTGGGAGGATATAAAGGTTTCACAAACAGTAGAAAATGCAGATCTTGATTTCAAAGAGGGAGAAACCTTTCAGAGAAAAAGGGTTTTGACCTTTGACCTCAAGGTGGTGCAGGAAGAGAGGCAGAAGCTCTTGTAGTATGCCATGATACAGACGTGACATTAGCACTTTCAGAGAGCTGATCCAGGCGTGACCTCAAAACCCCTCCCGATAAAGTATGTGTGGGTAAACCCTGGACTAACACTGTTCGTCATTATGCTGTAGCTCGGTGCGAAAAAAACAGCGTACGCAAAGCCGCAGCCACATGTTGACATTAACTACTTCGACTTTTTGATACGTATGAAGTGTTTAATCAGTCCCCGTACACCGGTTCACTGTGAGTCGTCCTAAGTTTGCATCCAAGTCAGGAAAACACTTCTATATTTCCAGCGTTTAATAAGCAGGCCTCTAAATGTTGCTGCAGATAATGAGAGGAGAAATGTGTCATAAAAGTCTGACATCTTGGAGCTGATGCTATGAATAGGGCCTACAAAAAAATGAGCTCATATTTGGCAAACTGTTGGAGGGAAAAGGAGTGTTTTTTTTGTTTTGTTTTCCTTTTCTACAAATGTCTTGTTTTATTCTGGAAATACAGCTTCCCCATCTGTTTGGTGTTGTTAATAATTTGTCTGAATTTTTTTTCTTCTTAATTACAATTTTTACAAGGGGAGGGCTGCTTTATTTTTCCGCTTCACTCTGCCTCATGGTCATGTGCTCTTGGCAGCAGTGAGAGAAGGAGAGATGAAGTGGAGATAGTTTGGAGGGAGGAAAGAAAAAGAAGGACAGAGGCAATGAAGGATTAAGTTAAAGGGAGGAAAAAGAAGTCTGCCTTTTTGGCTGTCTTGACTCCTGTAGCCTCGCCAAATCACGTCCAGTGCAGGATGTAAACAAACTAATCTGCCAATGTGAAGTTTTTACACTTTCTGGTTTTGCTTGGGACTGTGTGACTCATGCGGCCAGGCTGTGGGGCCTCAGATGCCGACTAGCCTGCTGCTACAGCCCGGGAGTGTTTAGTTTGCCATGCAGCAGGGGTCACCAACACAGGGCAGGCCTGCTATCTTCTCTACCAACGCAAAACTGACGTTTTTATAGAAATTAAAAGTACTTGTGAGTGTCCCTGCAGACTGACTGTGTTTAGCAGTTAATAGCCAAATTAAGTTATCATCCTGAAGTTTTTAGTTCTGGTTGATTTGTTCACCTGTGGTCAGGGGAGGTAACCCCAAGTGTGGTTTGATATGACTGCCTAGTCTTGCTTAGCTAGACCATTCCCATGCTGCGGCATGTAGTAGGGTCAGGCTACGCCACACAGCATGCTCTGGTTTTATTGGGATTTCTTTAAACCAGTCACAATTGTCATGGTTGCGAGGGAAAACTCAGATTGGACTGATAGTCTACCTAGCTGTCTCATTCGACCATGCAGAGATCTGTGGAGCAGTTAACCATAGTCCTCATAAATCTTCGGGCATTTAAAATGCTGCAAAAAAGAAAGTGGAAGGAAATAGAAATTGCCGCAAAAACATGCATCCGGAGGAATTTCATGTTTCACTGGAGCAGTCCCGGATGTGGAACGTCATGGATATGGACTGTATGACTGCAAACTCTGAGCAACTGCTTAGAAATACAAGAAATTGTGTATCTGTTGAATGATGAATCCTCTGTATTAATGTCATGGAAACAAACATGTTTACACACACACACACACACCTTCGCAGCCCCTCGTTCCATCCTTTGAGGGTCACATGCCTTCGAACAACAACTGCCGTTGAAATACGGCAACAATCAGCTGCTGAGGTGACTCGTGCTCTAACTAATAACCCGTGGCCATATCTTTCCCCCCCCGTAGTCCCTCCGACAGCCAGACAGCCAAAACGACACTCCCAAGAGTGTGTTTGAATTAATTGTGTGTGTGTGCTTAGGCAGTAATAGGATTTTTAAAGAAATTGCAAAATCCACACTGGAATGCAATAAGGGAGAATTCCCCTCTAATCATTACCTAGATTATCTACTTGTACATGTGTGTTTGCATGCTGTGGTGTTTGTGTGTGTGTGTGTGAGTGTGTGTGTGTGTGTGTGTGTGTGCGCGCATTTCATGTAGATTAGTGTATTCAAGCATGTATTTGCCTTCTTTGGCTTACGTAAGATAAAACTAGAGGACTATTTTCCAGGCTATTGTTGACAGGCAGAGTGTTTGTAACTTCCAAAAAAGTAAACAACTTTGAAATGAAATCCGACCGTGGATGATCTCTGAACAGTTGACCACTTACTGAGGGTTTTTTGGCGGTGAGTAATGTTTGACCTGAGGACAGATGTGTGGCTACAGGAAGTATCAGCACTCAGAGGTCAGGGTGAGGGCAGAGCAAACTCCTCTAATGTGTGTGATTGTTGCTGTGATTGGGTGAGTTTGGGTCACAAACCACTGCAGGGGCAAATGTTAAAGACTGAATCCTTGAAGGCTGCGGGGAGATTGTTTTCTTCTAAAAGAGAGCGAGGGAGGCTCTCAAATTTGGAAACAATGTTTTTTTGAGTCACAAATATCAGGACGTATGAACAGTATGCTTCTCTTTTTTTTATAAAAGTTGGCATGTTTTATTCAGTTCATCATTTCATAGTGGAATCATCTCAGCAGCTTTAAAAAGCAAACCCTTTTTGACTTGTAGGCTTTTTGTGTGTTTTTTGGTGTCACTTCAAATGGCTTTCATATTACTAGCAACCACTGTCCTAGTCGCTCGATGTTTGTTTTTTTGCCTCCGTCGCCTTACAGGCAGCCAATCCTAACCCTAACCCTAAACAAGACCATTGCCTCGCTGCCTGGAAGGAGATGATTTAGCCAATATTTCGGGGGGGGGGTTTCCGGTTTAGACAAGACTTTCTCTTCCGTGCGCCAGGGCCGATTAGCAACTCGAGATGCCAGAACGGAGTTGGAATTGAGAAATTACATCTCTATAAGCAGATCTGCGTATTAATGTAGATAAATAAAAGGCTGTTGTCAGTCGTTAGCCAATGAGTCCTGAGTCTGCAATTCGGCCATTGCGTTGTGCCTCCTTTGCTCCAAACGTATCTACAAATGGAAACCAGAATGCTTCAGATTCCCAAATCTTGTCCTTTTTCCTACAAAATCTACATTACCATGCAGACGGTTAAAGGTGGTTTGGCAGAGATTGGACATTAGAGCGGCTGTGCTGAATGTCAAGGCTCAAGGGCCGGGCCCTTCATCAAGAATTTGTGTTTTTTTAATAATTACTTTAATTGCATAATTGGGTGGGGAGAAAGCCTTTCCAGCTTCTCCCTGTCCCTCTGGACAGTGCGGGCAGTGCGTCGACATGCAGAATATGCCTATTAATTAGGCGATCGAGACAAGAAAGTCACCTATATGGTTCCAGGGCTCTGATTATGTTGCTGCCTTGACCTGTTACCCACACTATTTGGCTGACGGAGCTAGGGTCAGGTTTTTTTGTTTGTTTATTTGGATAACATTTGCAATCTATTTCTAGCTTAAAATGTTTTCAGAAACATGTTTCATTGAAGTATTTATGTTAAAAATGAGCTTGTATTTCAAACAAGTCACCATTATGGTCGGCTTTGGAATTCAGTAGCAACCAGACCCACCTAATGCGTTTAGTCAATTCCAGTTTTCATTTTTTGGGCGACAACACAGATTTTATATTGCTAAATGTATGTGTCTCGGTTAAGAGTGTTTGCGTGCTAACAATTGTTAATTAGCACAAAAAGCAAAGTACAGCCAAGGCAGATACTTGGACAAGAACCCAAAAATATTGGACAAATTGAAACTTTGATCTGATGATGGTGCTAGATGAAGAGTCAAGGATCACTAACATCGTGATACATTAATCCTGAGGACATGAATGTTTGTGCCCAATTTCGTGGCAACCCATCCAATAGTTGTGAGGCAGTTTTATTTAAAACCACAAATGTGAACCTCATGGGGGAGCAAGCCGATTTTGTGCCAAGCCATCCAATAGTTGTTGAGATATTTTACTGAATAATTGCAAACGTTGACCATAATCTTTGACCACGTATCCACAGTAGATAAACTACCCTGTAAATATGATGGTAAAGTGGATTTCTCTTTAACAACCAGACCATATCTCAAAGAAATGTTGATGCTGAGCTACTTTACCCCCTTTTTGGCCTCTTTTGTTTTTGGAAGTCTTTGTCACTCCCTTGAACTGTAAAACCGACCCAAGAATACTCTCCAAGTTTAAGTTTGGAGGAGTAGTTAAACATGCACAAACACAACCCACACTCAGGCCTGGGAGCTGCCCAGTGCAACCACAACCACAGTTGGGAGTCCAGTTCAGCAAGAGGAAAGCGCATCTCGTTCACGTCCACTGCCCACATTTTATCCTAGCAGTCTCAGTTTACAAAGAAAGATGATTTACAGATGTTAAAAAATCACATCTGCAGCTTCAGCTCCAAGCTGCTATTGATTTGTGTCAGCATTTTGCTAAGGTAGAAGATGAGCATTAGTCCTTGAGCTTTAGTTAAAAACATAGGCAAAGGCTATTCTCTTGATAATAACGCAAATATGACTAACTCAGCAGGTGAGATATGAAGTTAATTAATTAACTTAGGTTCAAGATCAGGGCCATGCCTCAACCACACCTCTAGTCACCCAACGAGACTTTGTGGTTTGTCCCTGACTTCTCAACTCACCTACCCTTTCAATTTAATACCTCAACCTTCCCCCTACCTTATTCCTTCATCCCCACTTCCATCATCCCTGCCTACTGAACCCGGTTCATACCGCTCTCATTTCTCAGATTTCACGGACCCCCACACTGAGTCTCAGTCCGACTCCAGAACATCTTACCGGACCAAGCAAGCAGGCGACATCCCATTTTCAATCTCACCCCCATCTTTTCCTATGTTCACTTTCAACATAACAAGAAATTATCAAATCTTTTAACAACATAATGTTATGGCGTGGTCCTTGCTAGTGAAGTGGGAGTTAGAGGTGTGTTTTTTTTTTAACTTTATCTGATGCCTTTCATCTGATAAGTGAGTCTGGCTGTTAAAGGAATTAAACATGCAACATTTGAGTTATAGCACAGTCTTGGCAACCCTTGTCCCTCACCATGAGATGCATTACTGCATGTTGAGAGATGGACGGACAGATGTAAAGTTTTCCGCGGGTGTGAGAGAAAAACAGAGAGAAAGAATGAAGACAGACGTTTTCAGAATTTCTGTGGTATCAGTGTAACTGATTGCCCACACATATACCAGGCCCATGCACTTTCACATGCACACACATGGCCTGAAGCTATTACTTCCCACACATTTTCACTCTTGAAGCAACTCTTTTATCTGGTTTGTAGTTAGAGACTAACATTTTGAACCATGCAACACATGCAAAGAGTTCCATCCGACAAATTTTGGCATCCATCAGATCAAGCAAGAGCAAAACCTGCACCCACGCTTCTCACTGGTGAAGTGTGTGTGTGTGTGTGTGTGTGTGTGTGTGTGTGTGTGTGTGTGTGTGTGTGTGTGTGTGTGTGTGTGTGTGCGTGCGAGAAAGGCGAGAACGGCGAATTTGAGCAGAAAACATGTCCGTCTCCTACTAAACCACAAGTCAAATGTCACATCCAGTACATCACTGTTGAAAGGAAAACCATTGAACCAACAACGTTTTCTCACAAATAAACTTTTTAACTCATTTCAAATCTTTTAATACAGCTAAAAAATGAACTGTGCAATTAAGACTTTACATTTGGCTGGTTCCTTGAAAGAAAAAAAAAAAAAGCTTAAAAAACAGATGTTTTCAGTAAGAATTGTGTGTTACATCACTATCACAGGGGATGCAAATCAGCATGGTCAGCACAAGCTGCCTATCTCACCTCTGGACATTAACCATCTGTCAACAGAGTGAAATCAACAAGACATACCTGTGTGCATTTCAGCCCAATCTAAAAGCATGGCCCTCCTTTTTATGATTGACGATAACGCATTTAGGCTGTGATAAGCTGTAATGTGGCTGTATTGGTCAATCATTAACTGTAATTAAGCTTTAGCTTTCACACGTAAGCAAATGTACTTTGGGTTTGCTTCAAGTGCACTGGCACAAAGGGCAGTCTGCTGTGCACAATCAACTGACAGATGGAGGATAAATCTAACTCATACCGCTATTTTTGGTAAGTTTAAAGTTCAGGTAGAAATAGCAGCAGACCATTAAAGCAATTTAGCCTTTTCATTTATCCTAAATCAAATAAACCCTATATAACAAACGCAGGCTCAGTTTTGAGTGAAACGCCCCTTATCTTAATTTCCGTAATGTCCTTGTACCATGTACACATTCTGAATTACAGTATCACATCTGCGCAATGTTGACTTATCATGCAATTTATTAGAACTCTGTTTTTCCTTCTACTTTCAGCTACCGAGGTTCCAACAGCGCCCTCCTGCAAAAGCCAGCTTGCAGCACAAGCCATATTAGTAACAACGACAGCCATATTAGTAACAATGACAATTCTTAGTCTAACTAAATTCTATAAATGATCTACATGCAATAATTTGACTTGCATCTACAGTATAAGAAATAATTGTTTAAGTTCAACTTGAAGTTTTAGGGTCGATTTTCCGTCTTAAATAAATGTTAAGGTAAAAGTGTTTCAGCTGTTTGGCTTGCATTGTTTGTTGAACAACTGTAGTAGTCATTCAAGTAGTTACAAACATCTTTTGCATTTAAAATGGCTTTGGATCATAGGTGCTAAATAATGTGTGCAAATTTGCCTATGTTTTTTTGTAATCGTAACCTGAGCTGTGTTTACACTGGTTGAGATGAAAGCAACACTGATTATGTTTTAAAGTTTAAAAAAAAAAAATATTCACACTTCTTACTGTTC
Source organism: Etheostoma cragini (assembly GCF_013103735.1). Classification (NCBI taxonomy): domain Eukaryota; kingdom Metazoa; phylum Chordata; class Actinopteri; order Perciformes; family Percidae; genus Etheostoma; species Etheostoma cragini. The sequence continues at coordinate 11,911,572 of NC_048429.1, read as the reverse complement.
AGAAGAACTACTCTCTCATCTGTATTCAGCGTGTCCATGATTGGCGCAAAGAGCCTGTTGCACCCACCACCCAGCCTGTCTGTGGTTCTCATTTTCAAGCCCATCGTCTTCTACAGAAGACATACTGTTCATCTTTAAAACGGGTTCCAAACATTTACTATCATTTAAAAAAAAAGGTTACCTTAAAGGTGCTCTAAGCAATGTTGGGTGACATTACTTCTTGTTGACGTTTGAAGTATTTTCAAACAAAACTAGACCAGCTTGCCCTTCCCTCCTCCTCATCGTATCCCCTTCTCCTCCTTTCTGTGCTTCTGTGCACCAACCCCCCCAACACACTCGTTACATCTACGTCATCAAGCTCAGTTGGAGGCTGCGCAGTAACGTTTAGCCCTCTCTGGAGAAGTGCTTCTAATATCCTTCAATGGTCTCCGTCCAGAACAACCCATGGTCCATTTCTTTAACTGTCTATGTTTTTTTATACACTGTGTTTTAGGGACAGGCAGCTTGTGGATAGTGAGCGTTAATGACCGTCCGCTACATTCAAGCCATTGTCAAATGAGTTGCTACAAAGCTAATTAAGACTATCAGCTCCACAAAACTCTCTTTGTGTGTCTCAGCATGGCTATGTTTAGAAATGTGTGTCATCAGTGACTCAAACCCCGGACTGCTGCGTCGTGGAGCAAACCTCTACACATGGGCACCCGCTCAACCAACTCAGCTGTTCTGCCGCACAGCTACGGTTTTGATGAGTCAACATATTCTCACTCCCGTCCCGTAAAATATGGATGCTTTTCCCTTTGGTGTTGTTATTGACGCTAAAAGTCTCCTTTAACATCATATCTAAACGTGCTTTATGTAAACACGCTTGATCGGGACTATTGGCGTCACTTTTGAGGGAATTAGGTTAAGGGAAAGGTCGTTGATGGGCTTACACTTCCATGACACACAGGAAGAACTGGTTGGGTTTAGGACAAGAAGAATGGAAAGTTGGGTTTAGGAAAAGAAGAACAGACAGCTTGGTTAGGAAAAAAAGAAAGTGGCGGTTGTATTTTTGAAATGTGACATGCAGGACCCCAGTCTCCTGGGTGAAAGTCCTGTGATGTTCGACCCATCCCCCACCCCAAACAACCTCCATTTGCAGATTTGTGGCCTTTCACACTGCTTGCTAATTTAGTCGCTCTTGAGATTGGTTTGGATGAGTTTGTGACTATTTCTTTGTGAGACTGGCTCAAAATAAAATACAGTGCCCATGTTCATGGTCATTTAATGTCAGATCCAACAGTGTGGCTCATTGATGTGTTTTTATTATATTTTGATAGATGTATAAGAACCTCATTTCCACTGCACCAGTGCAGTGACATCTTAAGAAGTTAGTCTCTTGATGTCAGGGGAGTTGTCATCTTAGGTAGTTAACTGTTGGCTAGTTGGACCCAAAGGGTAGATTGTGTTAACCAGTTATAGTTGATTATCTTTTCCCTAGAATTCTGTGTTGGTGTTTAGGGTTAGGATTAAGGATTTTGCATCAAGATGGCTAGAAACATCGGAGAGATTCCCCCATGGACCAACATGCTGGAGCCTCATAACGGGTTCAGACAGAAGAATGGCAGGGCAGCCATCTTGAGGAGCCGGTGAGCTTTTATTTGTTTATGTTGTTGGATAGCCTCTTAGATGACAGTGTGTCTTTGCTCTCTGTTCTGACAGTCTGCTCTGCGCTGGGGGTATCATATTTCTTTGCTGGCTTTTGCCTAATAGACAGCGATAGTTGGTGGTTAACGGATTAGTGACGTAACTATTCAAGTTTGCCTGCGGTACGTTGGAATCTCAATTTCAGGGAGTTGCACAAACAACTCCCTCTGCAGGAGATGAATGTGAAAACATCTATCTAGTGACAAACCTCACACAGATACAAGTCAGTATAGTCAAGTTCAGACATTTTAGGTGACATAATCTTCAGAAAGAACTCTTTTTGAATGGGGGGGGGGACTAACATTTTTTACTGCTATTCTACCACTTAACCGCACAAAATACACCAAGACCAATCACTGATCTTTGTATCTATCCACCGAAAAGATTGGTACATAAACTCACAGGCCACAGTAATAATATAACTAGTGTCTGTTGTTAATTTCCTAACCTGTCTCTCACCCAGGTCATTTCTGCAATTGGGTGAATTCTGAGCTTCCTTTATGGCTCCAAAGAGGCCTATAAAATCAGCCATAATTGTTATGTAGATGAGCGATGAGGTTATGTCCTCGGGTGTATAAATATATCTTTATATGAGAGCATGGTAGGTAATGAGCAGTCATTATGATAGGGGCTTAGATTGCACACTGAGTCATATCCCAACGGCACAAACACACACACACACACACACACATACACACACACAAACGCACACACACACAGTGCTGGCAGTTTTCTCTTAGGTCCACAAATGGATAGGAGGAAAGGGAAAGAAAGGAGTGCTAACTGAGAGCAAATGGCTGAAACCACCAATTTTAGTGGTCCGAGAAAGGGAGATAAATGGAGAGAAGTTAGACACAGAGACAGAAAGAAAAGGCAGCAAAAGAAATAGAGAAATCCTACCACACAACTGTAGGAATGTCTGGGCTTACACACACAACTTGTGCCATTACTACAGAAAGAGAAGGATGACTGGTGTGTTTGGCAACAGCAGCCTCTAAATCAAACACATGAGCTACAGCGAGGGGAAACCACTGCAAGGAAACCATGAACCGTGATTTTGCTGTTATCAATTTCAGCTCTCTTATGTTATTGTGCTCCACTACTTGAGTTTCTGTGCCTCGTGCAGTTATCTTACATTTACACACTTCTCTAGAGTTTGATAAAACCATAAAAAAAACCACACCATCGTGTTTTACCACCACAACACACACACAGATTTACACATCAGCCACGCCCCTCCTTAAAAAAACCTATAGAAAGCTGACAACACAGAAGAATCTGAACTCTCAACCACATTTGTGTTTGCGCCAAATATCCTTAGAAGAACAAATAATCATAGTTTGTGTTTCTCTTGTTGTGTTTATGTGTGATTAACTGAACCATCTGTTTCTGTACTTTACTGTTTTTCTGCATTTTGCCAGCACACCAAAGGGTTATTATTACATAAAACACAAAGGTGACATAGTACATCTTTCCTGACTGGAACCATCTTATCAGTTAAAAGTGAGGGCTATGCGTCAATCGCCTAATGTGTTTCAATCAGGAGAGACATGTTTGCTGATATGCATACGAGGTTTATTGTACAGTGCAATAAAATGTGCAAAGTCTTTGGCAATTGGACTCAATCGCAATACAAGCATATAGGGGTAGAGAACCATCAAACCGCCCAACGGAATCTAGACACCGGTGGTGGCGACGAAGGAGCCCGAAGACCAGACCGAAGGAGGCTCCGGACCGGTCAGCTGGGGTAGATAACTGGAGGTGGAATGGGAAGTGGAAGGTTTCACTCTTTGACTGCAATAACAGCTGAATGGCAAAGGCAGAAACAGATTTTTTAAAGCAGGGTTGTGACTCTGTGATTGGCTCTTGCAATTTGTGTATGATTCTGATTGGTCGAGGGTGAATGCCTCCACCAGCTGATTCCATGTAGGAAGAGAGCATTTATTAAATTAGGTCTTTTATGAAAGAATTCATGCTGAGCTACATTAGTAAATAATTAACCCAGACACTGGCCATATCTACGTTAAATGTACTAAATGACATTCCCCTGATTTGACATTTCTTTCAGGAATAATTTTGAAGGTGTATTTGAAATGTAGTTCAAGATTTTACTGAAACAAGCTACAACATTTGAACACTCCAGAATGCAGGAGCACAAATGCCTTTAGGCAACTGATGGTCAGTCATCTGGGATGTTTCTCATTAGACCCCCTTTTCCTCATGTTATTAGCCCCGAGGGAGGCCATTTTCTCATCTGGGTAAATCCATAAAGGGAGGGAGTGGTTTTATCACTACTCTCTCTAATGTCCAGTGTTGGAAAAAAAAAAGTATCCTCCCCTGGGCAGGTTACTGGTCCACTTCAAAGGTCTTGGAGTAGCGCAAGGTCAGCGGTCAAACTGTTTTTCTAGCTCCCATCAGGAGTGCAGTCAGTGGGCCGTAGCGAAGGTAGCTGGAGAGAGAGATAAGTGGAGATCTAATCAAGGCTGTGCATGCTTTGTTAAATGGGAAACTCAATCCAGGCTGTCACATGTGAACATTGCAGAGTAAATATGGCACTTGATAAAGTGCCATATTGAAGAATAATCTTTATAGTAGCAATGATCACATCTCTGTAGAAAAAGAGTGCCTGTGCTACTCTTTCTTTGCATATGTGACATCCGTGACCTGTATGTATTCAATTATTAAAAAGTGACTAGATTAGTTGTTGGGTTCCTGTTAAAAGGGAAAAGATGTGTCATTTTCAACAACATGGTAGTTTCACTATTCCACTGATCAATCAATAGCCGTAACACGCGAACGTATGCAGCAATCCACCAGGAAAGAGACAAAAAACACTGCTAGCAAACAAATGTGGCTGTGAATACTTATAAAAAAGGGTTTTACAAATGTCTTATGAGGAAGGAAATGCATTTAACATGTGTGTAAACACTTTTGCTTGTTTAATACAGAACTCCACAGGTCATCTTTCCCTTAAAATTAAAGCAGCAAACGTGTTAGCAAACAGCCCGTTGAGCAGACACAGAACAACATTAGCATTTCATTTGAAGTCCAATGTTCACTCTCCTTGGTCTCTATCCACGCCTGAGGCAAATATTTGGCTTTCTAGCTGCTATATGCTCCACTAACTCACTAGTCACTAACTTTGTATGTCTGCGGTTTGATACTAAATAGGTTGTGTACATCATGTTTTTGGAAATGTTTGACTGAAAACCGCTGCCTCTTGTGGACGAAAACGATGCTATGAGAGCCGCGAATAATGAAGAATGAGTCAAAACAGAGATGTTGCGGGCTGGAAAATCTAGAAGTCCACAGAGCTGTAAAACCGCATGAATGGTTTGCTCTCATTGGTTTCATCACAACAAGCAACCCTTTTTACATTATATATAGTCGTTTGATCAATTGTTATGGTGAAAATATTGATTATGGCTGCTTTATTTAAAATAAATCAGACAACTTGTATCTAAGTTTTACAAGCCATGTAGATGTTGGGAACGTGTTGAATAAATCCACACGTGTGCTCTGTTATGTAAAATACATAGTTTTTATTCAGGACTTTTGTATTTTGGGGACCAAATAAATTTAAGCTAAATGCAGAAAACAGGGATAAGGACACAAACAAGGTCTCTATCCTGAACTAACAAGAATATTCATCCAGGGTCAAACAAGGAAAAATGATCAACAACAGATGGAACCTGCCGTGCACTAAATGAACAAACAGTGAATAAACATGAATTTTCTTTATTTTCCGCCTATTTTTAACTTACAACTTAAACAACAGTGGAACTGGACCCTGTGATTAGATTCCCGCCGAGAGGACCATGTCATTCATAAATTACATAAATAGCCATTGAAACTAATTTACCACATGTTGATGATTGCTTGACAAAATGACCTTTGAATGGTCAGAAAATGTAGTGATGACTGATGAGCTTCAGGTGATGTTTCAAACCCAAAACTGATATATGTCATCTGCTGGAAGGAAATTGTGGAGAATATTGGGGGCCAGGTTCATTCCTTGGCAAAACAGGACATACTACAGTGGCCATTAAATTGGAAGGAATGTTGGGAGCTCGTCTCGTAATTTCTCCCCATGTCTCTCTTGGCCTCCACTTCTCTCGTTTGCTGTTGGAAAGGCAATATGAAAGACAGGCGTTGGTTTGCATGCTCACCACACTGAACCGTGAGGGCAAAAGTGTGTGTGTGTTTGTGTGTGTGAGTGAGAGAGAGAGAGAATTCATATTGGGTGAGGAAGGGCATTTGGAGAGAACAGGCAGCATATTTCACAGGCAAAACAGATCAAAGAGTGATAACATGGTTGTTCTCTTTATATATATTTGTCTATCTACAGTTCCCCATCAGTTTTTTAGCCTAATGTGGAGAGAGAGCCACAAAGTACGGTGGGACTGGTTTAGAAAATATCCAGCTTGGAGAGTGAAGTGGGGATTTTTCTTTCTGTCATTACTTCTTCTCTCACCTCTCGTCTTTGCTGTTTGACAGCTGCTCAGACATGAGGTCAAGATTTTCTTGGTGCTAGGTCTCTAAAAGGTGCACGATGAAAGTAATTTAAGTTGATCGCACAAGCACATGACAAAAGGCACGCGCTGATGTGAGAGTTGAAACAAGTGAGAGATGAGATGCACACTTCAACCTGAAAGTAAAATACAATGGATACACAAAGTTTTAAGTCTCATGCCCTTCTTTGGATGGGTAGTATCCAGTGGATTTTACACATGGGAGACATGCGTGGTATTTGATTTTCTGGAAACCAGGGTATTTCCATAGTGAGCAACCACACACAGCTGATTACTAATAGAGAAAGTGCTGGCACTCACATACACTCCACACAATCTGTTCAACATTCAGGCATTTTCTCTATCACTCTTACCACCTTCTTCTTGTCACTCTACATTCAAAACCCTTTGCTGTATCTCAACTGTCAGCTATTAAATTACAATGTGACAGAAAGTATAAAAATTACCCAAATTGGCTTTAAAAAGGAACAGTAGTCAAAATGATCTTGGTTAAAAGCGTGACAAGATGTGAAAGCTGATAATGTAGTACGCATTGTCATCTTGCCACCGCAGCTTTGCTGCAACAGTTGGGTTTTTGTGTGGGTTGCTGTATAATGATGTGATTTTACTACGACAAGGGTGAGGCTGTGCTTAAATTCACCACACATCAATACACACACACACACACACACACACACACACACACACACACACACACACACACACAAACATGCTGTGTCAGTCTAGTCATTAAAATGTGGAACTTACTATTGCAGATCCTGTTTTGTCCTCCTCTTCTCTCTGTGTAGCAACTAGCGACATATTTCACAATTACTGCATTAGTTTTATTAACCTCTGTGGAATCAACACAAAGACATAGGGCATCGGTTCAAATAGTTACTTCCAAAATTACTGCTAGCTGCATCAAATATTTTTATCGAACCATTGAAGTATATTGGATCAGTGTAAATTGTTATAATGGGGTTATATAACTGTATCAGCATGCCCTTTGTATGCATTATTCAGCCTGCTCATGGAAGATTAGTTTTATTATTAACTTTATTTTTAGCTTTGCATAAGTGGAATCAAGAATCTAGAGTTTTGTAACTTCAAATGAGAGAAAACGTGCACACAAACACAATAGAGAAACATATTTTACTACTAGTACTAACAATCAAACTGGTCCAACCAGAAACTTAACTGGAACTATTCCACTTCAAAACTGTTGGGCGGAGACACAGGTGCAAAGGGTGCACGGTTGGCACGCTGCCCACTCTGCTCTGCAGGCAGGGGACATTTCAAAACAGATAGATGTACTTTTCCAACCCAACTGTAAAAGGCTGTCAGGGAGGGTAAACCACAGCTGGAATCTGTGCCAGTGTTTTTCCTTGCATGCCTCGAGAAGATGTAGGTTATAGAGAAGTCGTAGCAGAGGCAGTAATGAAAAACAGTTCTTCCAAAGTTTAATCACGGCCTGACATGATGCAAATAGAAATAAAAGAATAAAAGCGAGACAGACTGGAAATGGGTGTGCCAAATATTTCTTAGCACACACTATTTGCTGATTTGAATGTGCGTATAGCTTGTAACAAAGCTGTGACCAGGTACATGCTACATAAAAATACCTTTTACAGTTTGTGATGTTTGTGTGAAAGTAAAAAAACTTTAAGCCTCATCTGCTTTAGCCCTGAATTTGTGCAGAGTAAATAAACGGCTCAAATGGAAACAGCAGTTGTCCTTTCTACATTCTTGCCTATGTCCCATGGTGATGCCCTAAAACCTGTGAACCAATCCAAGAGATAGATTCTGCAACACTTCAATAAATTACTTCAAATGTTAAACTCAAGTTTTTTAAAATTAGGGAAGTAAACCTACCAGTAGGATTACTGTAACAAAATGAGATTTTGCTTTATATTTTCTTAATGAAAAACAATCAAAAGTGTACAGAATTTGGTCAGCGGCATTACAACAAAATTGTTTCCTTATTTAAAGATGCACCAATGAATATTTTTTAGCAACAATGTAAAAGTAGTTGCTTGTATCAAAGAGCCCACAGAAAGTAATGATACTCTGCATTTCCGCTTCAGCTCTGTGCAGTTGCTGTGCTTCTTTCCGCTCACTGTTTTGGTTCACTCTCCCTGCCCTCATCAGTGTAGTTTCCAGCTTGTTTTCAGTGGGGGAAAAAAACTTAAATAAACCTAATTCAGCGATGACAGACATATAAAATTAGCAAGTAGCTGGTAAGCATAGTGGAGCATTTAGCGGCTAAAGAGACTGATACTTCCCTCAGGAGTTAGTGGTTACCTAGTCTTGCATTGCCAGACCTTTGTCCACGGAGCTGTGGAGGGGGGTCTGGTGAGTCCACACAGCATTCTGGGATGGGAGAAAAACATGCTCTGGTCAATTGGCATTTTTGTTAAACTAATCACCAATTGTCTTGGGCTGTGCTAAGTGCCGTGCAGAGCAATAGCGTTTAATTAGTAATGTGTTATATTACTGCATTACTGCAAAAAGGAATACGCTACTGTAACTGCGTTACTTTTGTAACACGTTACCAACAACACTGTTAACCATAGTCCTCATAAACCGGCCAGAGTTTAACACGCAAACACAGAGGTAAGGCAACAGATATCCGGCCTAAACGAGTCTGGAATTTCCGTCTGCAACGGAGCAATCCAGGAAGTGAAACGTCAAGGATATATGGTGACCAGTAACATGGCTACACATGAAGGACAATGTTTCTTTGTGTCTGCTGGATGTGTAAACAGGAATCTATTTGCTAACATGTTCACCACAACAACTTAATGAGTACGATGATATGTTAAAATAGTGTTTATGGATAGTTACGCTGCCCCAAGTGGCCAGAAAAGGTATTGCTGTTTTAATTTCTTAATTAAGACTTGCATACAGTTACCTGATAGCAAAGTCAAATTTTCTCCACAGCTGATGGCATGGTATCCATCTAAACCTGTGTCATACAAAAGCCAGTTTCAACAACCTCTTCACACATAAAACACAGCATAGGAGTCAGCTTGACTATTTCTGGCTTACGATAATAAAGTCCACCTCCCCCGTGTGCATAGCACGCCACTGCGATACACAAACCAAGATAAGATTATTCCCTCACACTCTCTGTCTGTCCTTCCTGGCTCCTCTGCACTTTATTCTGCCTTCCTCCCCCATTCACTCTGTATACCTCACCCAACTGCCTCAATCTAGTGTAACTCCCCCATACACACACTCATTCACCATCCCTCCCTTCCTAAACAGGAACTGCAGAGTACCCTACTTCTCCATGCCTGGTCATTAAGAAGACAATACCTCATCATACATCATACTACTTTATCTCTTTCTTTCTGTTCTTACTCTCTCGTCACACCTCCTTCATCTCTCTCAGCCTGGTTTATACAAGGTTGATGCATCATCATGAACCCCATGGCTCAATTTAAGGAACACATGACCATTGATGTCCTGTGCAGAACAAAATTATGTTAGTACATTTTTAACATCACAATAATTTTGCCCAAATAGCTAAGATTATGATAGGAAGCACACTTGCTAAAAGATGTCAAATAATTCTAGAAGTTACGTATCTTTTTCCCTATAGCTAATACTGTACAATAAACAAAAAAAAAAGTAATGTGTGCAACTGTTACCAGATCACAAAGCGATACTGCCTTGGAAATGAGATGTGAATTTGCATTTGTGTGCTCTAACACCCACAACAAGTAAGAGAGAGTCAGATAGCAGAACTGGCAGCAGCATTGCCGTCGATGCTTCAATTTGATTCAGTGACCTACTTTGTCAGAACAAGTCTTTCATTCACCATGAAAGAACTCATCTTAACCCAGTAAGTTTACAAGAGAGACTGTCACTGCCCAATGTGAGGCCAGTGCAGATTTGAGTTGCATATGCGTTGCTTTGCGATGAGTAGACTACAATATGCTAACGTGAGACTTCTGTAATGTCCATACAGTAAGAATGGACATACATGATGAATTGTGTTCACTGCTGGATACAAGTTAGCAATCAAACGCAACAAAGGCTGGAACTTGAATGGCGTTTTGAGCTAACGTTAGCAATCAAACAGTTATAGATAGCTAAAATGTTTTTGAAATGATTTCCATCTTTGGTTATTGTTGTAATGAGAAAAGTTTATTATTTCATGGATTTCACAAATTTCAGTATGACACGTCATGCCGTAAACTGTTTAAATCTGAGCATGTGCCACTCAAATCTACACTCGACTCGACTCGAAGTGACTGAGACTTGCAGTCACTCTGAGAGTTCTTGTCTTGTTCAGGCTTTCCGCTTTGTTGCGCACCCCTGAAAAAAATAGAGTGGTGCGCGCCAGCGAGATCTACGTCATTCTGACGTCACATTGGCGTACACGCACTTGGATGCGTTGACTGTAAAACGGCTCTGAGTCAATGGGGAAAACCCTGATTGAGACGTATATTCCGAATGCGCGGTATACATGTCCAGAGAATGCCTCTAAAACCCAAACAATACCGAAATATCTCACATGTCTTAATTGTAAAATGCTATATTATTCAAAATATCTAACTCTATCTATCTAATCTATCTAATATCTAAAATATTGTCAAATTCGGAAAAATAGTAGAATATTGTTGTGCATTTTAACATACTGAATGATAGCAATCACTTAGGTAGTTGATAGTATCAACTATGTATGCTAAGTATGTCTTTTTAAAAGTAAATAATGATCAGCAAAGATTTTGACAAATCTATGAATGAGGCTGAAAAAATGTTTCTTATTTTCTAAACCGGTAGTTCAATAGATTGACAGAACAACTTGGAAATTGTTTTGTCACTTCTACGACCACCTTTATTCAAAGGATCCAAATGAGCTAATTTCCACATAATGTATGTCTGTTGAATGCCAATATCCCTCTGACTTAATGCTAAACTGCAATTAGATTGCTTGGAGGTAAAGGGATGGTGGATTTATTTTTATTTAATTTGACTGCTTTCCAGAATTTGGCCGGTCTCAGAGGGAACAAGTGAGTCTGTTGAAGTTGTATCCTGACTTGGCAGCTTTGACTGTAGTTGTACATTTGTTCCTTAAATTCCTAAATCCTAACCAGTGGGTTGGATCCCCTGTGTGGTCACCACCCAGGCTGTGTTCCTCTCCTTAAAGAGTACAGCCAAGTCAGGAGAAGACCATAAGGTCAGTCAATCGTTTGGGCTAAAACTTTTAGCTACACTAACCGGATCATGGATGGCAATGTCAGTTGGTCAACCCCTTTGGTTCAGACTGAGTTATCTCCTCTACACACATTTCCTATAGCACCTAAATGGATTGGCACATTTGGTTCAAACTTTCTTAGACAATGTATAGTAATGACTTGGTGAGCCCTTGACTTTTCCTTTTGTGTAACCAGGTTTGCAATATTAATTTACTTTGGTTGATGATCAAATACCTGCAAAACTAATGGCATTCTCATTAGCCTGAACTGTCCTTTGTGGATTAGTGCTAAATGTCGACTGATGAACATGATGAACATTATATTGGCTAAACATATTAGCATGTAAGCATTGTCATTTTGAGCATGTTAGCATGCTGAAATTTTGCAAACACCGCTGTACCTGTAGAAATTTCTTTTTTACATGGATTTTTTTATGACAGGAAAAAAGAAGGAAGGGATGCAAATACCTTCTTTTACAAAGAAGTCTTTAAGGAGTGTTCTGTGATGAATTGACTTTTACAAACAAATACAGTGTCCTTCACAGTATACTTGCATAAACTGAAAGCAATGGCAGCCTGGAAACCGAACACAAAACACATTGTTTGCATTAGAAAAAAGGTCAGGGGAAATGTAGAACATAGGTGATTTGAAGTTTATGTACACATGATGAACATGCAACACAGTCGCCATCCAGCTGACTGAGGCTCGTATTCTGTGTCAGCTAAATCTAAAAGGAGCTGTAGTTGATCTTTATGCAGCAAGATCTTTTCTGCTCCACAGGGGAAGCTGACTCTGTGAGTATAAATCAGCAGGAGATCATCCATTCCTCAGACAGACTTGATAGCTCAGCTTTGCCCAAACGGCCAAGAAAAGGGCAAACTCCAGAATAAATTTTAAGTGGTCATGACTCCGGGGTAAGTCAGCCGACAAATGTATCCCTCATTAATGATAATAATACCTTTTCTAGGGCTATTTTCAGCCAGCAGTGGTTGCCATCAGATACATTTTTAGCCAGCTTAAATGCTTCATGCTTTTTTCCAACTCTCAGTTTGTAAGGGAAAATAGATGCTGGTGGAGAGACCTCAGACCGCAGCATGGAACTACGTCAGGCCCATTAAAACGCCAGAAGCTCACTAAGTATAGGGAGCACTCCTCACGTTGCACGCTGTTCCTCCTTCTCTCTCTCCCTCTCTCGCTCTCTCTTTCTCTCTTTCTGTTTCTCTCTCTTCCTGCGTGAGTGCTAGTTATGAAGTCCAGGTTGATTTGTCAAGTTAACAGAAGGCCGAGAGTTTGGTGTGATTATCTAAATTGACTGTCATTCAGTTGGTAGATTCATTCAGTTGGTAGACCACTGCATTTTAGACACAGGGTGCCTGGAACAACTTATACTCCACACAGTATAGGAATGATAGAGAATGGGAAAAAACCTATACCAGTAATCATCAATAATGTGCAAGTTTAATTTCTTTGGTAAAATATGTGTACTTTTATTCATGGGACAGGTGACAGCGAAAAAGTAAGCATTTTGAGTCACAGTATCCCCTGACACCATGACTCAATTTACCCTGCCAAATATATTTTACACAAGCCACAAGAACAACAATGCAGAGGAAAAAGTTGCTATTTTTACCCACACCTTTTTTACATAGATGCTAGTTAAATAACATAAGGGAGTAGGCTTCCTTGACCCTGCCACAGTGCACTGCACAGTTGTGGGTTGAAGGGAGTCAGTCTACACTTTTCCTAAATTCAAAACCAACAGCGATCCTCAAGCTATCATGGCTAAGTGTTTTGCGCACTTAGGAGTTGCCTATTCTATGATAAAAAAACAATTGTGTGTGCTGTGCGATGTTGAAGCCACATCTGTGTAACACTTATTTTAAGAGGCTCTTTCCTCAGTTATTCAGCAGTGGCCTGTGTCTCCAGCTAGAATATTTTCCAAAGAAGCTGCACAGATTGAAATTTTCAAAGTTTCAACCTATCCAGTACAGACTTAAAAGCTGGAAATACACTGCTAAACAGGTTCTCATCTATGACCTTATTACAAGACTACTGCATATTCTGTTTGGGAATCTTACACACATTTATTGTGATTTCCCTTTGACCCACACCAACATAATCACAGCATCATATCTTAATCATATAAACATTTACATGCAGACATAACATGCACGTTTAATACAAAGGGATTGATACCAAAGGAAAGGAAAGGAAACCTAACTTTGCTGAATGACAGGTGCAGTGGGATGGACAAGAAACAACTCCCTGGTATGTTTTATTTGTTAAAAAGGTGTGACAGCTGTATTATTTTAAACGGACATCAGCTGATGTAACACACCCTCTGACAATCCTCTGGGAGGATCACACCTGTGTGACATGGCCATCATACCGGTTCTGTTTTGCCAATGCCAAAAAGGCATTTTGTTTCAGCAGGTCATACCAACCTATACCATTATTTATTGATATAGTTATTTATTTATTTATTTATTTATTTATTTTTATAGACACACACACACACACACACACTACCAGTCCAATATAGACAGAATACCAGCTGATACCAGATCTGAGTGGGTGGCTGATCTTTAATGCAATATCTACTGTACATTGCCCATTATCAGCAACCATTCATCCAATGGCATTCCAAAGGCACATTCTGTTCACTAATCTGATATCATTTAAAAAAACTAACTAGTAAAACATTGGAGAACCCTTTTGCAATTATGTAAGCACATAACGTAATCTGAACTGCTCCCCATGGTTCAAAAAACAAACAAATAATGCAACTGATCTCAGACGGTATTCTGTCTATAATGGAAATGTATAAGTGACCCCAAACTTTTGACTGATAGTGTGTATGTACATACAGTATATATACTGTATAGTATGTATACACGTTGTTTGAGGTATGAATGAATGCACACTGATAGCACACAAAGTGACGTACTAGTGTGTCTACTGCGCTTGTAAACACATGCAAGATAATGGTCAAAGATTTCTTCAGACCTTAAGGCGTTGGCATGCCACCACAACGAGCTGGAAACTAGAGCAGCGAACTTTACTCACATTACCCTTTGGCTAAACCGTTGCCAGCCACATTGCCCGGTGCAGTATGAACAGGAATAAACTAGACAAGTTCTTAAAACGTATCTCTGAATATTTGTCATACTTCTCTTTGCCAATTGATTTTCCCTTACAGAGTAACTTAAACATTACTCATTTGTTGTTGGAAAATATCTCTTTGTACACATGATCGTCTGCACAAAGAACATTTTGGTGACGCTGATTCACTCTTGTTAAACTCTTCAAATTGTGCTGTGTACAGAATAGTGTTATTTATACAGAATTAAGAAAAAGGGGGGGTCTGAATTATCGTAAATGTGCTGCATTGCTGTCACACACATTGGGATGACGCAGCTATTTCGATGATTAATAGAAGAGAGGGATTTCTTTTTAGGGCTGGGCCAAGGGACTTTTCTAGATGAAAAGGGAGGGAATGGGATGTGTATAAGAGGAAATGAAAAAAAACACAGGGCCAATGTGACAGACAAGAACTACTGCATTTTTATTGTGGTAAAAGGTGTGACGGCTATTTTTCATTTTCCAGCCATCAGCTGACACACCCTCTGCTATCCACAGCTCTCGTACGCCAGTAGCTCTGAATAGGTTTTGTTCTTCCTCCTTACCAGATGTTGGTAGGTTGATTTCTCTTCTGATTTCACCGCCGAAACCAGGAGAACCCGCATATCCAGCAGTTAAAAGCCCAGCATTGATGCTCCGCCAGACGTGTGTTTTCAGTGTTTGCAGTGAAGAATTAAAGAAATGTAACCCCTTAAAAAATATTTTTTAAAGGTGTAAACCCCTGTAGTCTTGCATATGTCGACAGATTGGGTTGTCTGTTTTCCAATGATACAGTTCAAGACTCAAGTTTCAAGATTTCTTTATTGTCATACCACAGTACACTGTTGTACAAAATTACGTGCAAAGTTCCCAGCTTAAAAAGAATACAGCACAGAAACAATTAAAAACACAATGGAAAAGTTGAGTTATTATTTGTATGAATTAAAATTAATAAATGCTTGTATGAGTTTGCAGAGCATTTAGAGTGATAAATACAAATATATGTATAGCTTTGAAAAAACAAAAATATAAATATCTAGATACTAGATACATACAGTTGGAAAGAGTATAAATATCTGTATTTAAAGTGAAATAGTGCACTAGAGAATAAAGTGCATTCCAAACAGATTATTTTGAACACGAATAGTCAGATTGTTGAAACTAGAAGTTTACTTACACTATATAAAAAGACACATGTACTTTTTTCCTCACTGTCTGACATGAAATCAAACATCATTCTCCTGGTTTATGTCCGTTAGGATTACCAAAGTTATTTATATTTGCTAAATGCAAGAATAACGAGAGAAGGATTTATTTAGACTATTTTTTTTTTTTTATTACATTCTTCAAAGTCATACCTGTGAATGTTTTTTAAGGTTCACCTGAAACACACTGCTTCTTTGTGTAACACCATGGGAAAGTCAAAAGAAATCAGCCAAGATATCAGGAAGAGAATTGTGGACTTGTACAAGTCATCCTTGGGTGCCATTTCAAGATGCATGATAGTGCCACGTTAATCTGTTCAAACAATTATAAGCAAGTATAAACACCATGGGAATGTCCAGCCATCATACCGCTCAGGATGAAGACGGGCTCTGTGTCCCATAGATTAATGTGCTTTGGTCCAAAATGTGCATATCAACCCAAGATTGAAAGCAAAAGACCTTGTTAAGCTGCTGGCTGAAGCTGGTAAGAGTGTCATTATCCACAGTAAAACAAATACTGTACCAACATGAGCTAAAAGGCCACTCTGCCAGCAAGAAGCCATTACTCCAAAAGAAACATAAAAAAGCCACATTACAGTTTGCGAATGCACACAGGGACAAATACCTTAATCTTTGGAGACATGTTCTGTGGTCTGAGGAAACTAAAATTTAACTGTTTGACCCTAGTGACCATTTTTATGTTTGGAGGAAAAAGGGGGAAGCTCACCAGCCTGAGATCACCATCCCAACTGTGAAATACGGGCTGGCAGCATCATGTTGTGGGTTTGTTTTGCTGCATGAGGGACTGGTGCACTTCACAAAATACAGTAGATGGCATCATGAGGAAAGAACATTGTATGGAAATTCTGAAGCAACATCTCAAAACATCAGCCAGGAAGTTGGACAAATAGACAATGACCCAAAGCATGCTGCCAAACTGGTTACAAAGTGGCTCAAGGATAACAAAGTCATTGTCTTGCATTGGCCATCACAAAGCCCTGATCTCAATCCTATTGAAAATGTATGGGCAGAGTTGAAAAGACATGTGCGAGCAAGGCGGCCTAAAAACTTGACTCAGTTGCACCAGTTCTGTCAGGAGGAATGGGCCAAAATTCCTGTCAACTATTGTGAGAAGCTTTTGGAAGGATATCCAAAATGTTTGACCCAAGTCATACAGTTTATAGGCAATGACATTCTAATGAAATGTATGCAAACTTCTGACCTTGACGAAAGTCATAAAAAAAGTCTACATAAATCCTTCTCTCATCATTCTGGCATTTAGCAGATATAAATAATTTTGGGATCCTAACGGACATAAACCAGGAAAAGTGATTTTCTGATTTCATGTCAAACAATGGGGCAAAAGCATATGTGTCTTTTTATACAGTGTATGTAAACCTCTGGTTTCAACTGTATAAAACACTTCAGTATTTACTGTCAGGTATTATTGACCAAAATACGTAACACACAGAGCTTTGAAACAGCAAAGTATAACTTTTCACATGTAAAAAAACTAAAATGTCCTGGTTGACTATAGAGTTATTCAACAGAACACCATTTTTTTCACTGACCATTTTTTGTTCCAAAGTAGGATGGTGACTTTACACTGCACCAGAATAAAGGGAAGATTCTCCGATTCATGTGATGTTATGAGTAAGTTCAGAATTGGCAAAAAATATATAACTATGTCCTGCCTGATTTGCGTGTGTAGGCTTAGGAGGCTTAAAACCAGACCAGTAAGGCCATATTGCATCATTCCGTAACTCATGATTTACATACAAAGCCAACGTTCAGTGCCAATGAGTTCAGTGCCAATGCCGAAAGTGGTGTGCACTTTTATTCACTTCACTCCAACTGCGATCCCTAAACTTAAACTTGCATGACCTAACACAACCCAACACTACTGTTTGCAAAGGTCATGCTGGCATAAGCTGTGGTTCCTATAATTGTAAGATTACTAAGCACTGTACAAAAGTTTAATGGGGTGCAGGTTTATCCAGTTTTGCTAGACAGGGCAGTGAGATTCTTCTGCAATGCCATGTGACAGCTTGTTAAGTTTCATTATGAGACATGTCAAGATCAACAATTAATTCATGACAATGGAACAAAATAGGGCAGGGATTTTCTTTTATAACATGTACTACTCTGATGAGACTCAACTTGTGTGACCGGGTTGTTGTAAAACTGTACAGTGGTAATAAGGAGAAAGTATTTTAGTAAGTTAATCACATGTTTCTATTGTTTGAGCCCAGAAAGTTACTCTGAGGTTATGTGATGACAAGAGTGTCAAAAAGCAGTATAGTATGTATTCAGGCTATTACACCTCTCTTACTAAATGTTTTAAATCTTTATGATATTAAATGGGATAATGTGAGACTGAGGCATTCATTCATCTCATCCCATTTGTCTCACTCAGCCACGGTAATATTCACAATATTGTGTTGTATTCTGTTTATTCAAGCCAAACAGAAACTCAAAAACCCAACCATGAGAGCACATTATCCTTTATTCAGTAACTTTAGTCCACTGAAATCACGGATATGATCAGAGGTCAAGTTTGCCACTCTACATAACATAATTTCCCTTGCTTTTGACAGTCACTTTCCACAAGAAAACTCCTTAGTTACTCCAAAGTACGCTTTGTTTGCACACTCCTAAATATAAAAATGGGTTTGTGGGGGAAAGACATCATATATATACCTTATATGGTCCGGGCTATTGGTACCCTTATGGTTGCATATAAAAATAAACAAGCGTGCTGTCATCACAGAGGCTGTTATATTCTAAAGCCAGGCAATTAAAAATGTGCTGATAGTAGCAGGGCAGCAGCCAAGAGCTGAGACGGTGCCAGGACTCCATATGTGCGAGAGGAAGAATGAACTCACAGCTGAGGTCACAGGAAAGAACAGCGCACGTGGGTATGCAGTAGTTGGTGGATGGCATTGTCTAGTCGGTGTGCATGTCAGTGTTTGTATGCAGAGAATGTGTATGTGTGTGCGAGTGTGTATATTTACTTCATGTGTCAGTGTGTGTGTGTGTGTATGTGTGTGTGTGTTAGCAGCACACCGATTACTCTGAAAAAAGAAGAAATATTATGGGAAGATTATGGCTTAAGTTCAATAGTTGCACCGTGACAGCTCAATAGGGTGTTACTACGGCTGCATTGTTCGGTTTCCACCAGAGTTACTCAGAATGAATGACGTCTCACACATGTACATGTATACGTGCAGGCTTGTTTGAGATACGGCTTGTGAGCAGGCTTATGTACTCAGTCACTCATCGGCACTGATGAGGTTGCACACACACGCACAGGCTCAATGGCTCACGCAAACTTCAGAAATATGCAGCAGCCTTTCCCAAGAGAGCGAGTTTACACTTCCCACTTTGTATTCTGCAGCCAGGGTGGCCTGCACCGCTGCCCAACACCTGCCACACTCTGCATGTAGGTAAAAAAAAGTGGAAATTCTGTCAAATATTACATAGGGTTTGTCTTTGCACTGTTGCCCTTTTAAAGTGTTTTGAAACTAAAATTAGTTTGGTATACATGTATGTGGCACAGGAATTTTGGTCCAGTTGATTTGCATCAAGGCGGGTTATGTTGAAAAATTCTCAAATCTGCAGTTATTCATGTTGGCACTGTAATCAAAACTGAGCTGAGAAAGCTGAAAAAAGCACACAATGTTTTTTTTACAGTGTTTCTCCACAGGGACGTCAGTAGATAAACATTTTTGTTTAATCGGCACCCACAGTTTAAAATGAATTATTTAGGGTTTATTTTTATGTATAGTGCAACTTCTTTTAAGAAGTGTTTTTTTTTTTCTCACCTGTGCCTCTTTGGTAGTTTAATGACTCAGCATGCACTACGGTGGGAGGAACACATGACATAGTAGACCAGAATTAATGCCGCTTTTTCTGTCGGTCCGGCACAATGAAGTTTTAAAAAAACAAAAAACAAAAAAACAAAGCGCCCTTTTATTTTATTGATGTACAACATTGTTAATTAAAACTGCCATATATTATTCAATGGATCATTAAATCGCTCTTGAAAAACATGTTGAGCCCCCCAGGAATTTAAAAATGGGATTAGAAAAGAATAATCATTTGACCATGGCACTATATTTGTGCTTCTGTTTTGTACATTTGCAGATGTAACTCTCACATTAACTCCTTCAAAAAATCTTCAGGGTGGGGAGAGCACTATTGTTAGAGTAAATCATAGGAGCCAATAGGATTAGCCATGACTGTCAGCAACACACACCCACTGATAATTTAGTATGATAATAGATACTTGCACCATTTATACACCCCCAGGTGTGCTCGTGTACCTGGAGTGCACTTTGTACCCTGGGTCAAATTCAAACTAGCTCCAATACAGAGCCTAGGGCTTCAGAAAATAATGTTCTTGTTGTGTGTAAAGTATATATTAGTGTTTAACAGTCATTCAATTGGTGATGATTCAATTGATTTTTATCATTGATCATGTCTGAGCCATCCTGTTTGAGCCATTTTTATTTTGTTTTGGTTGTAGGACACCTATTGTCCACTGCTGTCTCCAGTGTGCTTATGAGAGTCTATTTAGGGAGGAACCTTTCAACAGGTAACAGGGGTGATGTTAATCGGAGGAGCACAAATAGTTTTTGACCGCATCAAATCTACACAATGCTCATGTAAATAATAAAATGGTTGTTAATGAAGCTAGATGGACACTTGTATTCTTGTAAAAAGATATGAAGATCTTTGTGATCAATAAATAACCATCAAAACGCAACGATGACTAATTGGAGTCTGTAATGTCACCAAGAGGCTACTGAGCAGTGTCAGGTAGAAGAGAGAGTGTCAGCTCGTTTACTAGCCATAGACTGTTTGTTTGTTTAAGTTTGTACAGCAGCCCCTCGGTGGCTTTAAGGGTTAGGCTTAGCCATAATATATACAATGGCCTTTAAGTTGCCATACTCTATACATACTGTACATTTCAGACAGTTCTGACAAATGTAACCATAAACCATGTGACTCCAATAATTGATAATTAACTTAATTTAATTTAAAGAGGTTAAATAGAAGAAACACATTTGTAACAATGCATGAAAATGAAGAATGACAAGAAATCCTTTACTGAGCCAATGTATTTCGTAGTCACAGAAAACTCTAAAGGTAACCATAACCCTAGAAAAAGCTTAAATAAATGCACACACCCACACACACACACACACACAAGCAAGTCATATGTCTCCAGTCTGTAGCCTGCAGCATCTAGTTTAAGATGTGAAGAGTACTGATTCTGTCGCAAATACCAACCAGCCGGCGAAAAAAACTGAACAAACACAAGACTTGGTGTGTCTCAGTTCTGCAGTCTGAGCAAGCAAAAGACCTGTTTGATAAATGATGTCACCGAGTCACCGAAACTCAGCTTGAAGAAATAATCCCGAGCAAACACTGCTGTGGTGCACCGTGCACACAAGTCCACACTCAGATCTGCGCCCTACCACACTGTGGTGAGGTCATCGGGTAAAGAAAACAGTCCTCTTTAAATTCTGACTCATCTGGGGTCATTTCTCTTCATATTTTTATCATTATTTAAAGCTCCAGCAATTCTACATTTACCTATATAATAAAGCTTGACAATGTCGTCTTTAATTTGTGGTGTCAGGTTGTTTTTTTCCCTGAAAATCGCAACAGTGGTCAGTTTGGCGTGCTAGGAAGTGGCCAGTTAGCAGCTAAACATACTGTATGTCCAACCTAGGATGAGAGCCACTCCTTTGTTACTTGACACTGTGTACAATAAATACACAGCACAATGAATAAACAATAAAGACATACTCAAGTCTTGTAAAAAATATATGCCAGACTTCGAAATAATTTCATTCAATTCATTTTTTTTTTTTTACTTCATTTCTGTCCAGATAATTACAAAGGAGAGGTGAGCTGAGGAAGCAAGTTCGGACAAGGCTTGTCATGTGTTATTGTATCCATCTGTGGCTTCTTGACCGTACAATCCACTGGGTGGAGTGCCAGAGGTTTTAACCAAGAGCCTTTGTCCTTGGGTTGTTTTTTTCTTTTTCTTTTTTTTAAACCAAAAAGCAAATAAACAGACGAGACGAGAAAGCACAATGAAAGTAGTTTTTATCACTTGTGGCTACAGTGTTGTTGATGTTAGAGAACAGAACAGCTTTGAACGTATAGCTGTAACTCTAGAATGCATGGTACACATGCATTGTATTAGTATGTGTGCATCCACCAGGGTTAAAGTATACTCTGCTAACATTCTGTATGTTTCTTGTTGTCAACAAATCCAATTAAACCAATTAATTGATCCTACCAACAAGTATAGCCAAAGCCTAATATAGTGTATTTCTTTGTGCTCATAGCACTCCATTGTTGTCCAAAAACTGTTAAAAACACATCAATGAGCCACACTGTTGCAGTGGGTGAAACGTTCTGTCATCACAATAGGCATGAACATGAAGTTTATTTTTTCAATCACACAAACCTTCGTTCTGCTGTAGTGAATACTCACTAAGGCATAACATGTGTATTAATCCGAAGCTGAAAATATTCCCCCCCAAATGCAAAATTGTCTGCATTTATTTTTGCTAAAACGTACAGTGCGCAGCTGTTTTGGGAATTTACTGAGCCTTTTTTTTAAACAAAGAAAAGTATGTTTTATGACCTGTTTTGAAGACTTAAATATTGTGAATGAATGGGCTGTATATCAGGTGAGAGAAGTCAGAAAGTATTAAAAGAATGCAGACTAATGTGTTTCATGTTTTCATGGCATTTGCTGACAACAAGGAAATGACAAATTACATCAGCTTTATCACTTAAGTTAGGCATCTATTCCTAGCAAGTCTTGCGGTGATCTTTGGCTATCAACTTTCAAGCTTGACTTGATTTGAAAAACAAATTTCTACCACCTACCATTTTTTTTGTTAAGTATTTATATTAAAGTCATCTACTACTAGGCTGACAAACGTCTTAGTTCTGTCTGAATGACGATAACAGGTTAAAAAAAAAAAACTTCCTCCCTCACTCATCATCTATACTTTGTATTCCATGTGATTTCTTTTACTTCAAGACTCACACACATCCTCCCCTCGTCCCCTCTCCCCCTCTCTGTCGAGCCAAGACTTGTCTCTGTTTTATGAGCCCGAGGAGAGGGGTGTACGTCTCTGTCTATGTCTTTACCATGTCTGAACCTCAGGCAACACACGCGACTTCCACTCGTCTATTAATGCCTCTGGATCAGGAACAGGTGGCTAATATAATTCCATTTGAAGGCTTTTCCAACGCTGGCTGCACGCTCTATATGCAGGCCTAAAGTGGAAAAGAATATTCTGGTACTTATAAAGATTGCGTGAGCAAACATTTGTAGTTCCCATAAGAGACCATTATGGGATTAAACATATGTTACAATAAGGTGTGTTGCTCTTGTACACTGACAGAAAGAGATGGGTGTGTAGCACACGCCTGCATTACTACATTAATCTACTGTATCATTGCCACAGAACATGAATCTTGTTTGACAAGACAACAACCTGCATTGGCTTTGCTTTAATCTGTTGTTTTGCAAGACGTAACTCAAATGAAGAGAACTGGATTTGTTAGATTTGTATCGTGGTAGAGTTTTGTCTGTGTTAATAGTAATAGTAGTTCATATCGTCCACACCCAACATTGAAAAAAGTATCATATGCAGTGTGTCAGTAAATGAACAGCAGCAGGTGAATGTCAAGAGGTCCCATTAATCACCGCAGAAGAATGCTGTAGATAAAGTTCATTTGATTGTCTCATTGTTATGTTGATGGTAAAGCTGATGCTAAAGGCTGCATGCCAGAACACTTCAGGCCATCTTTTCATGCTGGATTTACGTGTTTGGCGATGTTACTGTAATGATGTAACAAGATAGTATAATAAAAGTATCTGTTTTCCCATTAGATTGAGCTGCCCACACTTTTAAAACACGTTTTCTAAATAACAGTCTAAGATAAGTAATCTATTACCAGTGGTGGAAAGAGTTTTCAGATCCTTTACTTAGTGTAAGTAAAAGTAGTAATACTTTAAGGCAAAACTACTCCAAAACAGAAGTAGTATATCCTAAATGAACTACTAACACAAGTATTAATAATGCAGCTGAACGGCTGTTACTTTATTAGGCCTACATCTACCATTATGCTTTATTCTAACATTATTTGCTGATACACAAATGTGTAAGAAACATTTAAATGTTGTTGTTGGTTAAATAAATTGTATGTTTTCTGTAAAGTTTGAACCTGCAACGTAACGTACAAAAGTAGTCGGCAATTGAATGTACTTGAGAAGTACATTACTGCTGTCTGAAATGTAGTGAAGCCCAAGAAGCAGTAGTAGTAGTAGTTGTTTTAAGGTAGCAGAATAGAAATGGAAATACCTAAGTACATTAACTGACAAAAACAAAAAAAGCTACACTTTTACACTACTTTCTCTTTGTATTATTTCAGGTTTGAGACTGAGACTCATTGTGCTTTTATCGTGAATGTTTGTACACAGAGAGAACAGACTGTGCTTGGACATTTTTAAAAGCAGCACATAGCCAGCAGCATCTGGAGAAATAATGCTTGAGTTACTGGCACTGATTAACAAACTTAACATACTTCTGCACATATTATGGTCCTTTATACAGGGAATAAAATCTTAGTTAATGGCCCTTTAAGAGTGTACTGTACTTTTGTGTGTAGTCAAGGTACACAATAAAAAGAAAGAACATTGATGGAAGATTACAGCTTAAATGAGTTAGATAGATAGTAAATCAGTAATTTAGAGTCTACTAAGACACCCATAAGGCCTCTCTGTTAGCAAAGGAACCAGCACCGATGGCAAATTTAATTAATGGAAGCCAATGGAAATAACTGTGCCATGCCTTGACGTCTGGCTTTCTACAGAAGCAGTAATGAACTGTATGTGATCTATGCATTGAAGACTAAACATGGAAAAGACATCAGACCTGGGTCACAGGTGGGTGAAGAAAACTGGGCATTTTTCTTTTGGGTTTCAAGTTGGCTTAGAGAAAGAAATTTCATTTACAGTACAATGCTGTTGATGTAATAACCAATAGAATTTGGCTGCTTTTTAGAAAAAGGGAACACCTTCATTTTTTATTTTTTTTTACAATGTGAATAAAAAAATAAATGCTCAGCTGGCAATTTTGTCATCAAAAGAGGCCACTCTTCCCCTGTGTTTTCACAATATTTATGTGATTTGCCTTCATTTCATCCCACACTGTTTCAATTATCACTGTATGACCACATTTTGACCTCTTGGATGGGAAAGAAAGAATTGAGGCCCGCAGCAGATCCAAATGGTGAAGTGATAGTGATGGAAATGTGAAGGGATCCAGTGAAAAAAGGCCTTTGGCTGGAGGTCGACCAAGACTCACCAAGCAGAGAAAGCAGGGACAGGGGAGCCGCTGCAAAGACAGTTGGGATATTATCCACTCAGGACATGTATGCTGAGGCTGATTTATAACAGCAATATGGAGCTTGGCAAGCTTTATTTTTCAATTAAATTCTGTTTTCTGGCTCTTGAAGTTGTTCTCTGGATTGCACTGGCTGTTTGGAAACTTGCTGGCGCAAGTTTGTTTTTATTAAAACAATTACCCATACATTTTATTTGAAATTGTTGCATCTCTTTTCACTTTGAAGTAAATTAAAAGTCATTCACAAAGATTTTTTTTCAGCTTAACATTTTTACATTTCTTCAAAAAGGTCAGCATGTGCTCCTAGTTCTTCATGTGGTTCTCAAGAGGCGTATACTGACACAACTGGAAACAAGACAGGTGCTACTGGCAGAGCATGAATCCATACAACCAACATCAATCCCCTACATAGGAGCTTTCAGTTTCTATGCTCCTCATATCTGGAATAAACTCCCAGAAACCTGTAGATCCGCTGCTACTCTCAGTTCTTTTAAATCAAGGCTGAAGACCTTTCTTTTTGATGCTGCCTTTCTTTAAATGACTGCTCATTTCTTTAACGAACAGACACGGGTGAGTGACACACTGTTGGAAAAGTGCACGAAAAATCTGCTGCCAGGGGCCAGATAAAAGCTAAAAGTGAAGGTATCATTGATGTTTTCCTTCTGTCAGGGACAGAACTGAGTGAGTGTACCTGGGGTACACTGTTGGAAAAGTGCACGAAAGATCTGCTGGCAGGGGCCAGATAAAAGCTAAAAGTTAAAATATCATTGATATTTTCCTTCTGTCAGGGACAGAACTGAGTGACATAATTTCCCCAACAGTAGATGTGTTCTGAAACAATTAAATTTCTTATGCTGCACTGTAACTTTTATTCTTGTGTTTTATGTGTCCTAATGTTCTAGTTTGTTTTAAACTGTCCATTCATATGTTTTATCTTACATTTCTTATGCTGCACTGTAACTTTTATTCTTGTGTTTTATGTGTCCTAATGTTCTATTTTGTTTTAAACTGTCCATTCATATGTTTTATCTGAAATTTCTTATGCTGCACTGTAACTTTTATTCTTGTGTTTTATGTTTCTATTTTGTTTTTATGTGTTTTACATGCTTATAATTTTTTAACTGTTTGTACTTGTGTTTTACCTGTTTAACTGATTTTGTGTAAAGCACTTTGAATTGCCCTGTTGCTGAAATGTTCTATACAAATAAAGCTGCCTTGCCTTGCCTTGCCTACACATTAAATGAATACTGATACCAACTCCAATGTGGTTACAGAGGTCACAGGGCACTGTAGTAGGTAGCCTAATATGTATTATCTATGTGCATCAATACATCATTAATGTGTCATTCATGCAGTCATACATTGTTCTTGTTTCAAAATGTACAAAAAAAACTTGATGTTTAGACATGTGTTTTTTCAGCTCTTTTTTTGGAGTGGTTGATTGCCCTAATTTGTAACAACTGTTGACTGACTCTAAGGGCAATTTGTCAATCTTTATAGGCCAAATCAAACCAAACTCCATTCATATTCCTGCAACCTTTGCTCAGTTGCATTGCCTTCTCTGTTTATTCTCTGATAATAGAACAGGTTAAAATCAGTCAACAGTGCAAGCATCGACCTTGCTATTATTTTCCTAAACTTTCCTCACATTCTACTCTACATTATTCTCTTCACCTGCCTCTTTAAATAGCCAACCACAACCCTGTTTATTTAATTGAACAGCATCTAGGTTTATAGAAAGTTTTGTGTATTGCTTCTAATTTTAGATAGATGAAATAAACTACTTTGATATCATTTGTCAAAAGAAGTGACAAAAACGTTGATCAGAGATCCCCTTCTCCTCCTCCAAAAGGTACATATACTATCTTGGAAAACTGAACAATGTAATTGAATCACCAGATTTTCCTTAAAAGTCAGAAAGGCCAACCAGCATAATCAAATAAAGTCCCTGGTTGGGTAAAGTAATTGGTCACGTTGAGTAATGTGTGCAGCTTATGAGCCAAAGCAATGACTAACAGCTGAGTGGAAATGTCTATAGCACAAAAGCAGAGTCCGTTGCTGTGTTACTTCCCTCCTCCTCCCTTTACTCCCCTCTGCTCCCCTCCCTGTGTCCCTCCTCCCCTCCATTTCTGCTTTCCCGCCAAAAGAAATGTTCTCAACTTCATTTTACAGGTATGCTCTAATTCTCTTTCTATTTCTCCCTCTCTTTCTCTTTTTCTCTCTGTCTCTCACATTTTCCTTTATCTTTCCCTCTCCCTATCTCTTCGCGGACAAATAAACAGGTCTCACGTGAGCTCCTATCCCACTCTGCCTGCGTGCCTCAGAGGGGACACCGCCCTGTCTGGCCTCTGTGGCGACCTGAGCTGCAACGTGATTGGCTGAGGCGGGAAAACTGCAGAGAGAGGAACCACGGAAGGCAGACAGGCATAGCGTGTCTGAGACAAAAACACAGGGCGTCCTGCCAGACACTGTCCCTGAGGGCTGAGGACTGGAGATGAGGAACATGGACTGAGTGCCTGGCTGGCTGCCGGACTAGTCAGTGTGAAGGGTTTTGCTGCAACACACTGTGCATCTGTTTTGCATGCACATTGTCACCACATGTAAAATACTCACCACATTGAAGATGATTATATCCTTTCAAATTAAAGTACTTTATTATTGACAGTCACCAAAATATTACACAGTACTATTAATTCCAGCAGTCATTTTGTGAGAGAGTTTTACAAACAGATTTAGGAATGAAACCCTTCTCTTGTGGACTGGCTGAGTGATGATCTGACTCAACGCTTCAACAGATGACAGATGCTTGAAACACCTCATGGAAAACCTAACTTAATGATCCATTTTGTAATAAAAGAGGTCTGGCAATCTGCTCTAAATGTGAGTTTTCAAAGCAACATGAGACTGCAGAGCTCTATTTTTGCTTCATGTTGACATCTCAAAGAATCTGAATCTGCAAAATGATGTAATATGGCGAAAAGTCTTAAGAGCCAAGACAAAGTGAAAATTGAAACTTAACCAACAGGGAACAGGGAACATGAAACATGCTGCTGACTGATTCGGTCTCTAATTAACAGTTTAGTGACCTTGCTGAATGACTAATTGTCAGTATGACTGGATGGGTGGTAACAACAGTAGCCGATATACTGAGGTGGAGCATGCAGAAATGAGCAGTAAGCGCTAATATGACAGTATCTAGTGTTGCTGTTCTGAAGTTGTTCCTCCTAGTGTGTAATGTAAAGTATGGGGATGTTATGCAAATCCAAACATTACATCAGGTGTCTTGGCAAGAATTGTTAGTGAACATAGTAAACATGAATTTATTACTGGAGCTAAGATGGCATTGTCTACAACAACACGACATGTACATAGAAATATTATACAAGAAAACACCACAATTGTTGTGTTAAATCATGATTTTGTCAAATATTGAGCTTAAAATGACACCAAAGCATGGCCTTTGTCATATCACCAAAGTTAGAAAGTGTTACTGAGTTCTGCTGAGGAAAAAGGGCAGATTCTTGGGCCTATTTAGACTATTCTGGCTCAGCGAGAATACATGGCTGGGACTAACATCCGGCGCATCAGGCTTTGTCCCATCCCTTCCGCTATCTCTGCTATCTTTTTTGCAAGGGGTCGCTGCATCAAGAGCTTAGACGAATGTAACTGGTTGCACAAAATAAAAAACATAGTTTTTTTTCCCCTATCCCTGAATTGTTAAGTGGTGTAGCCAGACCTGGCCTTCTCCAGTTCTGACACAGGGCGGTGGAGATAGGTCTGGCAATGCAAGACTAGATTTGCACTTCCTGACAATTTCCGGGATGTTCCCGATTTGAAGCTGGTCTGAACAAATTATCTGCCCACATGACCCTGGTTTGAGGGGTTCACAGACAGTCTCTTTTTGAGTCTACCCGGTTGGGAATTGTAAATAGGGTATTTACGTATGATACGTGTAATGCTTCATTTAAAATCCTGTAGTGTGAAAGGAAGAGCTCTGTTACAGAAAATAAGGAAATGTATGTACAACATGTGCACAAACAAAACTTATTACGGGAAGACAAGCTGGGTTTGGTCACCAATGGAGAACTTAGAGAGAGAAAGAGAAAGACAAACACGAAAGTCACAAAAGACAGGATAAAATGGAGTCAGCAACGAGAAAAATGTTTGCTCCAAGGATTGTACAGAAATCCCCGTGTCTCAGCCAGTCTCTCCCTGCCACACCCTAAATCTCCCTCTTCTCCCCCCTTTGACTGACAATCAGCATATTGCTTTATGTGTCTGAACCTGCCATGATGGAGCTGCTCCACCTCTGTTAAAAGTGTGTGTGTGTGTGTGTGTGTGTGTGTGCGTGTGTGTGCGTGCATGTGTGTGTGTACTCTCCATTGATTGAATCATAGTCTAGACTAATAATAGGTTGACAAACATCTGCCCCAGTTAAGTGACTTGGAGCAGATCGAAATAGACACCTTTGGATAACAGAAAGTGGGGCTATTGATTGAAGCCAAACACTTCAAAAAGTACAAAAATGAGACAACAATGTAGACACATGCTTCTTACTTTAAATCATCCCTGCAGTGTTTTTCTCTCTTTACCCACAGGTGTCAGATAAAAGTTCCTCTTTCTCAACCTTACCCATCAAGATGCTGACTGAGTTTTTCACCATCCCATCACTTGATCAACTAAGAGCTAGACAAACAGACAGCTTCATGTCCTCAAGCATTAGTGTTACAAAACCATGTCTGGGTTTGATGCATGAAAGCCACTGAATTAGAGGGGATTTAGGGACGAGATTATATTTCTATGTGTAGGTGAATGAGTGTGTTTTGTGTGTGTGTGTGGAAAGTGGTTATTTCACACCATTGCTTTGTCTTTTTGCAAGAAGAAAAAAATGTAACGAAAAAAATAATATGACAATTTTTGGTGACATCTGAACTTCTAGTTTAACATTATTAAAACAGATTTTGTGGTTGATTATTGCCGTTGACTGTCTGTGTCACCTTGTTCAAATGTCTTAATGGACCATTCGCTAATCCTCGCTCGCCTTAGCTACTGTTGCTACGCCGGTCAAGCTTTTCCTTTTTACATTGAAAACAGCAGCAGACATACCATTCAAACGTTTTAGTAATCTTTAATTTACTGTGTCCTCGATTTTGAAAAGAGGTAAGCAGGTGTTTCAATTTGAGCCGGTGACCGTCCGTTTTTCCGACAACTGCCACTGGCATCTTTTTATCAGCTGAAGTTAGCTAGCTAAATAAGCTAAAGTTAGCTTTGTGGCTAGAGCAATACAAAATGCAATTCAGTTTTACTGTAGGTAGTACTAAACTAGTTAGCTGGAAATGCTAATATTTGCGCTCTACTTTAGAACGCTGTAATCCATTCCTTACACTTAGCTCCTACAAACCCTTGAATCAGTGAATTTCATTCTTACACTGTAGTAATGCACATTGCTGCATTTGGAAAAATCCTATGCTCGATGGGCCTTCTCAGCCTATTTAAGGTTGCTTGCTTAGATTAGAAAATCACTGTTTCGGGGAGGGTTTTAACCGGCCAAATTGCAACAGAAATATTTCCTTTAAAGCAAAGGCGAACTGTTTCAGTTAAGGGGCCACAGAAACTATTACCTACATATATCAACATCTCAGGTACAATGCATCATCACAATGACCTTTGCTCAGAAACTTCCTGCGTTTTTTGGACTTCAAAAGACCCCCTGAGGAGGATACTTTGTTTCTGCTACCAGGATATGATGCACGCTGATGTCACCAGATCCCTAAACGTCTGAAAACTGAACATTCCTGCTTGAGGAATGTGAAGAACGCTCACTGTCAGGAACTGTTTTTGTACCCTGTGGGGTTGTTAAGCAGTTGTAGGAATTGACCACAGTCTTGACAACATAACAGAAAAAGGTTATCTATCTGTCACCGGCATGTCTCTTTCAAAAGACCAGCGGGGTCAAAGGGTGTTGGGGTCAGGTGCGATGTACATGACAAACAGCAGTTACAGACAATAGGAGGATCTGTCGGAATGAAAGTGTGGACGGGTGAAGGCAGATGAAAGTGAGAGTTCTTGACCCAGGCCAAATATCAAGCAGCTCAGTAATCTGGTCTCCCATTGCAGGCATGTTTTGTGTTACTTTGATGATGTAAAATGTCAACGCAGAACAATTTTCCCTTGACCTGTACGTTTTCATCGGTGTGTTCACAAAGTTCTTTTAATGCCACCATTGCTACTAAAATGAAATTAAAATACTGTTTAATTAGGTGGTGCTCTATGTAAATATTGTATCACAGACAATACTTATGCTATCAACCACAAGAAAAGGCAGAAACACTGACATGCTGTTTCCACAACTCCTTGCATGACTCACAAGCAAATATGAGTCTCACTGATGTCCTCTTCCTCCTTCTTCTTGTCTTTGTTCTAATTTTAAAAGCCTGACATTGACAAATAAATAACCTCTCCTTGGGGTTTGAAATGAGTCAGCAAAGCCTTTCATCACACGCCGATGTGTCAGTCGGCTCAGACGTCTGTAATTCGATCAGAGCTCAGAGAGAGCGCAATGCTGGCCTTTGACCCCTGGCCAGGCTCTGCATCCTCTCATCTCTCGTGAGACGTGATGCAAAGCTGCCAGGCCTCCAGCACATCTGAGTGCAGTTGCCGCTGTCCTTGGTGTGCACCCTGGACACGACACAGTCAAGTCACAAAATGTCCCTTTGACTTAAGTTAGTGATTGTTTTCCCGTTTCTGTTACTTTATTTCTTTTCTTTCTGTCTGTCTATATGTGAGTGTCTGTCTGTCTTTCTTTTACGTATGTTCTAAAGAACATGTTTGTGATTAAGCTGTCTGTCACAAACCATTCATCGCGCTTGCATTCTCTTTCACTGCATCCCTCTTAAAGGGAAACTCTTAGAGGTCTCTTTAAGTTTTTGTGCATTAGTTAATAATGTGTTGAACCAGTTTTTGATATTGAAATTCTATGGGGCAATTATGCACCGTCATTGTCAGTCCACTAAAAGGGCTTGTTTTTCAATTTCTCAAGAGGTGACTCGTTGCTGGACAACAGTGGAAAGGTGAGTGAAAGTTGTAGAGAGAAGTCCTGGGAAGAATTTTGTTGTGTTGGAGTACAGAAAGCATAGCTTGATGTTATCTAAAAGATTTTCAATGCCATAGCTGAATACTTAGCGTAATTCAACAATGTGGAATTAAGACTTAAGACTTGTCCTTGAGCAAGACTTGGTTAGATACAATAACAAACATGCCGGATGTGAAGGGTAAGGAAATGAGAGTTAGAAAGGGACCCCAGTGATTTAGTTGACTTGACTTGACTTGACTTACTTTGACTTGACTTGAGAGCCTGAAATAGCCTGCTCTTTAATCCTTAAAATGGTGGATCCTACAATTACCATAATGCAATTACTACAAATATTTTTACTACTGCATATTTCCTCAAACCCCACTTGTTTGGAAAATGTCCAGAACTTTTAAAATCCACACCCCTAGTTTTTGTCATAGACTTAAAAATGTTAAAAATGTAATATTGTGTGAGTTCTTTTTTCGGACTTTGGAAAGCTCCTTCCAGAGCCACAAAAGGCACTATACAACTGTTGTGCTAAGTAAACTAATCTCAATGTCTAAAATGTGAGGCGTGTGTCTTGAAGTCAACTTTAAGGTTTTTGGCCACTAGTGTTGGCAACACACACTCAGACGTCTCAGAACACAACATGCATCGCTGCCATGGTTTCAACCCTGATCAACAATTGGTGCAGGAAACTTGCAAAATAGTGTAGCAATGTGTAAATAAAGGCAGTGAAGAAGAAAACTGATGCATGCAAACAGATGTAAATAATGCAGTATTTTAGACTATGCTTTACATGCTTTTGTAAGAGAAAAAATGCATTTGACGTCAAGGACGCCCATAATGCACTTTGATTAAATAAAAGGGTAAAAACATAACTTTCCTTTAAGACAACGGAATGCTAAGTGAACTTACTTGATTTTTGAATGTGTTGTTGATGGAAACTATTGTTCCACAATGCAATGCACAACAGAAATGGAAAAAAATTCATAGCATCGGGAATTAATTAAAACAAATCATGGACAATTGTGGGACTCCTCCAGGAAGATCTTGGAAAACAAACAATATATTATTGCATCTTTGTTTTTGGTTTAGTGCATTGATAAATGTAAAATTGGCAGTACCTTTCCAAAGTTGCAGCCTGATTAATGTTTGTCAGCAAGTCTTGTTACATTTCCTGACAGCACAAAACAGGAAAGTGTATTAGTTTCATGTATGCTAACTGCAAAACATTTTTGATTGAAGATTGGCCAATACCAGTGTATATTTAGAATGAACAGTGTGAAATTGTGACACACTGTTTGCATATACACACACATGCACGTAGAGTACACAGAGAGCAATGATAAAAGACAACTATTAATGAGTTGGACACATCCAAGGGCCAGAGAGGAGTGACTAAGCACAGCTGTGACAGATTTATAACCTATGTTGCCCAAAGAACTGATAACCAACCGTTTTTTTTAGTTTTTTTTTACTTTAACTGAAAGCTTGAAACCAAAGCATTTGAATTTTGTTGTTCTGTGGCCTGCTGATAAATTTAGCGGACAAAGCACTACTGATAACCTTAAAAAACAATTTTAACCCATGCATTTGCAAATATTTCACATGCGTCACGCGTTTGAGAGCAATAGACTGTTGTTAACTGCTGTCTGGTGTGCAAACCACACAGGGCTGTTAAACCACGGCTGAGGTCTGAATAATGAGGAACCATCACCCTCCAACACACACAACATTGAAAACTGTAAAACCTAACCAGCGTAGAATGTGAAGATTTCATCAGTTGGTTTTAGGCAGAATCCCTTGCAGCATAACATAGATTTATTAGATGAGAAGGATGTGAACAATTTTATAGCTGGTTTTAAAATTTAATGACAGAAGAGCGTCTTAAAAGTCAGAAGAGTGTGGAGCGAGTGTGTCATCAAACTTGTCCTGAGCAGCCCTTTCTACTTCACTTAATCAATACTATGTGTGGTGTAATCCTGGACTCCACCCTGTCTTTCCATACTCACATCAAATTCATCACCAAATAGGCCTTTTTTCATCTCAAAAATAACTTCAGACTTCGGCCATCACTCACTGACTCCGTGGCAGAAACCCTCATTCATGCTATCATAATTTCCTGTTTGGACCACTGCAATGGAGTCCTGTCTGGGGTCAGCAGCAAAACCCTAGACAGGCTCCAGTATGTCCAAAACTCTGCAGCCAGGTTCCTCACCCGCACCAAGACCTGGCAGCACATCGCCCCAACCCTCATTCACCTTCACCGGCTCCCAACTAGGTCTTGCATCACATATCCTTCTCACCTACAAATCCCTCCGTGCCCTGGCCCCACTGTACCTCTCTGACCTTCTCCAACCATGCACCCCACGCCAAAAACTGTGGTCCTCAAATGTTGGCCTGTTCTCCATTCCCTACACCAGACTATGTACCTTTGGAGACAGAGCCTTTAGTTTTTCAGCCCCATCTCTCTGGAACACCCTTCCTGCAGATATCTGAAATCCTACATCCCTGGACATTAGAAGAAAAAAAAACTGAAACTCCACCTGTTTACCACAGCCTACAATCTCCTTTAGCTTAGCCACAGTCATTTTGTAAAGTGTGTAAAGTGTCCTTGTTTCTTGAAAGTTGCTTTGTAAATAAGTAATAATAATATTAATAATAATAATAATTATAGTATTAATTATTATTATTGTAAACGTGCACCACAAACACAGGTATACACATACATCCTGTATTTAAGCCTCTTAACACATGACTCACATTCTCTGGCCTATAATTAAAAGTGGTTACATGACAGACATGTGGTGAAAGAAATGGCAGAAGCTTGAATAGAAGAAGAGGGATTTTGAGGTCAATGGGTTCTTCCATGCTTTGCTTACTGGTCATACCACACGATCACTCCTCTTTCTGCTTCTTCCCTACAGACATGCAGCCTTACCACACACTAACGATCTGAGTCAGAGAGCGGGGATGCTTATGAAATCCAGGTTTGCCACATCGCCCCTATCTCGGTTAGATTAAAAGAGACTCTGTCTTTCAGCACTCATCTTCTCAACTGCGGAACCAAAATCCATTCACTGCCAGTCTGCCCTCATATCACTCCCTGCATGACAATTCACAGACACAGGTGATGTGTGTGTGTGTGTGTGTGTGTGTGTGCTTGTTTGCAGGCCCAGCATGCTTGCCGCCTACTTGTTGATACACAGACCATTTCGTTTTCATGGTTCAGCTTGGTTACAACAAGCTGGTTGAACAATTTGAAGTGCATGGCAAATATTCAAAAGCAATATGGACCGACCTATACTATAAACATATACAGTATGTGACAGCATGTATTACCACTCAGATCAAACGTTAAACCAGGAATTCATGGAAAGAGAGGGCATTGTTGGGTTGGCTCAAATGGAAAAACAATACTACTTTGTGATCCAAATGTTTTGAACAGAGACATGCAAGTAGTGGGGCATGGGGAGATATCACAGAACATGATCCAAAGCTTGGAGGAACATATCGCTGCTTCATACAAATAAAATAAACCAACCACACAATCAGAGTCAAGCTTTTGGGGTTTTGCTTTCAGTTAAATAAACACAGAGGAGTAACAGAGCAAATGTAGCAGGCATAATGACAGACAATTAGTTTCTTCAAAGTTTACATGTTGGTGTAGTAAAAGTTTCCCGTCATTCTGAACGTTCACATTTTCCACTAGAGAACAAAGTTGAAGCTTAAGACCTGCATATGTGT
Organism: Etheostoma cragini; assembly: GCF_013103735.1. NCBI lineage: Eukaryota > Metazoa > Chordata > Actinopteri > Perciformes > Percidae > Etheostoma > Etheostoma cragini. The sequence continues at coordinate 11,875,572 of NC_048429.1, read as the reverse complement.
TGTGAAGACATTCTCTTCAAATGATCTGAACATAACAGCAATAATGACAAGAAAAATAATACTTAAGTCTCCATTAAGTCCCTTTGATAATGCCTATAATTAACACATATAAGCTCCAGTTGTAAATGTACACAGCAGACAGTTAACGGATGTGGGAAAATATTGCATTGAAAACAGATTTTTCTATTCTATTTATTTTGTTATAGTAAATGCATGGACACTATTGACACTTCTTTCCTTGTTGTCACTGGTAACAACATAATATCAACTGTCCCGTAAGTCAAAATGCAAAAATATCCCCGTCAATGATATGTGAACTCTACACCTACCACATCTTTACTTTAACCTCCCATGACAATGGTGATCAAATAGTTGAGTTTGAATGGCTCACTGAAATGTGCATGCCTGTTTGTACTGTGTGTGTGTTTGCATCCTAAACACTTGTGCTTCCATACATACATTGTTTTTCATACATTTGTGTAGAAAACCTGCAAATATGTTAGTTCTGAGTTTGTAAATGTTTCTTTCCATCACATTGCTGTGAAAAAGATGGCAAGATTACTACCTCAGATGTGAAAGCTGTAGAATCATGCCGAAAAGAAAAAAAAGCAATAAGACTGCACCCTTTCCTTCTATTTTTTGTTGTTGTTGTTGTGAAGAAAGTAATACTTAAGTTTCACTCTGCATAGGGTAAAAACAATATTAGAACAAAGTGTGAAATTCAATGATCTTTTTAGTGTATGAGCTCACTGTCTGAAGGGGAAATTACTTTATTTACTTCCAGTGTACTGACTGAAATGATTCAGTAGAACAGGACTTTTGTTGAGTCAGTGATGTCAGGTTTCCTCGGGCTGAATGACAGACAGATGGCACACAGTGCAGCAATCAAACAAGAGTCAAAAGTCACTCTTAGACTTTCTTTTTCTCTCGCTGTTCTTTTTTTGAAAACCACTTTATAAACTGAAAAGGAAGTAGAGACCTGTCATACTGAATGTACAGACACTGCACCTATAATGTGATCTAAGTGGATTAGGACTTTTACTCTGAAGGAACCTAATTAGTGCTACAAAGGAGGCTCACATTAGGGCCAATTACCACCATGAGGTATAAAAGAGGCATGGCAACAAGAATAGTGACAGAGCTTTTTAAGTAGCGTGAGACAACTAAAAGAGATTATATAATTATCCTATAATGCAGGGTCATCAGTCAAAGTTATTGTAGCTTACCTCAACTTCTTTTCTATGCTGTTTCTGTAGTATTTTCTCTCACCCATATCTAATATAACTAAAATACCAAACTGATGGATTTTTAGTTCCAACATAAGTTTTATACTTTGTAATGTAAGGAAGTGTTTAATAATAGAAATGTAAAATAGGGTTTCTCTCAAGCATCTACTTCCCAGTTGGAAAAAGAAGCAATTTTAACATGTCCTTAAAAACACGTAGTCACGATTGGCAGGAACAGCTCGATGTGCTTCCCCGATTCTGACAGGTTTACCGACTGAAGGACACAGTGGATAACAAGGCCTGACTAGCACCACCCAGCCTTGTCCAGTCCCACTGAGTAAATGCACACTTTTTTGCCAGCGAGAAAAGCAAGAAAACAAGGATATTCTACTGCTGTCTTGCAGCCAGTAATTTTCCTTCAGGGCACCCATGGGAGCCATACATTTTCACATATGGCAAACCGAGTCTTAATTTTATGGGATGAATTGTTTTGGGATTCTTTGAGAAGAGAAGGAGTAAACTTTAACTGTCTGTGGCAAGACAGAGTGGGAGAAAGAGATGTTTAGATCCTGCATTTTTTGTGTTGTGACGTGAAAAACAAGTCCAAGTTCAAAGTAATGGGCTGTCTTTTAATACACATTGACATGTAAAACTGAAAACGTTTGATGTGAGTTTCCTGGAGATTCCCAGACTTCTTTTGCAACACATTTTCAACGAGTATTCCACCCAAACATGATTCCTGTTCTGCGTGCGCACACAGACCCACGCACACACACACGCGCGCGCACGCACGCGCACACACACAGGCGCACAAACACACACACTTACAGAAGGGGTGGCCCATTTAAATTCAGTTTTGCCCTATGACTGAGGTTGGGTTCAGTTCATAGCTTCTGTTTGCAGAGATGACACAATATCTCTTAATCTTCACAGTCAATGCAATCATTACACACTAATTCCTGTTAGATAAATAGGCATGTCTGAATTCAGACATTTACAACACAAAACTGTAGCAATCCAAACCTCATCATGGCTACAAATACGTACAAATGAGTGAAGAACTTCCTTTATTTCACATAATCCTCATGTGTTGTGCAGTTGATGTTACGTAACTTTTCTTCAAATAGTAAGTGGGGGCCTTTTCACTTGACCTCTTGTTACTGTGCACCAGGCAGACAGACTTGAATGCACTGCCCCCTAATGGTCTACCAACAAAGGTTTAAACATGTTGTTAGTGACTGATTCTCTTAAAAGTGTATTCTTTATGTACATTTTAATTTACATTAATAAGTTATATACATCAGTAACTGCAAAGTAAACACCACATCACAACAGCATTCTCACACACATACTGAATGAGACATCTATATTTATTTGTCTCTGCCTAATATAAACATGAAATCATACACCCATGAGGATAAGTAGTACACACGTAGTTTGGATTATAAGAATGCAGTGTCAATTTAGTGACAAAATAAGCGTAGGTGTGTGAATAAAGGACATTTTCACATATGATTACTACGTGTGATATAAGAAATTAAATCAAAAAGGCCCTGCACACCTGTGGTACACCCACATGGCCGATTTCACTAATTGTGGCTGATTAGACATCTTGAGCGTCAACAGACTAATTGGCATCTCCTTGACTCAAGTGTTAGCTTGGTTGCACCTGTTAGATTGGGACAAATCAACAACTTTACACCACATTTGATTCCTCCTCCCTGGAGAGGTTTAAATTACTTTCAACCGTTTTTGGTGAAGCTCCCAATTGCTCAAGGCCACGGGATGTGAAAATGCATTTTCTGTTGATTCAACCATCAATTTGAGGCTAACCAGCACTGGGAAAACCTCCCTCGGTCTCTCATAATTTTAATTTCAGGGGTATCCGGAAGTAGAGAATGGCGGCAGACAGGTAGCGTGAGGTTGATCAGAGTCATGAAAGGCCAAGGGAATGAAAACCATGGACCAAAACATTACCTGGAACGTGACTTCTCACAGCCAAAAACGTCAACGCTTGGCCAACCCAATAGTGTCACTGGTATCAATCATCAACCCTTTCATAACCTTTCAGGTTATATTATGGCCATTTTTCCTATGGGGCTGAGAAAAAACCGTTAAGGGCGATCTCACAGGATAAGTTGCTTTTAGGTATGTCATTCTCTAAAACCGCACCCTCGTCTGGGAGGATAACTTCCCACTCACACTCGTACTTCCAGACTCTGCTTCATCAAATGAGTTCCTTTAATTTGACTTTTGCTTATTTTTGCGTTTGAGAGATTTATGATGGTCTTTTAATGTTCGTTGTAGTTTATTTTTACACGCTTTTCTCTTAAAAAGGAGGGCAAAAAGGAAGGTTAAATGGAATAAAGTTTTACTCCCTTGTTCCTTCCACTCCTTTTCCTCCCCCTAAACAACTTGTAAACCTCTGATTTATTGTTATTACAGCTGAGCTGAATCAAAGAGTGGCAGGGGCATAGACAGGAAAGGCAGCAAGGAGAGAGGGACTGACGTGGCCCGAGGCTACGAGCCGCAGACAGCACATAGACTTTTAAACGGAGTAGGCCGATATGGTATTTTAACCTGTCTGTCGCTGTAACCTCCATTTCCTCATGTGGACCAGTTGTCGTCTGGTAGGAAATCAAACTCATTTCAAAAGGTTCAAGCACAGAGTTGGCATGTGCTGTGATAGGGATCCCTGCATGGGTTTGATTATGAGAAAATATGAGAAAATAAACAGTTAAAAGAAGAGAAAGTTGAGGTGTTGCTGGACTATTTGCGTGGATTCAGTCAGAAAATCACAAATACTGAAGCCAACAGGGCGTACTATACTGATTGCCTATTCCTAACCACTGTAGCATAATCACGTTTTTCTGTAATTTCTTGTCCAGATGGAAACCTCAGACCAGTAGGATAAGTCACGTGGCCTGGACCTCTCCGTGCCAAAGTCACATGATTGTTGTTCGAAAGCCTGCAGAGCAGTAATTGTCCAGATGTTTCATAGTTTTGACCCTCTTTCAACATGATACAGCTGTACACAGCATTGCTGATTGACTGACTAATTCACTCAACAAAAACCTGCTGGGAATATGTTAGCAATCAAAATGTATAATCTTTTCAATACGAGGAAGAACAGTTCTCAGATCAGTGACGACTCTGTCAATTTCTTTTGTTCACTGATGTAAAAGTTCATGAGTCAAGAGCAGTTAAAAATTGTTTTTCTGTTTAAGAGGGTTGAAAAGTTTATGTTTTAGTATAAAAGTTAACATTATGCGTGGGTGCGTCTGTGCGTGCGTGTGTGTGATTGATTGCTATACATAGATGTCAGGATATGAATCCTTATCCTCTTCAAACCAACTGCAGTCCAACACCTGTCATTAAACACAACTATGCCCAAGCACAAATTACATGATTTAATTTTTCCTAAAACTACATAGGTAATCTCCAAAGTAAGTAGCCATGTTACTGTACATTTCGATAATTTATCATTTCTTGTTTCAAACATTTTGAGGATAATTTTGCACATCCCA
>NC_048429.1:11828319-11865819 GCF_013103735.1 Etheostoma cragini | reverse complement strand
ATGTGCTCTCCATTAGAGGCTCTCCATCACTGCCTTATCTGCACTCATTAATAACTGTCAGAACACCAGTGGGAGGTTGCATTACCAGACGTAGTAGAACTGAATACTTGACACCACTTCTAATCTTTGCCTACCTGAAATACCAAAGCCGAAGTAGGTAAACAGAGGTGCAGACACAGAAAAAGAGAGAGAGAGGATGGAGAGAGAGATTGTTGAAATGACGATGATTGATAACAGTGAAGTGGTTTCATTGCACCATGTAGAGTAGTAAAACAGAGCCGGAGTAATGTGATTGAGTGACTTCTGTATACTTTACATCTTATATATGTCTTTCCATCTTCAACAGACCAATTGTGTGTATTGTCATTTTTGTTCAGTGTCAAGTTTCTTTAGTCAACATTTTGGAAAAAAGGCTTCTATTGACAATGCTATTGATCTTTTTACCTAATTCCTAGCAAGAAAATTTAATTCCCAAAAATTTCAAAGTATTCCTCTAAAGAGCAACAAAATGCAAAAAGGTTTACATAAATATGTATATAAATATAAATAACCAGCACTGTACATAGTTGTACAAGGTAATGGTGTGATGTTTTTTCTATAGTATTAACATGGGTTAGATGTCTCAACTTAAGCAGAACAGTGAGTATAAATTAAAAGCTATTCAGCTTTGTATGGAATTACCTTAAAAAGCACTTTTTAATGTAATTTTTGCGAAGAAGTGGTGAAGTTGATCAACAGGCTCACGTGAGAACTGGACCTCCCTGGCATCTCCTCTCAAACACCTGCATTACAAATTTGTTCTTGATGGGGTCAGGTTAATTTGACTAGTCTACCATGATCCAGTGTAATTGGCAGCAATATGTGAGAGGTGGAGCACGCCATTAGCTCGGAAGCAGAGGGGTTAGGAGGGTGTGTTGGGTCAGCCAACCACTAATTCTGATGGTAATAGCCTGTAGCACCCAATGGCACAGGTTTCTTTTCTTGGGTAAAGCTTTGGTTTCCTTTGCAATTTTCTAATTACATTTCTTTACACACAACTTTAGCTCATGATGTTGTTAAAACTCAATGTGAAGCTTTTTGTTGTGAGACAAACTAGCATAGCAGATAATACTGATTGGAGGCATTGTTAGGTTTCATTTCTGGTTGCCTTAATAATGAGCTGGTCCTGGGCCCAAACCCTTGGGAGCAGTATAATCACAGTTTAATGAGCTGTATCAGGACCAGCGCCGAGAGGTGAGGGATTTAGAGAGTTCCTGACGAGGCTACAGGCCCTACAGTACCTGTTACCCCAAATGCTCCCAACATCTGGATTTAATGGCAATGAAACACAATTTGTGCAACCGTTATTTACGCCTGTTTTAGGTTTGGCCAATCCAACTCATTTTTATTAGCAAATTGGCTACAAAAAATTAAGGGTTGCAGTGCTCAATTGCTTCATTTGTCTTCTGCCGTGGTTCTCCAACTCTTGTACATATGCAGTACCACAGGTGGTACGTAAAGTTCCTCCATTTATGTAAAGTATATTATTTAGGCATTTGATTACAAATAAGGAATACATTTTTTCATTATCAAATAGTTTTGTGTTCCCACTGCAATGCAATTTATTCCTCATCTGATTCACCAGATGGTTTATTACACAGAAACATCTGAAACCATTGGTAAAAAGGTTACTTTTCAAAAAAAGCTTTGCAGGTGAGTGGATAAACCATTGATCTATCAAACTCTTGCCAAAACCAGTCTGGAAAAGAGCAAAAACATGTTATGTATTAAGAAACGCGTTCAGTGCCATTCTTTGTTGTTCTTTCAATGAGAGCAAATTTGTTTTGCCACCAAAAGCAAATTTTTTATTGTCCTGTTCCTTGCATTGAATGGAAGTGAACGGTAGGCGGATAATCGCCAATGTTAATGCGGATAAGGCCAATGTTATTTTTTGTGCATGTGTGACCTTGCCTTAAAGTGCTCACATTGTTCTTTTTGGATTTTTATCTTTCCTTTACTGTGTTATATATGTTTTTTTGTGCAGGTTATAGGTTTACAAAGTGAAAAAGCCCAACGTCCACCCGAAAGGGACTTACTATCTTCCAGGGAAACACTGCTTACAAACTGCTCCAAAAAGCTCTATTGTAGTCCAGTCTTTAGTTCTGTGACTAACCTGCGTCATTTTGTGACACATTATGATGCTCGCCTTACTGCTAGCATGGCACACCCTAATGCTCTGCAACTGACAAGCTAGCAGTACTTACTGTGCTTGTGCAACTCCCAACAAAGATGGAACAGAAGTGTGATGCCTCGATCTGTAGCTAAAACAGAGAGCTCATCACACAGGGTGAAAAGAGGAGCTGCAGAAAGGTGCAGTACAACACATATATGGTGTTGTCTGAAAATTAAACCACATGAACCTACTTTGGTACAACCTCTAACTACAATTATGAACCTGAAAATGTGTGCACTTTAACAAGATAGATCTGATCTTGTGAAATCGCGAGAATCTAGCTGGCCTGCAAGGTAAACGGTTCCCATGCATTCACTGCATACTTCGGTTGCACCTCATGCCTGTCAAAGACCATACTATTCTGTGCGGAGAAATAGAGCTGACTTAGTGCCACTTTGATTATTAACATGGCAGATGAAAAAGTGCTGCCAGAATGCATTTATTTGTGTGGGTGCTTTCCACTACAGCTAGATGAGACCACAGATGTTGCCAACTTGGCGAATTGACTTTTCCGTACCATGAGTTTGGCAATAAGAACAAGTTGGGTCACAAAAATAAAGAAAATGCGCCAGAATTTGTACAGATGGTGCCGAGGCAAGGAAAAGCTGGCAAAGCATTGCAAAATGTGGATTAAAGAGAGCGCCTCACATATGATCTGGACAGCATCCTTAGCAGTGAAAAAAATGCGAAGGCTGTGATGGACTCTGCTGTTCAAGTTTGTTGACTCTTGACCGGTAAATTGACATTTCTTCCATTTGCTTGCAACAACTTGAGTGTGGACATGTCAGATGTCAGATGGTAATCAGGGGCTTAAGTTTGAGGATCCAGGCAATTATTCTACCTATACTGCTTGCCTAAATAAAGCATCCCTTGGGGCACTTTGGACATGTCTGACAAAGTCATAAAATACCTAAAAGAGTAAAGGCAGAGCTGCACACCGACATTTAATAATCATAAGCACACACAATACACAATGTTGCAGTCAATGCATGATTGGATTTGATTGTTGTGTACTTGTTTCTGGAAGAAACTGAAATGCACCTGACCTGGAACAGTTTTTGGAAAGGTATTTTTCAGTTGTGGTCACATATCTAAGTAGACCAGGAACTCCTTTATTGTAATGACACACATAAATGCAAGATGATCTCAATCATACATAGCAGAAGTTGTTTGAGCTGAAAAAACATTCACTATTTAATTTCAAGCGGCAGGTATTGACGTCCTCTACTGTTACCTACTTTTGAAATAAAGGCTTACACATTGGTTTTCTGCTTGTGCATCTGTTTCTCTTGCATACACACACGTTTGAAATGTCACGGTCTCCATAGCCAGGTCAGGATGTATTTTGGTTCCCTTTGAGTGGAAACTGACTGGAAGGAGACTCTTCCCCGGAGGCAGGTCTCTCAGCCACCAACAGCCAAGACGTATAAAAGGACAGAGTCTGTGTTTGTACAAGTGTTTCACATAGGACCAGTCCCAGACATATTTCTGAATGAGACTAAGTGACGGACGATTTTTTTCCACTCTGAAGGGTCCAGCCAGATTCCAGGGTCTTCAGACGCCTGACTCACTTCTCAGGAATTCCTCTACTGTGCTACACCTGTGGCCTTGCATTATTTCCTACAGTTCCTCTTGCCTGGATGTAAACATTTATGCATCATTGATTCATCACTAATGGACATATATGATTGTGGCAGTCATAGTTGCTATTACATTTTTGATGCAACCAATGAAGTTTCAACAACTAGACCACCCGCTCCCAGGTTTATTTAAAATTCCAACACCTAATTGATTACAAAAGCTGATGAAATGTAAACTGCATTTTTGCAGGTCGGGCCAGGTTCTGTTGTTGTCTCTCTTCATATCTTTTTGTTTGTAAGAAAGAAGACAGAAAGCTATGAGCAATCGTCTCCAACACACTGAGGATCTACATTAATTAATAACATGTGTATAAGAAAGTAACTTGATACGGAGCGAGTGAACAACCCAAACACAGGCCACCTGCTGCGGTTTTGGAGAGAACTGAGTTTATCTCCCACAACGGTGGAGGCCTTCCTGATTCAGACAGTTTAAATGAGGACACACTGGCCAGAGTCCATGAGTCAATCAATCAACTTGTTCAAACTAAAGTCCAATGTTGAAAAGGTTTGGCCAGAGTGGAAACGTTGCCTTTGCAGCAGCAGAAAATGGTCCATTTCCAAAATGCAATACATTTATGTTAGAGGGGGGGAAAGACTTTTTGTAGAAGATCATTAATCACTGTTTCTAAAATAAAGAGATTCCAACATGTAAAAGTGTTTTTTTAGTTTATGGACATTTTTTTACTATTTCATTGTGCGCTGTTTGGCAAGGAGAAGTATCACCCTTTTCCAATAATGGATATCTCATTTTGGAACAAAATGTTCAAGGGTTATTGCAGCCAAATTGACCCATGTGTCATTTAGAGGATTTAATTAAATGTCTCTGGCCTGTAGTGATCAAACATCTTCGGTTTGCTTTTTATCCAAATGTGAGCTTATAGGCTAAGTGCAATTACACTTTACTTTCCTTTACAACATTTTCTTCTCTCTCCAGACAGTTTTGTACATATCAACTCACAGTGCAGCGGAACATCCTGGGAAGAATTAGCTAAAACCTCTGTACTTTCTCTCAAACTCACCCTAAGAGACAGCCGAAGGCGGCTGCCAGCTACCACACACACACAACTGTGCTTGTCACTCCCAGGACATGGCACAGACAGTGGCTTGGACAGTACATAGATAAGATAACACACAGCCCAGCCACTTCCCCTTTTCCCACATTTATCAAAACGAGTTCCAGCCAACTCATGTGACCTTAGCATATAGTACAGTATGTCTACCATGGTGTCTGTTATCAGCCGAAAATGGTGATATCTTTATTTGAAGACTGACATGTGACATGTTGAAACCAGAGGTGGGCCATCAGGGCCAGCAAGGCCTTCTATGCTGGCCCAGAGATTATCAGACAATATACTGTGTGTATTTATATTTTTTCTAAATATGTACGTGTATATATATATATATATATATATATATATATATATATATATATATATATATATATATATATATATATATATATACATAGACATTTGAGGCGTAAAAAAAAAAACGGCTTTGAGTTGTAAAATGCAAGAGCCATTGCTCCGTGATTATGCCAGCTATATTAATTACTATAGAAGTGTATGTATTCTGTAAGAAGTGCAAAACGTGGGCAAACATTTCCTGTGTAGACACAAATCAGCATGCCTGAATTGGATAAGTGGGGGTGTTTTTTAATACTACCACATGGGGGCACCGATTTTGTGTTATTTCTTATTCTACGCATTTTGGCTTTAACATCTCTAACCAAAAAAATCATTCATATGGTTTTTGTAGTTGTTTTATGAAGACATGGAAAATATTCTTCTTCTAATATAAAATATCTAATTCATTTTGATGCAGAATTATACACATTATTATATTATATACATGTACCAGTGTGTGTTTGTGTGTTGATCACACATTTCTGTGTGAGAATGCCTAAATCACTGTGGCAGAATATGTTTTGTTTTAGCCGCTCAGCAGTAGATGCGACCTGGAATTAGTTATAGACCAATTTTATCGCATTGGCCGATAGGAGGCTGCTACGTTTGCCAATAGTTTTTTCCAGGCATTATTTACAGACAGTCGTCCACAGGCAGCTCTGTGTTGCTGGAGTTCACGTGCACACCCTGAACTGCCCCTCCACCACTAGCTCCATGAAAAATGCACTAAAAAATACACATCGGTCAATCCCTATCTGGAATGTCATCAAAACTGCACTCAAAAGAGACACACACACACACACACACACACACCTCCTCTTTATTACTGCATACTCAAATGTATTTGCCATGTGGGTGGGAGCTCCTTGCCAAACCTTTAGTGTTCCTCCCTCTCTCTTTTCTGAATTTGTCAAATCACCTTAAGTGAATACATGTTGCATATATTTTAGTCCTTCATTTTTATAATAATCGATTTTCAGTATTTAAAGCATTGGTCTAAATCACCTCTATGTTGGGTAGTAAAAAACAGTGTCTTCGACCTGCAAATCTGGACCAGTGGAAAAATTTCCCAATAACCTTTTCCAGAACTTTCCAAACGTTAGCCAGTTTCAAACCTACAAGAGCACAAATCACTGTGAAGACTGGCTTGAAGTGGAAAATGAAGACCACCAAAATAAAGCAAAACGTTTTTTTCTCATCATAGCATGTCATCATAAGTGGATAGCAGCATGAGCCAATGTATTACGGTAAAGACACAACATTTGGAGCGTGGCAATATTCTGCATATCTTCAGCGAGATGATAGGATCTTGGCAGGATGTACGTGAAAGCTGTGGAAAGTTTCAAGGTTTCTTAAACAAAATGTACGGTAAGACCCACAACACAAGTCAAATACTTTTGAACTGTGGCCTTTTTCCAATTCATTATCATCCAAAATCAGAGAAAGAGAAATATGTAAAGCAGACAGAGAAGCAATATAGCCAAATAATTAAAATCCTACACCTGAGGGAAGGTGTAGATCATCCTGGACTCAGCCACACTAAGAGCACTCTTGTGACAGCTCTAGAGGAAAATAAACACCACCACCAAGAGATAAGCATTTCTAATCCAAGGAAATAAATACACGGGATGATGAATGGCTGAGTGACAGCTTAAAGACAGAGCCTACTTGTATGGGTGTACTTCCTCATGGCATCATTACTCACAGGCAAGCGCATACAATTGTCAGGCATTTCTTTCTCTCTCCAAATAGCACAACTCTCTCAACACACGCTGCATGCGATGCATGCCTGTACATTAGTCCTGTTTTTGAAAAATGCTCAAAAATGTGACGCAAGTGGCAAAATAACCTTGGATTTCTTATACATAAACACACAAAAAAACTTGAAACGCACTCTCTAAACATAACCCTGATGTTAATGTGAAAACCACACGTTACTGTGTAATCTCGCCATTTATACGAGCAGTAATTGTCAGTCAAGCTGTTTTATGTCATGCTGGCCACTGTGAAACTACAAGTGTGCCGGAGTGAGCGCCATCGCAGGTATGAGTAGATCACATTTCATCTAGAATATCTTCTTAACAGATGGTAGACTTTACAGGAAAAGATATTATGATTGTTGTGGACTGATTGGCAGTCACAGTGTTAATGTTGGAAAGCTATTGGGACGCTGTGAGGGGAAGTTGAAAGGTGAAGAAGGATAGAGCACAAAAACAAATGTATGCACACCAGAGGATGGATACTTGACCCGAGCCCCACGGGACCTGACGAGACACGACGGTACCCAACGGTACCCGACGGTCTGGACAGATATTAATAAATTATGTTGGGTTTGGGTCGGCCTACGTTCATTTAATTTCAATTGGCTATGTGATTGGGTCTCTTGTGTGCGGCTGTGTTGACGTGCGCTTGTTGCCCCGTGTGTGCTGTTGCACTCGTCTGTTGACATTTCCGAATGTCTTCCTACAGTTGCTTAATAAACAACAAACAAATGTACATGTGTCATTAGCATGAGGAAAAAAATGAGAATTTAAGAAAAGTTATGCGTTTTGGAACAAATGTTAGCATGACAGCCCTCTACACCATACTGATGCATAAGGCACTGACATGCACTAACATGCACATGCGGCCAGACAACACACACAGAGGGAGTGTGACTTTATTCTCTACTCAGAAAACCATTACTCCACTTTTCCTTTACATAGCAAATGTTATGTACTGCTTTATAAGTGTTCTAAATATTGAGTAGAGCCCCTGTGTTTGATCTCACTATGTCAATTTACTTATTTTCAACTTCCTATCTAATAGAGAAAGTAATCGTTATGTTGCATTATCACTCACAGGGGTAGAATGTTCAACAGCGATTTTCCAGGCCAATGAGGAGTGATACATGCTAATGTAGGATTTTTAGCAAAAAGTCGTGTACACGCCATTGACACTTCTTTTTCTGTACGTTGCGTATAGTTCATACTTAGAGTGGATATATGGTGCACTACATAGTTACTAGAGATTGTTTAACGATGCAACCACTTTCTAGAGCGTAACATTTTCCAGTGAAATGTTTAAAACAAACTTTTGAATCAACTTGCCTACTGCATTATGGACAAGTCTAAATAGGATGACATATTAAAGTTCCAGGACACACACACAAAGCTACACATACAAACCACATTAAGAGAGATGAGTCTACATAGTGACACATAGACCAGACCACCCTGGAACTGCTGACAAAGAATCCCCTGCAACGTGTGTGTTTGTGTGTGCCTGTGTGTGTGTGTATGTTTAACTATGTTGCTGGGGTCCAAAAACCAGGAGTCCAGTATACTTGCTGGGTCACGACAGCTTTGTTGGTTCAAAATGCTGGACCCCACAACTTTAAACGGCTGTTCGAGGGTTAAGACTTGGTTTGAGGATTAGGGTTAGAATAAGGTTATGGTTAAGGTTAGGGTAATGGTTAAGTTTAGGTATTTAGTTGTGATGGTTAAGTTTAGGGCAAGGGGCTAGGGAATGCATTATTTTGATTATGGGTCCCCACAAAGATAGAGCCACAAACTTGTGTGCGTGCGTGTCCACTCCACATGCTCCAGACAGACTCCTCTCCATGCTCAACACAGACAAAAAGTCTGACATGTCAGATGAGAAAAGGTAAGGAAAATGTAATATCGATTGCAGGTATGTCCCTTTTAAAAGGTGAGCTGAATGCGCCGGTGAGACCCAAAGACAGAAAGATAAAGAGACAGATTTGAACCCTTGTCATCAGATGCCATGACTAATGGTGGTCTAATAGTGGTTTGAATAAACTTGGACACACACAGCAGACCACATGCACACAGGCCTGACTGACGCACCCTCCAGTCTGGAAATCTATGTGTGTGGCCTGAGCTCCCCCCACCTCCCCTTTCTCTCTCTGTCTTCAAACTCTATTCTGATTCTTTCTCACCCTTTTTTCTTTCTTTCAAAAGTAGAGATTAAAGGCCGAGAAACAGGGGCCATGAAGAAACTCCCAACCCGTAATGGTTTTGCTCTCCTCAAACTACTCTCACTTTGCATGTCCAGCACCATCTTCTCTCCATCCCTCCCTTTCTTCCTCCCCTTCCCCTACCCTCTTAGCTAGCTTTTGGTCAGGTTCTACAGTTTTAAGGCTTTTCTATAACATGGCATGGCAGCCAGAAAATGGAACTCTGTCACTGCTAACCCTTTTTTCTATTAGATACACTCTACACCACTTCTTCCACTATCAAATTCACCTCTCTTTTATTCTCCTGCCCTTCTCCACCGTTGTCCTTTCCCACCTCCTCCTGCCTTGCTGTTATGTTCTCCATGTGTTTTGATGGCCCCTCCTGTGAAAGGGGGAAATGATTCAGGCCGCTGGCATGCATGGCAGGCCTGCAGCTGGATGCTGCACCTGCAGCTCCGAAAAAACAAGCTGACTGGTGCTTGTTTGGGAACCTTTCATGCATGTGTATGTGTGTGTACCGTGCATGCACTTTAGCGTGTGCACAGTAAAGTATTTTTCTCATACATTAAACTCCTGCTCTTTTTCAGCACACTTCCTCTCTGTCTCCTACCTTTTTTTCTCTTTTGTTATTCCCACACTTCTGCTTTCTTACAGCCAGCATTAGACGAATTGAAATCAGTGTGAGATGGTGTTTGGTGGAGCAGGGGACCCTAAGTTCCAAACAAGCACGAAAGGACTCTATGAGAACATGTACCACAATTTGTGTTGTGATGAAAAAAATACCAGAGGCTCTCTAGCATAATCTGTTCAAAATTGCGTATGGCACCCTGGGAGTTACCGCCATGACCCCAAGCTGCCAGAACAGCCTTTTTGATTGAGGGTTGTGGGAGAGAGGGTATTAAAAAAAAAATGGAAAGAAATGATGAAAAGTGACAGTCAACTTTTCATTTTGACTGATGGCAAATGCTGCTTAGTTGCCACACCTCCCTGCCTCCATAAATTACACCATAAATCATATAATTAGCAGAGGCAACCTCCAGAGAGTTTCTAAATGCAAGTTTGCAAGCCTTGAAATGAGGTCAATAAATCTCCAGAGAGACTTTATAATTGAATTGGTGGTTGGCTTTAATGGACCGTGATGTTGGTAGGATTTTATTTCTGCTGGGAATAATAGACACAACTGTATACGTACGCTGAGTCTTGCAGCAGGTTCTTACTTGCAGGTTTATGTTTTCAATTACCAGGATAATGTGGTATCTCTGAGTAGCAGATCTTAAAGGTGGAATCCAGTCAGGTAATAGGGGCCTAAGAAAGGCACTTTGCAGGGAAGATTAGAGTTTCATCAAGCTATTGTTGTTTCCAAGTGGCAGATAAGAGTGCACTCTCGAACTGACTGGTAAACACATGACATTTGTGTTTGCAGTGGTGAGATATATTCCACAGGGAGCTTTGCTGTGGAAATACACCAGTGCAGGATGTAAAGCTTTGGGGGTCAACCCCTGCTGGCTTGAATTATTGGAAACCATAATTACCTCCGCACTAACAAGCCAGTTGTCTTGAGCCGCGGCCAGGTGTTTAGCAGGAAACAGTATGTGACAATTTGGTTTTGGTGTTCACCCATCTGCACACATACACAAACACACTGCGAGGACCTGAGTGAGGGAGTGAGTGAGCAAACATTTCGGCAGCCGTCAGTGCTCTTCTCTCACCACATCCATCCATCTTCCTGAGGCGCCTCCTGTCCCACAGCATCGCTGCTTTCCCACCTTGGGAGCCAGATAGGAAGCTGCGGTGGGATTTTCACATTTGTTACTCTGTGACAGCTTTACTGAAAATGTGTGTTGGACATGTAGAGCGGTGGTTCCCCTACCTTTTTGACATAGGCCTACCTCCACAGCCCTGTCAGATAAGCTTTGCTACCACGTCGTCAAAACCAACCACCATGTTCCAAATGTGTTCAGTTAAGGATGTGTTGGTTAAGTCACATTTGTAGTACTACATCTTGTGGCAGAAGATGGATGTTTCAACCATATACTTTCAGTTAATTCAACTGTTTTTCCATTACTTTGACCATTCAATTTAGACGTTATCCATTTTTCTTTTAGCTAACTGGTGTCATTTCAAATAGTTGTCCATTACTTTTTTGCTATCTTAACCATGTATTTTAAGTTAACTTTGACCATTCATCCATCACTTATTTCATCTATTAGCCATATGTGTCTATTTTTTCGTTAAAATCTACTGATGCATTACTGTTACTATGTAACTATTAATAACTGATAATGGGTTACTATTTGAAAGTATTCATTACCTGTGTATCTCATTAGTTAAAGTTACAATCTCCAAGATCTCTGTATGGTTCTCTTTGAAGGTACCAATGGCGAAAAGTGATGATTGCAAGTGTGTTTTTGGATCGCACTTCATTCTGCAATTTGTAGTAACTTAACTCATGCATCTGCATCTGTGCATATTCATCAGAGTGTGTGTGTGTGTGTGTGTGTGTGTGTGTGTGTGAACTTGCCACTAACAAGGTGACAGGTTAGGTGCTGTGTGCTGCCCTGAGGCCCTTGGGCATGCTGAGCAGGCACAAGCGAAGCCCACCACTGCTCAGACAATACACTACTATGCTCTGTTCTGCACCTGTGTTGTGTTTTCATGCTGACAAGGATGTGCTTTCTACTTTGTGGTCTTTTTTGGTCTGCTTTGTTTGCATGACTCACAGACTAAAATAGTAAAGCTGCCACCAACTCTGTACCAAGGTTTCTTGTAGTAAAAAGGCCAAATAACTTCAAACGCGCAAACACAGCAGTGAACAGTTAGCAAATGATTGGTGGGCGGATTACTCACCGTGTAAAACTGGCACACATATGCTGAGGTAACACAATTCACTTGGTTTAGATTTTCTTCTCAGGATTTTCCAGTGTGTAACAAAACTAATATTTTAGAATATGAGTTTTTAGAATGTGCACAGTGTCATTGGATACTGCATGTTCTTGCCATAAATTATTCATTTTTCATATGAGTATTCATCATTCATAATCTACAAGTTGGAGGATGGTTGGGAAACTACAAAGTTTACAATTATGACATCAAAACTCCAAACATGTAATGCAATCATTTTATGAGACCTTGGCATTTGTTTCAGTGGGGAAAAAACCATGAGAACATCAAGACAATAACTCACCACTTCAAAAACAGCAAGCAGAGAATATTTATATATTTATTTTATTTATTTACTTGTGATGTTGTCACTGTTATGACTAAAAGAAAATGATAGCATTAAAGAGCGGGAAAGCAGGTCTGTGTATTTTTCTGGTCCGTCACTGACAGTGTCAAGATCATCGAATCAGAAAAAACATACTACTGCCCTCTAGTGGATTCAGAAAATACTATGATCGTGAACTTTCAAGTCCAGTTACAGCGTATACAAAGGCGGACTGACTACCATCTTACATACCTAATTTTTCCATTCAATGACCCCTGAATAGAAGCATTCACATTTACTCACAGCAATATACCCAAGACCAATTTTATTCTTCATATATTTTTTCACAGGAATTATGTTGCCTGAAGAATATAGAATTTAAAAGCTAAACAACCAGGAACCTCTTAAATATTTCTGTGTCTACAGTCCCACGTTTCTTTATATAAGTAAATCAGGATTTTCCTTCGGTTGGAGCAATTTGTGCTTCACCCCAGTTTCCTTGTTTCTATCATGAGTCCTTGAGCAAAAGTCTCAAACACAGACAGAGATGAGGTTAGCGTGAACAATCTAAACAAAAAACAAAAAAATACTCAGATGATCATTTTGATTTCTGCAGTAAAGTCCTTCCTTGTTTCAGTGCTTCTCCTTTGAAGTTTGTACCTTTTTTTGTGCAATTGTAGTGGCATTATTTCTTGGAAAGAAATTTCATTTTGTTCCCTGGAGCAAAGGAAAACAAACAAGTGAGGTTTAATGTGAGAATGAGCGTACAGTAGATTGTGTGTACAGAGCTGGTGTCTATATACTATAACAAAGCAAGAATAGCTCACAAACAACCTTACCCAAGCCTTTGAGAAATCTGTTAACCCTCCGGTGTTCATTCTCGTGGATGGAGTCTAGATACTCCTGCACCCTCACTTCAAACAGTCCTGATGAAAGAGAGAGAGAATCATGAATCACCGCGGCAGCTCTCTCAACAGCTGACCCTCTTCTTTTCCCTGCAGCTCTTTACCTCTCAGAGCCTGCCTGTGCAGCTCTCTCTCCTGGATGAACCAGCCGAACATCTGGGTCTCCATGAAGACCTCCAGGAAGCGACGCACAGTCTTGGAGGGAATCGCTTTACGAAAACCCTCGCGCTGAAAGGCGCAGGGGACCGGGGAGGAAGAAGACGAGGAGTAGCCGTCTTCCCGTTCACCGGTGATGAAGAGTGGATAGTGGCCTACCAGCTCCACGAAGAAACGGACGAAGGCCTCGGACACAACGGTGCTAAGATGGCCTGAATCTGAAGAGAAGAGGATGACCATTTTAATGTGAACTTGCTGAGTTGTAAAATTGAATGGCTTTTAATGGCTAGTTTCCAGTTTCAGTCCATGTTATGTCTCACCACCAGGTGTGTCTCCTCCTCTGTCATTGGCAAGCTCTCTCCTCCTCTCCAGAACATTCTCCAGGGCTGATTGGAGCTTAGAAGGCAAGATGGAGTCCTCATCGTCCAACTACATTTGAAAAAACAGGGTAAAAAATGTTGTTGTAAATATATCAAGGATTAAATTATTTGCTTTTACATCCATACGGATCGTACAGAGCTAGAAAAACACACAAATATACCTCAAGTTGTGTCCTACCTGTCTGAGAAATCGACTGTTTCCAAGATCCACAACCAGAACCTGTGCACAGAAACTATGCAAATGATTGTATTGTACAACATTTTACATGAATGTATTGATGTAAAAGGTCTGGACTGCTGCTGTTGCAAACAAAGTATTTAGATGACTCAAGTTTTACTTCATAACTGCTAAGAATTAGAGCCTGTCTGACCTCCTCCAGGGGCAGCTCAGTGAGCTGGGGCAGCGAGCTGGACAGCAGGCCAACGATGAACGGGGTCGGAGTGCAGACGATGTCGAGCATGGCCGAGGGCAGCACAGGGATGTAAGTGTGCTGCCATACAAAGGGGTAAAGCAGCGCCACAATGGCATGGCAGCACTGGGAGAGAGTACTGCAAGGAGATACGCAGGGGGGGGGGGATGAGTGGAAGGCCATCAGATGTTATTAAATGATGACCAGCACACAAGGGAATGCTTTTCATTGTTTCATGTCAATTCACGTTTAAAGCCTGAATAGATGTTAGTTTTTTTTCTGGATGAGAGTTGGAAAGAGAGGGAGAGGCAGAGGAAGATACAGATGGTGAGTTACTTACTTTTTCTCACCACATGAGGGAGTTATGGTCTAAAATACAGTCTAACTGCTCTGAATATTCCCTATGTAACAACATTTCCCAGAGAAGAAAGCACAGCTACATAAAAACTTTACGTCACTCTAACTTTGCATTCCACCACTGGGACCGCTCTTTCTGAGCCCCACTGGCTTTCTCCTGCAGAACAACAAACTGGCCCCAGCACAACAACAACTCAAGAGTCTGGCCTCAAAATATCTTCCCTGAAAAAAACTGGGACTGCCTTAAATTTATTTTAAAATGACGGTCTGGACCACCCACATTTCTTATAACTTACTGAAAACATCCCTGACGTTTGCACCTACTATCTGCCAACTGCATACAATGGAAGAAAGATGTTCAGTGCAGCCTTGTATTTTTAAGAGCCGTCAAATGAGCTGTCACAAAGAGGGGAGATAGATGTTTCAGTGTGTTGTGTCAGCCTACAGAATAAATAGATAATGTGAAAGAGCTGACCTGAGTTTGTCAGCTGTGAAGATGACCCTTCGCTCCAGCAGCAGAGACCCCAACACCCGGAGGAGCAGACGAAGACTCAGACAGGAGAACAGACACTCAAAGTCCACATGCTCCAGGCGCGAGTCAGGGGGTCGACAGAGCTCCATCACCTGGGAATAGACAGTCAAATATTTAATCTTGAAGAAAGCGGAGCGGTTGAGCATGATGTAGGTGACACACATTTCTAAATGTTGGTAAAACATGACAAAAATGTGTCACAAACTCTGGCCAAATGATTTTTTTCAGATCACTTAATCACACCTCTTCCTCTAAATTTACAAAGTTTGTAATTTTCTTTTCTTTTCTCAAACTCCATGATCCTTAATTTCAATACTTTTGGAGCCTACTGTTTCAGTGGTAGCCTCCAGTGTCACTCACTTCAGTGCCGGAGCCAGGGAGGAAAGTTTTAATGGTGATGGTTCGGCCTGGAGCTGGAAACTGAGCCTCCATGATGGCTCTCATTAAAGGCTGGACAAGAGCTGGAGACAAGGCCCTCCGCCTCTCCACCTCATCCAGCACCTACATTACACACGCACACACATTCTAAATGTGCTAAAAATGACTTTTGTGCCAATCGTTTGATCATAAGGGATTAGTGGGTAGTTTACCTTGGAGAAAAGGTTGAAACAGCCAAGGTGACTGACAATACAGTAGACCTCTGGTAGACGTTTACCTTTTCCACTTGGCTGAAAAAGAAAGGGTGGATGTTTAATAGCTGCTGTTGTGTGAAAATCTCCAAAACATGAACCTTTACATAACTCAAACAATTCAGTTAATTCAGTTAAACAGCCATGTTCTTTTCAGTTTAACATCTGGGTTAAGTATTTTACAAGTTAAACATTTTTTTAAAATAAGAATTCATAAAGGGCAAAGTAATCTGTTCCAATGGTTTTTACAGGACAGGGGCCATGTAAACTAAAAATGGAACCACACTAATCCACCAACAGCACTGAAACACACACATGCTATAGAACTACATAAACAGAAACATATGCAAAAGTACACACGCACACACTCTCACACACTTCCTCCCGGACTCTCAGTTGCACTATTTTCCCACAGGCACACTGACTATTTTGGCACGGTTATTTACTCAGCCGTCATCGTGGTATTTAGCCACATCCTGTTCAGTAGCAGCGCACTTATTTATTCGACTCATTTCTATTTACCAGTAAACGCCGGCAGTATCCAAACCTCCTGCTTCCATCCTCTCCAGTCAAAACAAAGGAGAACATTTCACTGTGGGGGATGGCCCACAACAAAAACACAAATAAACACGTGATTAGCATATTTGTGTTGTACATTAATAAATAAATACAAACAAACTGACAGTTATTATTTTTGTGCACAGCCTGAATAGACTTATACACCATCAGTGCAGTACAGCAGTTGTGAATCATGGCTCAAAAAGCTAATTTTTCAAGTGGCAGTAAGAGTTGAATTATTAGTGTCTAATATTGCAATGGAAGATGTATGACACTTATTTTGGCCATAACATCATCTTTATACTATGTGGTATTTCATAAACAGTAGCATTAAGTTACAGGGCTCATACTTTTCCATGTCATCATACATTTCACTTTTTTTTTTTTTTTTTAAATGAAGCTGGTCAATATTCTAAATAAATATTGTGAAAGTGGCAACACAATTAAACCAAAGAGAAATGCATACAGCTTGTGTTCAGAAACGGGGCCTTTAAACAAGCCGTTAGGACTTTGTAATGTCAAAACTTCACTACATATAGGTAGAAAGTGCAGCTACATTGCTATTACAGTCAATTTTGAAGTTGCAGAGACTCCGATAGAGCACATGCAGAATACTTGGCTGACCTATCAGAGCACACTGGTATTTTTCGGGAGGGGGGCTTAAACAGACGCTAAAATGGAGTGTTTCAGACAGAAGGGAAATACAGATATAGAAGGACAGTATGAGAAAAAGAATGTTTTAATTATTAAAACTCCTCTAGTACTAACCAAAAAATACAAGTAAGAACCTGAAAATGAACATGATATGGAACCTTTAATTTTTCCACTCTCACCTTGGGTAGTTCTCCACCGGCTCCCAGTCTTTTGCATCAGGGAAACAGAACTGAGGAATGATCCTCAGCTGATCCTCCGTCTCCCTCATGAACTTGAAGCTCCGCTCCAGCTGGAACATGAAGAAAGCTGTGACGCAATGGGACTCATTTCATGCATATGAATCTATAATCAGCAGGTAAAGGTTTGCATGGTCTTATTAACAAGTATAAGCGTACACCTTTGATTTAGGGTATGTTAAATGCTGCTGCATAAACAAAGAAATCATGGTTTAAAGCTTCTCTCTTGCTTGTTCATCTTTTTTTGCATTCACAGAATCTTGTCTCGTAGACTTGGGATCAGTCACATATTTTGAATTGTTTGAAATGTTGACTTCTGTCTGTCTAGGGTAAAATCTGTACACTCCTATTTTGGGGCAGTTGGTCCCAAAAGTTAAAGAGGTACTTCAGAGACTTAGTGTTGCACTTCCATTAGGTTGGCGGACTCTCAAGAGACAAATGGAAAAAGCCCCAAAACAGAAGACTGAATCTGCATTTTCCATTATCCAACAGGATAGCCTCTTTCAGTTACAGTAGATGTTATCGCACGATAAGTCCTCTGAACTTAATGTGTAAAACCTGTGATGTGCCCCTTTAAAACAAAATAATCAAAAGATTGACATACTGCTCGGCTCCTGACCTTTGGGGGGAACTGCTGTGTGACCTCGGGCAGATAGTGGGATCCAGCCTTCGACTTCTGCAGCGAGACAACTAGAAAATATTCAAAAAGCAGACGCTGGTGAAGCTCCTGCTCGTGAAAGCTGTTTTTGGTGTTGGTACCATTATAGTGGGCCTTGCTTGGCTGGCTCAGTTTGGACTGGACTGACACGAGACGCTGACGATGAGCTGGAAAAGAGGAAAAGTGTAACACAGCATTTCGCACAAATATACAGGTTATAAATTGAAGCTTTCAAAAAGTTTAAAACAAAAAGAGGTGTAGTAGTCTACCTTTAGATCTTTCTTCAACTTCGCTCTCAGAGTCACTGTTCTCATCTGTTACTGCAAACAAAAGTTGTATCTGTTAAGCCAAAACACCACATTTACACATTAGGCATTAGAAAATATGAAGACTAAAGTTTCATTTCGACATCCTCACCTCTCCCTGAGCTTGTCTCAGCGTAGTGATAGATCCTTCGTAGATGTTTCTTCCCTATCCGAGCATCGAAGATGCTGTTGATCCTTAGTACAACCTGTTAATAAAAACTCAGTGTAAAGAAATACTGCAACATGATATCTGTCGTCAAGGTTGAGAACTTTCACCAATTAATATTCTTTTGGCACCAAGAGTGGAACTTGGCAGCCACGCTGAGCTAAACTTATCATAATAAGCATTAGGGTTTTTACATAAAACGTCTACTCTAGCTTAGGGATTCTTGACAAGAATAGATATACACAGCTGTAAAATTTGCATTGAAACACACACCGTTGGTATCCTGCGGCAGGTGCGACTGTAGGGATCCCCGGGCAGCCAGGAGATGTGTTCAGGCCCAGTGGGAGTGGAGGGACGGCTGAGCTGGGGTGGAGATGAAACACCCCCGCTGCTGGTGCTGTGGGACGACTGGTTGGTTCTCCGCAGGTCCAGCAGCTTCAAGCTCCTGCCTGAATTCTGCCTAAAGAAGCCGGGCCTTGAAGTCTGTAGACAAAACAATATTTGAATACATTTTCATAGTCATTTTTATAAGAAGTGATGTAAAGTGCTTGGCTTTGTTCTCAAGAACCTTTGCAGTATCGGCGCCAGGAGACGAGGGCAAAGACTGCTGGGGGCATTGACTCTCCAGCTCTATGTCCTCATATGGGTTCTCTTTGGATGAGTCTGCAGGGAGACCAAAGATGGCAAAGTTCAAAACATGTTTATATGCATTTTTCTAGCAAGATTCAAACAATATGGAATTCTGAAGACTATTCTGATATTTTTAGGCTGAAGCGGCCAGTCATAATATTGTTTTCTGCTGAATTTTGCTCACAAAGGAGTGGAAAAACGGAAGAAACATTCAATACATGTGGTAAAACACTGATTCTAGAAAATATCAGGGACATATTCATGAGCTGCAGCCCTATAGTCCACATTTTGTAGTTTGAAAAGGAATAGTTCAACAATTAAGGAAATACTCATTATGTATTGGTTAGATGTACTGTATACCCTTTTTTGGTATTGATCTTCTCATCTAACAAGCAAGAAAGGGAATACGTGTTTCTGTCAAATGATTTCTTTAAAAAAGGGGAAATCGGTGATGGATATTAGAGGTTTCTGACCTGGGATGTCTTCATAGTGGTGTTCCTGAGACAGTGAGCGAGAGGACAGCGGGCTAGTTGACCCTGCAAGGTCTTCACACTCAAAGAATTTCCTGTCATGGGGAACAAAAAAGTGAAAATGTGCTGCTAAAGTATGAATTAACTGTTATTATCTTCATAGATTTTTTCTCATTTAGCCAGGTGGGGCAACATCAGGTCTAACTGTAATTATGGCCACAAAACTATATATTGTATTTTATGTTGGTTTAGCTCTGACTATAGGATACAAGCAACAAATTCAGTTGTTTTTCCCTCTATACCTGTGGACGTTGTCTCTGCCCTTCTCACCCCTGGGTCTCCCATAGACACCAGAGGGAGGTTTGAAGGAAGTTTTTGTAGAGATGGAAGGCAGTGGGGGGAGGTTTCTCTGCTCTCTCCCCAGCCTCTGACTCTTCCCAATGGGAGCGGTAGCTGGATGCTCAAAGGTACGTTGGGGTTTGGGGACTGGGTTGATGGGGGGTGCCCCTGGCTCTGTGTACACATTCTCCTGCTTCTGCTTCCCTTTCAATGCACTAGCTTGACCCATAACAACCTCTTTGTCCTTGCTAGGTGGACTGAAGTAGTTCCCAAGTTCCGGAGGAGTTCTCCCATGGTTCTCCCCCATGGCATCCAGGTTTTTAAAAAGGGTGAACACAGCTCTTGTCTCCTGACTGGTTTGTTCGCCTGTTCTCCTTTCAATGCTTTTCCTCAACGTCCCCGCCTGCTGCTGCACTGCTACTGTAGGAGAACGAGGCCTTGAATCTTTGAGCTTTTCTACATTGTCTTTCTTCTGATTTTGCTTTTCCTTGCGGACAACTCTGCCGCAATCCTCCCTGTTTTGAAACTCACTGGGCGTGGTGCTCTTGAGCAGCGTCCCTTTTTGCTGTTTCCCAGTTTCAACGGGTGAACAAGGCCTTGAATCCCCAGGTTTCGCTACATTCTCTTTCCCGAGATTTTCCTTTTCCTTATGGGCTACTCTCTTGCAACTCTCTGTACTCTGCTCATCAGAAGTCGTACTGTTTTTTGTAAGTGAATCCGTCCTTTTTATAGCGCACTGGCCCAAAGAACTTGAGGTAATAGGTAAATGAGTAGGTTCCTTCCCCTCCCACAGAGAAATCTTGTCCTTTATTTTGCCTACATTGGATCTGGGGAGCTTGCTGTCCACCAGGAGAGTGTTCTCATTGCTGTGAGGGTTATAGCTCGGCCTCCTGTAAGCCATTATGGGTGACTCTTGGTTGCTCAGGTTGTCTAATGGGGTGAAGGGGATTTTTGGTGCTCCCTGTCTTCTTTGCCCGGCTTCCTTTTTTTCCACTAATGCAATATGGAAATCACTTCTTTCACCAGTAGCACAGCCCTTCCTATCCCTAGACACACAGAAAAGATACATTTACTGGGTGTTACAAAGTTACAAATTATCATTAAATGATACATTTCAAACAATAAACATGACCAAAATATACATTTGAAATGTGATACAGCAGTGATTCCCAATCAGGCTTGGGGGTACAGACAAAAAAGGTCGGGAACCAGAGTTTTACAGAATTCCTCAGAAAAACCCATCTTTCTAAATAATACCAGTACCCTGGTATTCCCTGAGTATTTTTTTGGAACAATACAATAAAATCCTGACAAAAGGCTACTTAATGGTAACCAGAGTTTCCTGAACTTCCCAGTATGGTCACTGAGACTGCCAGTTATAGGACACTTAGTCTTTTTCTGGCAGTGGGAAAATTCAGCCTGAGAGTAAATGCCAGAGAACAAGCCTATGACCGAGCATCTTCTTCTCATCGGCCTCACTAAATAAACACATACTTGGACCGGGGCCCATTTCATCAAACCAGTATGTTTTAATAAATAAACATGAGGAAATGGGAAGCCCTAAGTTCAGAGACCTTTTCTGACTTTTCCTTAATTGATGTGATGCATACAAGGCAACCTACTTCTAGGAATCTGTGAGGGAAAATGTCCATTTTCTAACGGGAAAATGTTTACTGATACCAACCTGTCGACAGTGGAGTAGATGCAGTCCGGCGTGCTTGTCATTCTCTTAGTGGCCGCCATGATCACTTAACCCCTGAGACAGAGATAAAGAGGAAAGCATCTTAAGTAAGTAATTAAGTTAGTAAGTCACTTAAGTAAGCAAGTCAATTATTCCCTTAAGACAATCGGTTGATTTCTTTGCAGTGCTGAATGTGGCATTCAGAATTTGGATACTAGCCTTTTTATTGGCATCCTATGTTCATATCCTGTCTGGCTTGGCTCCAACAGGCTAAGACCTGCAGGCTATTTTTTTTAACAGAATACTGAATATCTCTGCTCACACTTTTTCACATTACGTTTTTAACATGAGATTAAGATCCTTGGTAACATTTAAGGCAGTGTGACCATTAATTCACAGCTGGTATTGTATGGTACTCTGGGGCCAGCTGGGCAGACTCAAGGGAAAACATGACAGCCAGGCACACATTGCAACTCCCTCGAGCAGTTCATCACACAAACCAACATTTCATGAATGCATGATTGAATCACTCTTCTCTCCCTTTTATTTTCTTTTGTGTGTGTCCCTTATTCGGCTGCTTTCTTCTCACTGGAGACTGTCCTTTGCTCTTCTCTTCTCTTTTTGACTCTCGCACTTTCACATCTTTAAAAGGCCAATGTTTTAAAGTTCAGTAGCCTCCCAATTTCCCAGCTCTGAGGCTGTTGTCATCATTTGTTTAGTTGATATATAGTCCAAATAACAGTGTGCATGAGCAGAGGGACTGCACGCTGCACTTAAAGACGTAGCCTTTAGCTGATTATCCTGGAAACAGATACATCGTTACTGTGTGATAAAGACAGCAGGCCATCCAGAGCTGCAAAATGCATAAATGGTTGCAGTTTTAATTATGCTAGAGTTGCTCTTTCAAATGACATACGCCCAGATGACTTCCCAAACAAGTGTTTTCCTAAATAAATATACCACATCTTATTTTCCAAAATCAATTGTTTTTAACACTTATTAAGGTGACTTAACAGAACACATATGACTCAATTGAAGTCAGAATGAAATTGCATTATTCTCCAACACTGAGTGAAAATATAACACAGCCTGTTGGATCCCACTGTACGCATCTCATTCTGTATATTAAACACACTGCATTAAATCTGCTACTTACCTCCTTCTGTCGTGCAGTGTCCTTGTGTTCATTAGTGAATTGGGAGCATAATGCAACCCATGCGTCTATGACAGTCTCCATTGGGATAACCTCCAAACCCCCAAGGTGTGCTGTATGGCCAGGTTAAACCATCTGCAATAGGTTTTCTAACTTATTTTAAGCCTTGAAGAGAGTGGTCAGATATTTAATTGAGAGAGAATAAAGTCTGAACACTTTGCTCCCTGTCTCTTCTCCAATCTTCGACTTTCATTCACTCTTTCTTTCCCTACACAAACTGGATATGACTTCCTCCCTCCCTCTCTCCCTCCCTCTCTCTCTCTCTCTCTCTCTCTCTCTCTCTCTCTCCCTCTCTCTCTCTATCTCTCTCTCACTCTCTGTCTATGTCTCTCTCTCTCTCTCTTCATGAATGTCTTTATCTGCATGGCTGTTCTTCTTATTGTTGACATTATGACCAGTAAATGAATAGTTCTTAATCTTGTCTGAGACTGCTTTATTTCAATAATAGTGACTAGTAGCTCCAGGGAAACAACTGACACATGGGACATTCGTCATTGTACATTTTTTCCCTCCAATTCTGAAGTTTGTTGGAATTCACATCACAACTGCTTCTGAGCCACAGTTGCTTGCAGCTGTAGCGTATCAGCCCACACTACTTGCCCCAGGGTGTGCATTTACTTCTAAATGAATAAGAGAGTCCCAATAGGATTTGTAAACTGCAATTGAAAAAATAAATGACAAGGTGTAATTAATTGTTTGTTGCTGTTTTTTTTCATGTATTTTTATAATCGTTTGTGTTTAAGTGCATATAGTGTAGATATCCTTTTGGCTTGTATTTTAATCTTTATATTTCTTTTTTCTAATCCTTGTTTTTCACACTAGTTTTTAGCATGTTAAGTTTGCCACGTTACATTTCATTACTTCAAAAAATAAACATTTGAATCCTTGAATTCTTTAACGGCATTGTTGATTGTACATAATACCTTGTAATACTAATAATTACATTATCCATTTAAATTGAATACCTCTAAAAACGTTAACAAAAAACTAAAATGTGTCTTATCGTTGAGAACCACCATGTAAATATGTGGGCTACACATGTAAACGGAGCAAACTAATGTTAAAGGCTTACCAGAATTTCCGTGCAGTCCAAGTTCAGAGCTGGGTCCCTATTGCAGTGTCAGGCAGTGAACTGGAGTATTTCAAACAACTGATTTTGGCGGGGCAGCTTTTAAACTATGAGCTTGTAGCCAATAATAGGCTATATTCAGTTGTCTATAACGCCACCACACAAGTGGCACAGTGACAGGTGAAAGCTGAACAGCTGCCGTCTCCTTATTTTCTTAAGCCTGTCGTTCCACCCCTGTCCTGCTGGTGGCAGCAGTGCGCCACTGGGCACCGCTGTGCGCCGCGGGCAGCGACGTCTGTTACACAGGAATCAACAGTAAACACAGATTTCTTTAACTGTCTATGTTGTCGCCACACCAAGAACAAGCCAGCTAAGGAATACATGAGCAGAAAGGTAAGAAAACGCTTTGGTTTGTGTCTCTTTTATTTATTTATTTATTTAAAGCTTAGAACTGGAACTGCGAGCTGTTTGTTCATAGACGTTTCTCGTGATTTTTACGTTTAATGGACCAAGGAACTAGCTATGCTGTCTTCAAGAATATCTAGCTAACGTTGTGTGCCTTGTCACTCTGTGAGCCGCGGATGCACAGAGACTGTTCTGTACGAGCAGTAGTGGCAAATTCTCCCTCTAACAACAACAACACGAAAACAAATCGATTTAATCGACAGGATATTCACAGGCGTGTTGTCAATGAAAGATGAGTTGAACAAGCTAAATTAGAAGTCACAAAAAAACAATGAATAAACGAGAGGCACGGAATAGCCAGAGCCCCTCTGTTCTGTAAGCTACAGAAATTTGAATGGCAGTCCTGCTTTTATTGATCTTTTTAGTAGTGTGTGCATAGACTGTTAATATTAGACAGTATATGGTTGTGTGCGTGCTGTATACCGATTAGCACCTGTCAGTCATTGTATTTGCAGGGGTTAAAACATATTGTTACCAGGCACCCTACCAATGCCAGGAAATCATGTTTATCTTGAGGGAGTTTCAGGTTAGGTACACTTTAAGTCGTTTAACAGCCAGCAGAGAAGAAAAGACAGCAGTTTATACCCAAGGTACACAACACAACATGCAGATGTATTAAAATAGGGAATAACAAAAGGGAAATATTAAGTAAAAAAGGTGATCACATAAAAAGAAAGAGAATAGGGAAATAATGAGTTACAAGCAGTGGTGTGATAAAAGTACATCTACTCAGGTAGTGTACACCTCTGACATTTTGTACTTTGCTTGAGTTGTTTCTTTTAATGGCACTTTCTTTTCCTACTACACTACATTTCAGATGGAAATATTGTACTTTTTAACTACAATTATTTGATAGCTTCAATTACTAGTTAGAAATTATGATATTTTTTTTTTGAAAACAAAAAACATATTTCTTTGTCAAGGTCTTAAAAAAAGGTTGGTCCTTTCAGTTATATGCTTGCAATCGCTGTATCTGTTTTTTTCTCCTCTTCCGCTTTCTGGTCACATGAGTTTAATGACTTCCACACTGTGAGATATACAGATTGGAACTTTAGGGGACAAGGCTGCGCTGGTAGGGTATCAGTACTTGGGGTTATCATAATCAGGAGTTAGTCCTATGCAAACAACATGAGGCGATACATGGTCACGGCTGAACAGGCGCGTGGGGGAGGTGTAATGGTTTCAGTGGCTGTCAGTGCACACTGGGCCTATTGATGCCTGTGGGAGCCAGTGCACAGGTCAGCATTCAGACCAGATGCATGTATTCATGTTCGTCTTTTACCTCAAAGGGATGGATACTTTCTACAAGTTAGTATTGCCTGTAGTCCAGGATTCGGCCAGGGCTGGTAGAATCAAGTGAAGTCATGTCCATCACGTGATCACTGCTATCTTGGGTGAACTCAAACACTGCACACTTAAAATTTGGGAAATTGCACAAAACTCTGTGTGGTCCGCTTTAAACCTGCGATGTGTGGCGGTGGTTGTCAGGCCCAGAGGTGGTCTTACATGAGTTTCACTGCATGTATGTGCTTAAAGTTTCTCTCATAAATAGTTTTGTGTTGTCTTAGTCATCCTTAGACCAATATTATATTTGTGCAATTAGTATTTAGTACAAGCTGTTGTCCTATTTTCAGTAATGAGCATTAGTGCAGTTAAGTGTTTTAACGTTGGTTTCCAATTCCTTCTTTTCTTTGTTGTTCCCCTAGTGATGTGCTTGTCCCATCTGACATAGTGGGACACTATAGCTGAACCCCCTACCTGTCCTGTTGCTGGTCCCCCTGAAGACATCCACCACTACCCCCACCTCCTTACTCGTCCTCCACCTCCTCTTCTTCCCTCCGGCCGCCCCTGTGATGCCTCCCTCGTGCTGTGGCTACCTGTCACAGTACACTCATCATCATCTGGTTGTCTTCCTCCTCACCTTTTTTAGGTAATTTAGGGTATTTTAAAGGTCTTCCTCTAACCTGCTTCCATAGTAAATGTTAGTGCCTAGATGAGCCTGTGATACCGGACACATGCTCAAAGTACCTGGAAACCCAAATGAGGGCTAGAATGGTGGAAAGTGACCTGTCTAGTTTGACTTTGAAAGGCTATTGTTTTTCTTTGTATTTATTAGCTTGTTGCTTTATTGCATATTCATTGGGAAAAGCCACAGGATTCTTTACAGCAGTTTTGAAACAGAACTCTCCTCTAATTATCCATTCATAGCCCACTGAGCCACCTGAACAAACTACAAGAAATTACTGGAGGTGAATAATTGGATGCCACGTGTGCAGAGAGACTGAATGGATGTGTGCTGTAAATGTGGGTGAAAGGTTAATGGTAGCAATGTTTACAAGGTCAAGATAACATGGACAATACGTTGGATTTCCAATAGGGAGCAGGGTTACTACACAACTTGAAAAAGTCTGAAGGTGGAGAAAGTGGTGAAAATGAATTGTACTTTTTTTGTTATTGTGAAATGAAAATCAAAAAAGTGAGGGTAAAAAAAGGAAAATGGGCATTTTATAATTGTTTTTGGTATAATCTTGTTTAAAACATGTTTGCATAGGTATTAATATATTTCTACATTTACCAAACCCAGTAAATGAATTAAATTATTACAGATGTTTATTTCAGTTAGTGCCGTTGATCTGTAATTACAGTAGATGTGATAGATATCACATGTCTGAGGCCATGTAAAAACACTGCTGCAGGTAGTGGCGCACAGTGACTACTGCTGTTCAGTAGAAAAAATTGGGCTTGTGTTGAATATTGGATTTCCTGTTTCTACGATAAAGATGTTGCATTTTTTTGTGAATTCTTTCAGCAGAATTGAACTGTTACTTCTTTGGAATTTAGCCTTCTGCATGGCTTATGTGACCTTTTGTAGCTTTAATGGTATTATGTAATCAGTTTCCATGTGATAAACCATGTGGCACTGGAACTGATGTGAAACAAAACAAGAAATGTTGGTATATAAAAATATTAAAGGTGTGTTCAGCATCCCCTCCAGCTGAAGTTTGAACTTCAACCTGTTCAATCTACATGTGCTTTAGATGCATCTCTATCAAATTCCTGTAGCCTTTACTTGCAGAGTGAAACTGTTTTCTGTCTCTCCAGCTATGTGTTGCTACATGCATCCAGAAAGACGTTCAGTAACGTGAAAGTCAGCATCTCAGCCCAGTGGACACCATCTTTCCAGAATGGCAGCGCTTCGGCTTTCTCTCCTGGCGAGGTACCAAGCACCAGCAGAACTGAGCAGCGTCACAGTCCATAACATTCAAAACCCCTGCTGTAGATATACTGCATATCATTAACTGTGTTATCTCTGGCTGTCCCAGACATGGGAGAAAAATCATATGTTTGCAGATGAAAAGCAGGCCACCTTGTTCCTGGGAGCTCTGGACTCCATCTTCCTTTTTTCATATGCAGTGGTGAGCAGCAAACGTGATATTCTGGGTTTAAAGCTATAGTGCGTACAGTTTCTGTTACCCCAAATGAGGAATTCTAAGTAATTACAACAACACTGTCGGCGCATCCACATGACACAAACCTTCGGTGATCACGGACCACTCCTCCCTCCTCCATGCAGATGCTAATAGTGTTTTACACTTTAGATCAAGGAGGGCAAGGCAGTTTAAAAAACCATGAACCACCCTTTCATAAGAGGTGAATATCTTGTAATATGTATGTCCTCTTTCTCTCCAAAGCTAAACGACTACACCATTTTGTAAACATAGCCTTTCTAAGAAATACAGAGAGTTTTGTGGAGCCCTAATTTGCTTTGTATAAACTGGTTTGGCAATGGCCTGAATATAACAAGTGCTCGTTAATATAAAATAGTCACGCACTATAGCTTTAACAAGTTTCTGAGAGTAGTGACTTCTGACAGAGATATTGTCATCTTAATTGTCAGTTGGGTCACTTTGTGATGGTTGTGTCCACACAGGGTTTGTATCTCAGCGGTGTGATTGGAGACAGATTGAACCTGCGCTACGTGCTCTGCTTTGGCCTGTGTGGCTCTGCTGTAGTGGTGAGTACATATGTGTTTTTGCGTGTGTGTGCCTTGATACACAGGGTACTTTGTTTGTGTCAAGTTGTACATGTTGCATGCTATGTATGTACAGTTTCTTATTTGAATATTAAAGACCAGTTGGCATGTTTTCCAAATACACTGCTTTTGTATAATAGTTTGGAATATAACTTGAGCTGTCTGTGTGTTTGCAGGAGTTTCTATTTGGCACTCTCACCGAATGGCTCCACATCTACAACATCTATCTGTACTGTGGCCTGTGGGTGCTGAACGGCCTGCTGCAATCAGCTGTCTGGCCCTGCGTGGTGGCCGTCATGGGCAACTGGTTTGGCAAGGCGGGGTGTGTGCCGTTTCTCTGTTTACAAAACCTGCATTGATTTAACATTGCTGCAAGTATACAACTGCAACATCAATCCGGCATAAAAACATTGACTCAGGTGTCTGTCTGTCTGTCAAGTCAAGCTTCATGATACACACACAGAAATGACACACACAATGGCGTCCATTCACCTGTGCTCCTGCCAAAACATTGACTCCATTTAGACTCACTTTTCCTCAGTGGCAGGACTTTTGAACATAATTGGTTGAATATAAATATACCCAGTTCACTGAGCTGCCTGTGAAGTTGTGAAGTATGTTTTAACATTTAAACAAAAATACTTTTGTTGCATTTTGCATATTTTTATCCATTTTTCTAATTGAACTGCATGATGTTGTCTTCCAGCCGTGGCTTTGTGTTTGGCCTGTGGAGTGCTTGTGCCTCTGTAGGCAACATCCTGGGGGCCTTCCTGGCTTCTAGCGTGCTCAAGTATGGATATGAGGTAAGAAACACACACACACACACACACACACACACACACACACACACACGTATTGATACTTTTTACTATAATTGTCTCATTAACTAAATGCTAACATGATGTACCCATGTTGCTGTGTGCAGTATGCCTTCCTGGTGACCTCAATGGTGCAGTTTGCCGGGGGTGTGGTTGTGTTCTTCGGCCTACTTACCTCCCCAAAAGAAGTCGGTAAGGAACATGTAAAACAAAACAAAAAAATTGTTTGTATGCTTTCAGTGTATTTGGCTGCATCCCAACATTACCATCAAATGCTGTTCAGGTGACAATATTACACGTAACTGTGAGAGATGAAACCCTCCTTTCTGATTAAGTGTTTTAATGTGTGTGCACTTGTGACCGCCCATCTCTTTTCACTTTAAATAGATTTTCCCATGGAAGCCATTTTGAACTTGACCTCGGCCCAAATTAGAAACAGTTTAGTGTCTTTATTGCATAAATTGATGTCCAACCTCCACAGCTTGAATGTGTGTTTGTGTGAGTCAGGTTTGAGCTTGGAGTCAGAGACTGGACTCAGTCCGGTGGAGAGGGACACAGACAGCCACAGGCCTTTGATGAGCGACGAGGAGGATGACGATGAGGTGGAGGCGGAGGTGTACACCAGACAATACCAAACAGTTCAGCAGCCGGACGAA
The DNA here is from genome assembly GCF_013103735.1 of Etheostoma cragini. Taxonomy (NCBI): domain Eukaryota; kingdom Metazoa; phylum Chordata; class Actinopteri; order Perciformes; family Percidae; genus Etheostoma; species Etheostoma cragini. The sequence goes on along the minus strand of NC_048429.1, from coordinate 11,836,078 downwards.
CCTCTGGCCGAGGCTCCTCGAGCCATTGGCTTCTGCCAGGCTTTCTGTCTGCCTGGAGTGCTACCTGTGAGTCCACAACTCTCAACAAGTCAAGACATATTCATTTGCAAAGTCTTTTAAGAAAATCAAGATTGAATGATGCTAATACATGTTGACTCTGTGTCTGTTTGTACTGCAGTATTCCCTGGCGTATGCTTGTCTGAAGCTGGTCAACTACTCTTTCTTCTTCTGGCTTCCTTTCTACCTGAGCAACAACTACGGCTGGAAGGAGGCCGAGGCTGACCGCCTCTCTGTGTGGTATGATGTCGGAGGAATCATCGGTGAGTGGCTGGTAGATTTCTTTTGCATTTCCTTTTATCCTAATAATAATCATAAACCCTATTTGCACGGGATTACTATAGTCTGTGCTCGATGGTGTTTTAAGCGTCTCCTTCCAGGCAGCGCTGCGTGTTTCGGGGTTTGGTGTCTTTTTGGGCCAGGCCCGGTAGAGGTTATCAGAAGCTCATACCCTATCATTAGGCCATGGCGTCCCCCACACAGCATCACCAGGGTCGACTCGGGGAGGGAGTTCTCCGGTCGGGCAGTGGTCCAGACTAGGTGGGCAATGAAAGGTGGAGTCTGCAGCCCCTTGCGATAAAAGAGGGATAAAAAGGCGCAAAGGAAACATAAACCTTGAAATAATGATATACCACTCCGCCAAATCACAGACACGTAAAGGACTAATGTAATCACAGGTTCTTGGTGTTTGACACAATATGGTAAGTCATTTCCGGGGAAGTTTTTACTTGACAAATTACAGACATGGCTTATTCGCACTGGATTAAGATAACAGACAACCACCTTTAATTATTTCAAATGACCAGAGGTCGGCAGGTAATACTAATCCTATGCGGATAGGGCTTTAGTCTCCTTGAAAAACGTTTGTGTACAGTAAGAAAATAAGACAGAAGCAACACAAGTCACCATATTGAACAAAGTATGGTGGGGGACTGGTAGCTGGAGACCAGTTCACCTCCTGGGCACTCAAGGTGCTCTTGAGCAAGGCACCAAACCGTCAAATGCTCGGGGCGCCTTTCCATCGGCAGCTCCCTCACTATGACATCTCTCCATTTAGTGTGTATAGGTATTAAGCATGTGTGTGTAATTGAGGCCTGTGTGTAATAACAACAAAGTCAAAACATTGTAATTGTACTGTACAGGTCAGCAACTAAATAGTCCGTAAAATAAGACATGTCTCCTCTTCTGTCCCCTTTACACAAAAAAACATGCTTAGAGTTATGTGAATTTCTCTCATTGTGTTTCTTTGCATCAGGAGGGACCGTTCAGGGCTTGATTTCAGATTGCATGGGAAAGAGATCCCCAGTGTTGGCCATGAGCCTGGCACTGGCAATGGGAGCCCTGGTGGGATACAGCCGTGAGTACCCCCGTGATCCATCGATAAACCAAAAATCAGTCTTCAACAATCAACGACACCTCATAATATCAGGTTTATGGTGGCGTTATTACCATTTCCATCCTTCTCAGGCTCACCGAATGACCAGGTGATTAACGGCGCGCTGTTGGCTACCACTGGCTTCTTCATCGGCGGCCCGTCTAATATGATCAGCTCTGCCATATCCGCTGACCTGGGGAGACAGGGGGCTCTCAGGGGAAATCAGGAGGCTCTGGCTACTGTCACTGGCATAGTGGACGGAACAGGAAGTATAGGAGCTGCGGGGGGACAGGTGAATAAAAATACTAGACGTTTCATGAGCAGGAATAAAGTTGATGAGTTGATGATGTGGTTCTGTGTGCAAGTGTGTACTTTACCATGGTCAGTGTCTCTCTGTGTTCAGCTATTGAAAAGCACCGATCATTTTGTCACGGTTTGTTACGACACACTTGTTCTATCGCTTTAGTCCATTCACAATCGAGCCGATATAATGCAAGGAATAAGATTAATGCAATATTTGTATTTCTATGTAATGAAATTGCATGTTAGGTTGTAGAAATAGTCGTTGACTAGTCATCACGGACCTAATTTATGTCTGTGTCATCCTCTAGTACCTGGTGTCCCTGATTGAGAGCAAGCTGGGCTGGATGTATGTGTTCTACTTCTTCATTGTCATGGTAAGCGGATAACCTGAAATCACAAAAGGCCTTTTAACCATCTGTGGCTCGAAGGAATACCACTACGGCAGGGGTGTCAAACTCAGTTTCACTAAGGGCCACACTGGAAAATTAGAATCACATCAAGGGCCAGACATGTAGAGTCTCTTGCTTTTATGTCATCGAAAAAGTCAAATTTCGGGAGGGATCCAAATTTTGCAGGGGGCCGGATTTAGCCCACGGTCTTGAGTTTGACGCTTGTGCGCTACGGTGACAACAATTAAGTTTAGGCACCAAAACGACTAGTTAAGTTTAGGGAAAAGATCCTGGTTTGGATTAGAACACTCCAGAGGAACAAACATGTTTCCTGGGTTATAGTATTACAATTGTATTGTTAGATTAGATTGGATTTAGCATAATTTAGCATTATTTCCTGTCTTTTGTAGCTGTATCCCTTCTTGCCATAAACCTTTTTTTTGTTTTATTTTTAAGAGAATTTTTTGGCCGTTATTAGGCCTTTATTGTGACAGCCACAGGTCAGAGTCCAACTCAGGCCGGCTGCGTCAAGGAGTGCGGGCGCCTGTTGTACCAACGGAGCTATCCGGGCGCCTGCCACAAACCTTTTTAACTGAAGAGATATTGACATGTCCCAGTAGGGAAAGCACAGGTGTAGATAATAAGTGTCACTATATTTCTATGACAAATCCAAATGGCTGCCATGAATAGGGCAGACATTAAAGATGTTTGTTTTTGAAAGACATTGGCATAACTACTAACTTTTAACTGCCAATTCTGACTAAGTATATAAATCCATGTTGTATGTTTTGCTCAATTTTAAAGTTGATTTTGAATTTAACTGGTTCACTGGTGGTAACAAGAGTGTAACCTCACCCACAGCAACACTTCAGCATGTCATTGCATAACATTGAATTAACATCACCCTTGTGTAACTGTGTGTTTTGATGTTACAGACGGGGGGCAGCATTGTGTTCATCATTCCCTTGCTCTTTAAAGAGGTGCTAGCCATGTGGAGAGACAGACAAGCGCTGCGGCGCCAGCTGTGAACACGTCAACATCTGCCAGCCGTAATGTTCCTACTCTTATCAGTGGCAACACAGCAGGGCTGCTCACAAACAGCTGCTTTTTGGTGAGTTTCATGAGGTATAAAGATTTGTGGGACTCTGTTTCTCACAGCCACGATGGTTAAGGTGACCTAGAGTTACAGAGTTACCAGTTAAACTTCCACAATGACCAGCGTTTGGCTATGAACACCCACGTGAGCAGGCAAAGAGTCTTTGAGCACAACACTGAAATCGCATCCACTCACTAAAAGCCTTCTTTTAGTGTGCATATGAGGATTTATAGGTTGAGCTGAAGTGCCTGATTGAAAAAAGGCTTTAAAAGGGACCTAGATGTGCAGTCTGTGAATATAAGCCTTACAGGGCCATCACATAATGTACTACTGTATATATGTTAGGATTTAAATTTATGTAAAAACCCTTTTTAAAGGAGAAACTCCTAACTTAAGTTCAATAATGTTTGGCTTTTTAGAACAGATGTTTTTAACTTAAACAACACTTTGGGATAATTTGGGTGTCAAGATTGTCTAAAGAATGTGAATATTAATTGTAATGTAGACATTTTATTGTCAGTTTTTGTAGATATGTATGATCTTTATGTTGTTTTTGGTCGAGATCATGAATATTGCACTGTAGTACAGTAGGCAAAGTCTTAAGGATTTTAGTGAACCACTCAGATCTTAGCTTGGTTCACTGTCACTTGATTTCTGTTGTGTACAGTTTTATGTAATCAGGATTAGAAGCTATACTGTCTGCAGGGACTGGTTCTCTTGATTCTGTGTAATGTATGTGTCAGTCACTGATCTGATATATGCTCATTCCTTTTTCAAGTTTAGTGTCTTAAGTCACATGCAGTTGCCATGAAATCCCCCTCACACAGACACGCACACACAGTGATAGCAACAAAATAAGAAGAACCACTGTCTACCATTGTCTGACCCATTTGGTTAACAGTGTAGCATGCCCTAATGCACTTTAAAGGGTAAACCGCCTTCTGACATTGCAGAAGAGACACATTTTGCCTGCTTGTAGCAGAAGCTGCACTTTCTCACGGTTGTTTGGGGAACTTGACTACCAATCTGTGTCTGACAGACTTAAAGACCAATAAAGATAAATTACTCATGATCAGGGTGGGAAATGGTCTTAGCACACCAGCCATATGCTAGTTAATAATTGGGCAGGTTGTCTACTTTACTAGACACTGTGGTCAGTAACCATCAATCGTTTGGGCAAAAAAATCTTTTGTTCAAAATCATTAAAAAGTTTTTTTTTCCTGCTACTTTGGCCAGTAGACACAACGTTTAGTTTGCTCTGTTGCGTGTAGATCATTTAATGTGTTTTAACATCTGGGACATCAGGGCATTTTTGAATCTTCATTACTGGTATGAGACTTGTTTTTTCTGCTATACCAAAAGCACCGGAGCATAAAATGAGACTACACCTCCGATGTCTCTGAACTTGCCAACTTTAATAGAATGTAAATTGAAATGTTTGAGGAATGTGTAACCTTATCTGTGGTGTATTTATTTTGATTTGTTTTTATTCATGTGTACCTTTTGAGTTGTAACTCACGTAGATGCACATTTTAATTTTAAATAAATGCAAGTTACATTTGGCAAATTGCAAGTTATGTACAAAATATTTCAGATAAGATAGTGATGGTATAGGTGGATTTTTTTTGTTTTGTTTCCTTTCTAAACCTAAGTTTATTAGTTTCCCAGTTGCATTAAGACACTTGATTGCCATATGATTGACTGTGCCACCAGGGGGCGCACTATTACACACAAGAACCTGCAACTTTTAACCCTTCTTTGCTTCTCTTAATACATCTATGCTCACTATACTTGCTCACAACACACAAAACAGAGTGGAAACAAAAAATTCAGACCAGTATTTTGTAGTTTATGTCAATATTATTCATTATTGTTTTATTTATTTTGAGCACACTATATGAAATCAACAATTAGAAAGGCAACAGTGCACCAACAACACAGCAATATATTTTCTTTACAATTATTATCAAGGATTTTGATGCCAATACAAATACACTACATGTTACAAGGGTACATAAACAAGCATTAAATAACAATAACAAATCCTATACAAAGATTATTATACACTCATGCATATACAAAGTTATAACAAAAAAACGCTACACTTTACACCCTTTTGTATAGCTGCAACAGGCGAAATTTGCTCAGGCACAGTAAGACACTAACGGATCAGTCTTGACATTGTAATTTCCCTTGTGGGATTAATAAAGTATAAATTCTTCTTCTTATTATTACTATTATTATAACATGCATCAATTTAGTTTTCCACCCAACAGACTTGAGAATTAGTACCAAGGCTACAAAAAAAACCTAATGAACCAATGATTGAAAGTCTAGTTGAAGGAGAACATTTGTAATAATTACAAATGTCAAGCCATTTCTAATGTGTCATGAGTATGTTTGTTTTAAAAAGATTACCACAAAAAATTTCTCTTCTCAATGTTTAAAGTAGTGCAAAATATATACTGTCAGAAACAACACAGTTATATTGAGAAATATGGGGAATTTATCATTTGAAAAAAAACTCAAAATAAGTTAATATTCTTTGAAAGTTTTGTCTGTGAAGATAGGTGCCCACAAACATTGTCTTACACACACACACACACACACACACACACACACACACACACACACATAAAAAATTGGCAAAAAAAGCAGTGAATCCTGAAAATGTAAAACAATTTCAGAAAGCCATGTTTGCTATTTTTAGATCTGTGAAATATCGCCTTGTTGAGCCATGAAAGACAACATGATTACATTACTACATGATTAAATTACTGCTTTCATGCCGATTGAGGCGTGTGGTTCGTGAACGAGAGACTGAGAGACTTTAAAGGGCGCCGACAAAAGCGTGTCTGAATCACAGGCCACTTGTCTGGGTAAAAAAAAGAAATCTTTTGATCTAGAATGAGGTCTGTGACATTTTCTGGTGAGCGTTCCCTTCTTAAAGTTGTCCCTTTCCTTTCCTCCACACCACCACTTTTTCTCTGCTCTGTCTATGGATGGGGGAGCCAAGTGAGGCAGCAAGAGAGGGATAGACAACAAAAGTACCCCCCCCACACACACACTCAGGGGACCTAAGTTTCCTCTGCTCGGAGCTGGGCCCCCACTCTGACACATTGACTCTTTTACCTGATGTGTAACTCGACACTGAGTGAGCACTGAACCTCGACCGCTTTTACCACAACAAAATAATAAGCCAACCCCCCCCCCACACACACACACACACACATGTTTCTGCCTCTGTTTCTCTTTCGCCTGCATCCTGGGCTACATTTGTTTTGTTTTGCTTTTTGCATTGAACATGTACGTAACTTGTTTGTTTTGCTAAATCACTTGATGAGGTAGTAAGAGTGGATGTATCCAGATTATGGCTTTTTATCCATGTAAAAATTACAATGACTGTAAGTAGGGAGAAAGAGGTCAGCACGTACTATTTCAGTCACCCAAATTGCGAGTTGAGCAGTTGTGGTGTGTTTACACTATTTATATTTGACGATCTTGTCACGTTTGAGACCCTTCTTTGACCCATTACTGATCCCTCAGGGAGTGACTTGTATAAATGACGTTTCTAATTTCACAGCACAGCATTTTCTCTTTGGTTTAACTGCCTCGGCTGTTACAACTCGACCTCAAGATTAACACCAAACATATATATGTACAACAACACTTGTTATTATATACACACAAACATTTATAGAACGGCAAAGACAAGCAACTCTACTCTTCATATTAAAGTGGAATTGAAAGGTTAGGGTTCCTCTGAGCTGTAACGTGGTGAGACAACGCTACACTCGCTTCATGGAGAAAATGGTTGTATTTGACAACTACATGGTGGACATGAAGACCGAGTGGAAAATGTCCACATTATCACAAGCATAAAGATGTCGTCACAAATTTGTACAGCCCCATTATGCAAATAATGCAAACCAAAAAGGAATATGATTTTGAGTTGGCACATTTTTTGTGTGTGTGTATAAATATATACACACACACACCAGTACAGCCAAAGTGACCACGGTGGAGTATATATGACCCATAATGAATTGTAAAAACCTTACATTGCCTTGTTTTACCCATCCAATTTTGTCAACTTTTTTTTTGGACGATCTAGCATCACGTATAAATAAATGTACAAATCAATAGCTATAGGTACTGACACGTTAACTTTTTTGCTGAACCTCCACCGTTGACCTTTGAGCTGGAGCTAATCCCAGTCGCACTGCCACATTTTGAGCCCCAGGTGTGGTTTTGACCTCCGACTTGACTCGTGCTATCAGAGCCTTGGGGTGAGACTAAAGGCTAAGTGTGGTGTAAACCACAAATAGCAACTCACCTAATCAAAACCACCTCATGATTTTTAGCAAGAGGGAGAAAAGAGGTCGAGGACTGACGTCAAATACTATCCACAGGCCCCTCAGAAGAAAATTAACCTCCTAAAACTAGAGTCGATTTTCTATTATTAAGAGTCTGCATTCAAAAATAATTTCACAGTATAGTAAAAACAAAAACTGAGGAAAACAGTATATAGAATATATA